>NW_026571115.1:14274043-14699043 GCF_026225935.1 Boleophthalmus pectinirostris | reverse complement strand
AGTTACAGAATTTATTACAAAATGTCCTTAAAATATTAACTGTTTAATTTTGATTTTGTTTTTTAGTCGTCCAGTGATTTCTGTGCCTCTCCTGATACATTTGTGATCCAAGTAGCGGACCAGTATGGAGTAATCAGTAAAGGTAAATATTTTTGTACTTGAATACAAAGGTTGAATTGGACTATTTGCACAGGTTGTATCAGTAAACATTGTCTCTCACACCTCTGTAATCTGTCCATGCACACTGATGGTGAGTCATAGCGTTGCCTAGACTGTGCTGTGTTCATAAGTCTTTCCTTCAGTCTCAAGGTCATAAGTTCAGTACACTCCCTTTTATTACAGAAAATCATCTTTAACTTTTCTTTGGAAGATGTGAATAACAGTGGGCAGGAGTATCTCTTTACTTACAACTAGAATAAGATAAGACAAAGGTCTTTATCTTATTTTATCTTATTTGTCTGACAGTGGGGAAATTACAGTTGACAGTAGATTTTAAATTATTCTTAAAGTTGCACTATATAACCTTTTTGAGGGAGCCCTGCCATCTGCTTGTCTACTTTGAGATGTTGCCACTGTATCTGGAATATTTCTCAGTATATGGCATTAAAGTTATCTCCATGGAGACAAACAGGTGACACCACAGGGTCAAGTTACAGGTCAGATCTATAGAGAAGTGACACTATTTCTAGTAAGAATGCATGTTTCTCAAGTAATTTTTTAAGCAAGATAAAGAAATTGAACAAATGTAAATAGATTTAATAGGTTTAATGCCATACTCTGGAACATTCCATGCAAAGCAATCACATCTACAAGGAGAGAAGATATTCCAAGATGGGTGTAATCGTTTTGGGCTATGTTTTTAGGCAGATAAGGCAGATTATTTTCTTGAACTAATCATATGAGTTGAGAAATTCGTGCTTTGGGGAGTATATGACAAACTCCAGAGTTCTCATGCTGTGACTACAAAGTAACTGAATTTATATGGAAACGGCATCTGTGTCTTAGCTTTAGTGATGTGAAAATGCTTACACAGAAGTTATTGGGAAAAGTAACAGGAAGCAACTTTTTAGTATTGTAGGCAGTTCTAATGACAAAACTGTACTGTGTGGTTTAGACATTGGGTTCAGGAAATGTATGGCCCCAGGCATTCGAGTTAATGTGGGGGCGAGATTCGTATTTTCTTTGGAGCGGAAATCCTCCTCTCTTCTGCGTAGTGTACTCAGCTGTGAGAATGCAGCTCCTGACACAACGCCACGCGGACGTCATCTGTGCCATCTGTCACAGCCTGCATCTAGTTCGCACACCTTTTATTTGGAAATACACTTAAAAGTCCTGTTTAGTTTCAGTCACACATGTTTGAGTAACCCTTATTATTAGTCTGTTTACATTTCCATAGCTCAAAACGCACTGTTCCACCTTGTGATGTCATGAAGCAGTAGTTTAAGCTACCATTTACCTTTAGTTCAGTAGAGATTGGCAACTGCAGGGCTGATATTATCTACATAATTCTGGTGAATACATGATGTGACGCTTCTGAGGAAGGCTACAAGAAAAACATGTAAAGCACATAAACAAACTCTCCTGTCTGACTAAAAGTTAATTCTACATTTGTATCTGAAGACAGAATGAACCTTTACTGAAGAAGAAAAAGAAAAGTCTGGTGAAGATGTATGGAGCATGTCCTGTGTTACCACATGACATCACAAGGTAGAACAGAGCGTTTTCTGTTTGAAAGAAGAATTCTCAAACAGAACTAAATATGCAGAGTTTATGTATGTTGAGTGGAATAACAAACTGATCAAACTAAAAACCTTGAAATTGCACTGTAATATTTAGGCTGTATGTGATATTTAGGCTGATATGTCTGCACGTTTCTGTAGGCCTACACAAAACAAAATATTGGAATAAAAAATAAAGAGCAGTAAAAAAGACACACAAAAAAGCATATTTTATTCATGAAGACTAAACTAGGAAATCAGGGTTTGTTTGTTTTTGTTTTTATTTAACTGAACTTATAGTGTGAAAAATAAATTGAAGCACTAAAATAATATACAATAAAGCAGTTATCAAATATTACGTAATTTTCTCATATGATGCAACGCTACTTTTGTGTGTGGTGACCCAAAGATGAATTGCAATAAACAGCACAATAAGGATATGCTATTCTATTTGTAAAGCTGATCTAGAGTGTTGCAACAGAAGCAAGTGAAAGCAAAAGACAGATCAGAATGACATGTGTTTCAGCATGTGGCAATAAACGAATGTGTACAAGAAAGAAACCACCACTGGCAGGTTTTGGGAGCCGTGTGTAAAAGTTAATCCTGTAGTTGGAAGTGGTATCTTTGTTTAGGCATATTTTACTGTTTATGGGAAAACTTGGGCATCAAAAGGCCCACATTGTGCTATTTTCTGATCTATGTTATAATGTTGTTTCCTCATCAAAAACAGACCTAGACTTGTGTTTTGTTTCATTCACTCATGTTTAACACACAAATCCTGCATATTTAGGCTGAGTTCTTTTCTCAAACAGAAATTTCTGTGCTCTAGCATGGAATGTCATATGGTAATGCAGGAAGCGCTCTACTGTGTTTTTAAACTCTATGCACCTTCACTAGAACAATTAGCATAATTTCAGTCCTGAAATTCTCTCGACTAAGTAAAAAGGAAAGGGTAGCTGTTAACCTGAAAACTACTGCTTCATGACATCATAATGTGGAACAAAGCATTTTGAGTTTTGGGGATGTAGACAGACTAAAAATAAAGGATTACTCGAATGTGTCAATGAAACAAAACACAACTCCAGGTATGTTTTCAAAGAGATAACAACATTACAACATGGCTTAAAGCTCACAAGCATCGATTTTGCATAATATACTCAACAACAACAGGGATAAGATGGAGATCTAAATAGTCTGAAGTAGACGATCTGATATACAAAGGCACAGTTGGGTGCACTAAGTAGGACCACAGCTTTGTCTTTATAAAAGGACTGTAGTTCAACACGAGGTTTAAATAATTAAACAGGAATATTGTACAAGCAGCTGTATTGCTCTGGTCAAAGGGTAGCAATGGTACACTATAAGAAGCATTGGCTAGGAGGTTGCATGGGGTGCTTTATTGCTTTTTAATATAGTCTTTTCATTTTTTACACTTTCGTCTTTATTGTATTTCTACACTTAAAGGTGCACTGTGTAACTTTTTATTTGTGAGTCTGCCATCTGCTGGTTTCTATGGATATGTCATTTATGATTTATATGTTTAACTTGCAAATCTTTGTGATACATTCTTGGTTTTAGATCAGACTTTTCTCACTCTGTCTTTTTTAATCCATAGAATGGCCCTGAAATGTGATTTTTACTATAACTTAACATGCAACTTTTTTTTTCTGTAAAAATAATAACAAAATGTATGTATCTGGGGTATAAAACAGTTTGTTTCATGATTATATAAACATAGAGCCATAGTTTTAGCTCCATTGTCTTTCATTTCCATTAGTCTGTTCAAAACAACACATCTGATGCATTGAGTACAACCTGGGTGAATGACGCATAGACACACAGAGACCTGAGCAGTTAGAAAAAATATTAGTATTACTAAAATATAAGCTACATTTTCAATATCGGACCAACATAATATCTGGGAAAACCCTCTATTAACAATATTGATGGAAAAGTTATATCACCCATGCCTACACATTCCTTCAAATATGCTTATGAGTATTATTGATGCATGTTTCTTTTCCCAGATATCCTCCTGTACTACCTCCGCTGCAGTCCAGAGGCGACCAACCCTTTTCAGCAGGTTTGTGAATATTTAACAAAAATGCTTTCTGCTTATTTTGACTTTTTTCACCCTGAATCCACTGAAATTAATAAATGTTACTGACTGTGCAGCAGCTCTGACAATATTAGATTTATAGTCCGATGATGCATGTGCTTGTAATGACCAAGAATTCAAGTGGGCACAATGACTCACCCCCATTTGCCTCAAAGTATCTCTGTTGCACAATACTTCCCTTTATTTTCACAAAATGGGGGCTGCAGAGCTGCTTTTTCCTGTGTCTGACCTGATAATATAATGCCATTAAAAGGCAGTTGTGTTTTTTAGAGTGGAAGTGAATGATCATAAGTCTCTTTCTGATCATTTTGTTTTGCTTTTATAAATAAACCATGCTCCTTTGAGTGCCGCTAGACGAGGCATCTACTGAGCGTACATCTATAAAACATGAACTCCCATATTCAACAGTGCGTATATAAAGAAGGTCTGCTGTGGCTTGAAACTGACTGAATCTGGGAAAAATGCACATATTCTTATTAAAGTGTACTGCGTAACATTTTTTGTGGAGGGTCCGCCACCTGCACTCCATGGAAATGTTATTGCTTTGTCTAGAATGTTCCATAGTATAGATTAAACCTATCAATCATGAGGGAGGTGAGCAGGATATAGCTCTACGCTACTATTACTATTACTATTACAGTTCAGATCTGTGGAGATTCACCCCATTCACACAACGAATTGTTGTATTTTTGTATAATAGAAACTCCTGCAATGAATAAATTCTAGATGTCATACCATGGAACATTCCAGGCAGAGCAATAATATCACCATGGAAACAAGTAGGTAGCAAACCCTCCACCTTAATATAAAAAAGAAGCTAATGAATTACTTAATTTCAACAAAATACTACTTCTGTTAATATTATATACATTTTTTTATCACAGTACAACTCTTTGTATATCTGTAAATCTCTGTATTTGTAACAGCAGTCTGTATTATTCACTGTTTAAATGACATTAAAAAGTCAAATTTTTTAGTTTAAGTGTGTGTTTGCAGGACTGGTTGTCTGCAGTTTTGTCTGACACTTTGATTCTGGGTCTGAAAAATTTTGGAAACCACACTGCGGTCACATACTCTGTTGAAATCAGATTATTATCAAATTTCTGGAGTTATAAAATTATTCAAATTAAATGTAAACCGCAGTATCATCAAATTTCCTTCTGATCATGGCCCCTCTGATTGCTCACATCAGATTTTGTGGTTTACGTTGTCATTTAAGTCATCTTAAAAATCCAGAGCATCAGGCAATTATGTAATTTTGGTGTGCATGCAAAGATAACTATTGTTCTAAGGAGACAATACTAGTATTTATTGTGTTTTGTTACAGAAACTTTCGGGGGGACACAAAGCTTTGGTGGAGATGCAGGATGACGTGTCTGAACTTCTGCGCTCTGCCACTGGAGAGTACAGACAAACCAGGGTATGACTGATCCTGACCTTGACGATAGTTACTACTCTAGAAAAAGATAAAGAATAACTTGAGACTGCTGCAAAATGTTTAATATGATCTAGTTCAGTTTATCACATTTTTAAAACTGCAGAAATCAGGTACAGCACCTTTAACTGAAACCCTAACCATAACCTATTTTAACTTGTTTCTGAATTCTAAATCGTGTTATTTATCTAATTATGAAGAATTTACATGATGATACCCAATTTTTGTCTCCCATAAAAAAGTCAGGTCTCCATTGTGTGCGTATATACAGACACACACACACAGCCCCCTCTGTCCTGGACACATGCTTTGTTCCTGTGGTCAGTGAATGAGTCCGGTGGGCTAAACAGAGTGAGTGCACCTGTCTACATAAAGGTCCACTGGTCCACCTGGGAGGTCCATTATATCCATTTCCACACATTAGGCTCCCATTGGCCCTGTGCCCGTACAGTACTGTTGTTAGGGCCCCTGCACAAATCAGAGCTGACATTGGGAATACATTGGGAGAGGCAAATCGCACAGAGAAAGTGCTGAGGTGATGGAAACACTTATATCAGATCCTGGGTCTTTTATCCCACAAATGTAACAGCAGGTTTAAAAAGGTGGATTAAAATGTATCACACTGAGCAATCAGCATCTGGAGTAAACGCACATCCTGTTTGGTTCAACCTGAAATAAGACTGCTTCCACTTCTGCTGCTCTGAGACTTGACGTTATCCCAACAACGTGAGACCCACAATTTGAACAGAATAATTAATACAAAAAGGTGTAATAAAAACGATCTTGTTTTGAATTATCTTGGTTCTCAATCTGTCCACAAAAGATTAAGAGAAGCTGCTTGTCCAATCAGCAGTGGATTTTAAAAACATTACAAAACACTAATGATAATGTATCAATACTACCTCCACAGGCCAGCTTCAATAAAAAATATGGTTTCAAGCTTTACCTGATTAATGGAAATTATGTATTATGTTGACAAAGAAAAATACTTTTACACTAATTCAGTATTGTCTGACTATGTGACTCATCACTTTTGTCACATTATCAAAATTTACTGTTAAGTATTATAGTGAGAAGAAACATCATAATGTATGATTATTGAACGACCTGTTAAATCCCCAACTCACATTGTCTAATAGATTATAATACATCCATTCCTTTTATGAAAAAGTTGCTTATTTTTGCTTCCATACTGATCACAACCACTGCTTTGAAGTTCTGTCATGTACTATATTATGACCTGAATAAGTATCATGATTAATCAACCTGATAATCTTAGTAGGGATGTAACGATATCCCAATAGCTCATTACGATATTTACTGCGATATTTTGGGAAGACTACAGAATTGTGAATATGCAACTTTTTTCCTTCTTAAGATTTAAAAGTGCTTAAAAACAGTTATTTCTTCAAGCAGTCTACACTGAAAAACAGCAAAGGGTCGTAATATACGTAATTCCCTCAGTTTTTTAGCTGTGACTGCACCAAGACAATGAACTTAATTTAAGAAACTTGTAATTCGATATATTGTGATGGCCCATGATATTATTACTTTTGATATTTCTGTTATTGTTACATCCCTAAATCTTAGTGTAGAACAATTCATTTTGTTCTGAACCAACATGCAGTCTCTCCAAACAGACTCCACGAAGTGCAAAGATGACACTTTTATTCTGTAGCTCAATAATAATCACACTGAAGGTGGCAGACTTGATTTTTCGCACTAATCCCAGTTTAACAGTGCAGTGTTGTTTTGGTTCCCAGGGCCGATTGGAGGAGATCCAGGGCATCTTGAACAGCACAGAGATCAGCCTCCATCAGCTCACTGCGCTGGTGGACTGCCGCAGCCTGCACCTGGTACAGTCACACATAACACTAAGAGACAGCACCTGACTGTGTGTCCAGTACTGTCATCTTCAGTTATGTTGCTCTTCACCTTCTGAGCTGCCTGCTCTACTGAAGTAAACATATCTATCTTGCTAGTATAGTGATTTTATATAATTGTTATATCATTATTATTATTCATTTGCATGGGTTACCAGGCATTTCCATAAAAGAAAGAGAGCTCCACGGCTACTATTTCAGAAAGGGGGGGTTACATGGGGATTATGCTACCTGCTTGTTTCCATGGAGATGCTATTGCGCTGGTTGTAATGTTCCACAGTATGCCAATGAGCCTGCTTAATAAGCTTGTTTGCATTTAGTCAGATACAGATGTATTTATGTAAAAAAAAAACAACAACATGCATTCGTACCGTGAGCATGGTCGCCACTCAACACAGATACAGAGTATATTAATAAATTTACTTTATTTATTTTTCCAACATTCAAGGCAAAGCAGTAACATCCCCATGGAGGGAATCAGGTGTTGAACCCTCCACCAGTAACGTCACATACTACTTTTTAGCCTGAGTTAAAAAGAATGACATTGTTTTATTCTAATTTTCCACAGTTGGCTCAGAGCTTTTTTACATGTGACTGACCATTACCTTTGACTGCAGGATTACGTGCAGGCCCTGACTGGACTGTGCTACGATGGACTGGAGGGCCTGATCTACCTGGTGCTCTTCTCCTTCGTCACCGCGCTCATGTTCAGCTCCATCATCTGCAGCGTGCCACACACCTGGAGGGGCAAGAGGTAAGCACCAGCTGCCATGGCAATGAAATACTGACTGTTTTAGAGGGCAAAACCTGCAGAAGTGTTTTTGTAGGCAGGTAACGATATCCAAATGTCTCAATACTATATTTGAAAGGCAATATTTTTTGCAATATTTTGTGGAGGCTAACAAAACTGTAAATGTGCAGCTGCACCGTAACAATGAATTTAAGCAAAGAAACGCAATTTGATATTATTGTGAGACTTTTCATGATACAATATCATAATATTTCAGTTATTGTTACATTCCTATGTTTTTGTGTGAGGAGTTGCTGTGTTTATCTTTGGGACAGTGTAATGTTTATTTCTCTTTTTCAAATAGGTTGTATCCATGTCAAAGTAGAGAAAATCTGATACTAATCAATACTAAAACTACTATTGAAATTTCCTGAATAGCTATAGAATGATCTTGAGCTGTATCGAACACGTTTTAAGACCGCATAGGCTTAAGTATACACCCATGGGCCAATATGGAACCTCACTGAACAACTGAAGGATTACACAATGAGGCCACATGGTAACTTGGACACAGTAGCTCACACATCACAATAAAAAGACAAAAAAATATATTGGTAATAATACATTTTAAATAAGTTGCAAAAATACCAAGAGACAGGTGCGAAATAAGGCATAATTATATAAATGTATACGTACAAGAAAAAATGAAATATAGAAATACAGGCTCGTCTCCTCCATCTGAAATTATTACATCATCAATTTCTCAAACACGAACACAACCTATCCATGTATTTTAAAATGATGAAAAATTTGCACCATTCCCATAGTGATTAACACATTTGAGCTAAGTATTATATCTTTTGAATGCCAAGTCCTAAATAATGTTAACAATAGGAAGCCAAAACCCATACATAGGAAGCAGCGTTGTTATCTCTCTTAATTGTGCCTAGATGGCCTGAATCTATGAACGCTTTCTTTGGGTTGGCGTTGCTGTGTGGTTGTGTGTGTGAGGCTCATTTCTCTGTGCTATCTGCCGCTGATAACGTTGCCGGATGTCTGTAATGAATGTAGTTTCCTGGGCGCGCTCAGCTGCAGAATAATTAGCTCCTCACTGAAGGAGGCTCTGCTCATCGGTCTGATCTCTGCTGGCGCTTCCTTTCACCCCGACCACCACTGAGTCCTACCGAGGCTTCACATGTGCCCAGTGCAATCAAATGTGGTGTTCTTGTTTTACACGAGGAAATTTACATAACATTTGCACTTTAGGGAGTTGGATAATCGGTTTTCTTTGTTTCAATAGCAGAACTAAAAGCTATTGACTCTTTGCAGCTGATCGTCAACATTTCCTGGGGGTGTGAAGCTAACTGAAAGCACTACTCTGTTAGAAGTTCTGTTACATAATTTGACTTTAATCTGCTTTTTATTTTCACACAATCTGCCCAGAAAGAGCTGATTTGGTTGAAACTAAAACAGGTGTTTTTACAAGTCTACAAGTCTTATACATATACAGTAAAATTACAATCACAGTTTTTCAGTTAGTCACTCTCACCTTTTTTGTTGAAAATCAAACCTCTAATTAGGACCAAGAACACTTGCAACACTTCCTAAAAATTTGAGTTTTCAGACCATCCTAAAACTTTTTTGTCTGTGTTTGCTAATGTGTGCATTGTGTCACCATGGAAACTGCTGAACATTCCACCAATAGAAATGTATTGGAGAACCCCCAGTGTGATGTCACTGCAAAGTATCAATTATACACACATTTTAAAAAGTGTGGTGGTGATTTGGTCGAGTCTAGGGTTGTCAAAAGTATCAACATCCAGTTATTAATCGATTCTAAAACTATTATCAAAACCATTATGCTCATTTGAACAAGTATCAATACTGACAAAAAATATTATTAGAGATGCACCGATCCTGAAAATGTCTTCCAAATATCGACAGTATCATAGTTGGCGTTGAAAATCTCAGAAAGTCTTTTATTTAATAGAATGTCGTTATGTAGTTGCTAGAGTAAATGTGCATCAGTTTTATCTTATTTTATTTTTGTTTTGGAGGAAAACATGTTATTTTCAATCATGTATGTGTGAAAAATCCCTCAGTCGTCCAGGTAGAATCCATGGCAAATGAGAAATTAAATTTGTCAATTGGACAAAAGTTTATTTAGTTGAATACATTTCGCAGGTCATCCAAGCTGCTTCTTCATTTCTAGTCAGAATGCTGGTGGACACTTCCTTATATCTGCCTGCAGGGATCAGACACCATCTATCTTCTATTTACAACTCCATCCTCAAACCTAAATCAAAACAAACAAGAGAACGATAGCTATAGCCAGGTCAGGCCTAGAGGTGTGAAAGCACCCATTATGTCCCTGAATGATTATGCTCATAAGACCCCCACACTCAGGGCAGTTCAATAGGTCTCGCTAACTAACAGAAACTGTAAACAAGTAGATGTGTTAGTTTCAGAGTAGTTATTTGGCTCCTCCCTGCAGACAGATATAAGGAAGTGTCCATCAGCAATTCTGACCAAAACTGAAGAAGCAGCTTGGATGAGCTGCGAAATGTATTCAACCAAATACATTTTTGTCCAGTTGACAAATTGAATTTCTCATTTTGCCCGCTTCAGTCTTGTATCGTATACTCCTAATAATTACAACCCCTAAAAAATTATGTCAGAGTTGTCCTTTACCCTTGAGTTTTTCCCTTGAGTTTTTCTTATAATGTGACAACTCCAGTCTAGTCACTCAAGGAGCAATAAAACCTTAACTGCAACAGAATGTGGTGTATGAGTGTTACATTTTTTAAACAGGATGGTGCTCCCCCTGGTGGTGATTTCTTTGACAGTGTTTTGTGTTGTTTTTCAGGAGTGATGACGACAGTGAGGATGAGTCCCTGAGCCATGGGGGAAGACAGAACAATGATAACCTGTATCGCGTGCACATGCCCAGTCTGTACAGTTGCGGCAGCTCCTACGGCAGCGAGACCAGCCTCCCCGCCGCCGCACACACCGTTAGCAACGCCCCGGTCACAGAGTACATGTGAGTCTACACATATTTACAGTTTGAAGTGCAGATGACAGGAATTTTATTTTTCTATTAAGACCACTTGGGTTTGGTGGGAGTGCACTTGTGGTCAATTTAAATATTATCAGTTTTATACCAATGAAGTGGTAGTTTAGGAAGTAAAGTTGATAATTACAGGAAGTAGAGCTGAGTTTTAAAACATTTTGACACAGACACAGAATGTAACCCACTGTGGCCCACATATAATTTAGGGAGCATTTATCATGAGGATTAGTGACCCTTTAAACATTAATTTAACTAAATGAATTATATATTATCATATAGTTTTAAGGTTCACATAATAATGGACAAGATTTGCTCCATAGACAATACAGTTGTCATAATTTTCACATTTTAATCCAAGTAAAGTTAAGAGCCAGAAACTGGGGTGAAATGAATTATATTACTAATTATAATGATGTTTAAATGTGCTTTAGTAAAAATAGTGCTGTGAGGAGCAGTTTTCTGTATTTTCACTGCAGTCTGAGACCTCAGGAGTGAATAATCGTACAGGGCTTATGTGCTCAGACACCAGTAGATTTCTCCAGGGACCCAGTGAAGAGTCGCTTTTGCAGCTGTCGCTCTCCAGCTGTGAAATCAATGAAAACAGAGCCTGGGGTTTAACAGTGCAATGGGCCACAGGACACCTCATCACTGTCACTGTGTATATAGTGTTTCTGCTTATGGCCAGGCTGACGGCGCTGGTTTCGTGTTGAAAGAGATGTCAAAATATCAGATTTTAGTATTACAGTGAGAAGAAACATCACCACTTTTAAGATTACGGACACCATGAGCAAATAGTTAAAGTCCTTATTTTCCAGTGTTTAAAAAGGGGCCATATTACACAATTTTCTGATCTGTGTTATAATGTTGTTATTATCATTTGGATAATTTCAGCCCTGGAACTGCCAGTCTTTACTGAACAAAAGTTTAAATGTAGCTGTTAATTTAAAAACTACCACTACATGACATCACAAGGTAGAACAGAGCATTTTGAGTTTTGGAGATGTAGACAGACTAATAATAAAGGATTACTCAAATATGAATGAAACAAAACACAACTCCAGGTATGTTTTTTGAGGAGGTAATAACATTATAACATGGCTTCAAACTCTCAAAAAACTATTTTGTAATATAGGACCTTTTAATACATCACCACCTCAAATATGTGACCAAATATGTGTGACTCAGGCTCAAACAAACCAAAATTATACTGAATTATAAAGAAAAGTTAGCGAGATTTAAACTGGCAATAAAAACAAAACACGCATTCCATTTGAATTAGATTTTATGGAGTGAAGTTTCAGTTGTAATAAATTAGTTTTGCTTCTGAAATGGTCAGGATTGTAATTTTTTGTTAGTACGATTATATTGTGACCTGAGTAATCCGATGTTATTGATTAAATGAATTATCTTGACATCCCTAATCCATAATGTTTAAAATGTTTCTCATCTGTAAGAAACTTGTTTTATTTGGCACCGTCTCACTCTGTGTTTGACCTGCAGGGCTCAGAACGCCAACTTCCAGAACTCGCGCTGTGAAAACACTCCTCTGATTGGACGAGAGTCTCCTCCCCCTTCAGTAAGTCCCGCATTTCTTATTTAAAGGCGCACTGTGTCACTTTTCTGGAGATGGGTACGCCACCTGCTTGTCTCCATGGAGATGTTATTGCTTTGCATGTGGTACGGGCAGCCTCTGGTGGTACATGGGACCATCTGCGTTTTGAGATGTTTCATTTAGAGACAAATATTTATGTTTTTGTCCTTTTTGGGTCAGTATTTATAACTACCTTGTTCAAGTTTTGTCTCATTTTCGACCATATTTTAACCCTAATTTAGGTCTCATAATGTCTGGATTTAGACCTGGTGGTACTTAGAAAACCAAATATTATCTTAAGGGGTACTTAGAAGTTGAAGTACGACAACTTACTGACACCACCAGGCCAAATTACAAATCAGATCTGTGGAGCATCAACCCTGTTCACAATAAGAATACATGTTTTTGCAGGTATTTTTGAGCACTCAAACCTTGTAATTGAATAAATATTGCACCAAACTGTGGAAATCTAGACAAAACAATATCATCTCTATCAAGACAAACTAGTGGCGCACCTTCCTCCTGAAAAGTTACACAGTGCATCTTTAAAAAAACAACTTTGGAAAGACCTGTGGGTTATTTGGCAGCCTTTGTGAAAGCTGCTATGAAACTCTAGACCTGTTGAATCCTCTGTCTTTATTGTGGGTGCTTGGACAATATTCCCCGAGCTCCCAGGCCTGTTATAGAAGGTGTATAACTGAATCTACTTGAAATGCCGTTCTTTGGTGTTTGACTGGGCACATTTTGGCGGTATCGCATTCACAAATAAACTTGCCCCTGCCCTCATGTCTTCTTTGTCAGTCCACACCCAGACTCTGCTTTGTTTCTCTCTTTTTAAAACCACACTTCACTCTCCACCTCTCTCTCTGCGCACCTCAGTTTCAATATTTGGCCGCTGCGGACAGTAACAGTGGTCAGAGTTGGCAGTTAAAGCCTTCGGACAGCTCCAGGTCGTTTTGGTAACCTTGGTAACCTCATCATCCTCGCTCACAGGTACAAAACTGCCCCTAATACTCCCAAACCTGCGGCCTGTTGCCCCCGCCTAGCACTCCTTCCTAAAAACTGACCCCTTCTCACCCCTTTTCAAAGTCCGATCGGGGCTATTAGATCCTGCATCTCCTTGTCCTGACTTCTTTAAGTGTTCACCTGAGTGTGTCACCTGTTTTTGTTTCTCTGTGGCCCCGGGCTGCATGTTGCCCTCCCCTTTTCTGATGTAAGAGGAGCATGTGAGGGGTGGGACGTGCCCAGAGCTCCGCATAGGGTCGATAATAAAGGATGAAATGGTTTATTGGGCTGAAGAAAGAGAGGGAAATGTATTTGGGTTTGGTTTGTTTGATACTCTTTGACTTTTTTGTTTTTGTTCATCAGCAAAATTTATTTCAGACACTTACTTGGTCAATACAACATTAAAAAAGACAGCACACAGACAAATATGCTACAAAAAAAAAAAAAAAGATATTGGAGATCGATGTAAAGATTTTTTCATGACCGGTGGTGATACTCATTGTTTAGAATACAGAGAAATCAATGGCCGACAAGCTTTTTGGGCCAATATCGAGGGCCAGTTTTCACTATTTTCCTCAAGTTATGTCATTTAAATTTACTACAAACTAAGAGCTTTTTATCATAAATAAATAAGAGAGCACTGATGTGTTCAAGAAAGCTTTCTGTGTGCACTTTACGCAGCAGGTCAGCCAAAACAAAATATCGGTTTCTGCTGGATATTTAAGGCCGATAGCCAGTATATTAAAAAGTGCAAATATCGGCTGTTGACCTGGCATTTTGTTGATCCAAAGAAAACAATTGCCCTTAAATTGTTGAGTAGTACTTTTTCCCCTTTTTTCAGTGTAAACGTTTTAACCATGTGATCATATCTTGTCCCAGGAGTTTACAAAACAACATATGTATTTGTGTGTTGAGATGTCTCTGCTTGCTCCACTTATTCATGAAACCTGGGTGGGTCCTGGGCGTACACAGATCAGAATGATAATAAAGAAAAACATATTGTCCTCGTCCTCTTTGGGTGTTTTATTTGTGTTCTATAGATTAGATTCCTAAGCCTTGTGATTGACAGCATTATTATAGATAATCAATGAAGGATTTTCTATGGTTATAATTGTAACGCTTTTTAGGTGGATTGGTTGATAAAAGGTGTTGTGTTATAAATATTTTTGAGTTTACCCAAGAAAGAAAATCCCTCATTGATATAATACTGTGTCTTTATAAACCTTTGCCCATATTGTTGGAATCATTTGGACTGTGATGTGAATATTGCCACGTGAAGCATGTAGTGCCCCAAAACTTGCACAAGTGATACTTTGCAGCTGATCTCATGAACATTCTCTGGGGGTGTGATGCTAAACTGCTCAGTCTGAGGCTTTATTAGACTTTAATCTGTGCTTTTTAACACAATCTGACCATAAAGAACTCACTTAGCTGGAACTACAAGAGATGAGCAATTTGTCATGGTCATAGAATTAGTAAGAATTAGAATTACCAGTAGTTCGTTGAGTTTTCAGTCTATTTAAAAAAATAAATAAATTCCCACAATCTTTCCTAATGTGTGCATTGTGTCACCACGGTAACTCCTAAACATTCCACCATTAAAGAATCATGTAGAACACCCCCAGCATGATGTCAGTGGAAAGTATTAATCTTTGGATCTGGAGATGAGTCCCTGGGCACTTCATCGCTTCTACAATGACCCAGTGGCCTGCTGGGTTGATCTAATTTATTATTCAACTTTATGGGCAACTCTGTCCAACTCTCTCCAACTCGGTATCATCTTGTGTTTTTTGTGTTTGTATATTGATATAATAGTTGATTATTTTGCTCTGTCTCTCCACAGTACACCTCCAGCATGAGAGCCAAGTACCTGGCCAACAGCCGACCGGACCCCAACAGCTCTACGTCCCACTGAAAACCTGCATCCTCCCATTCAACTCCCCATGTTTTCTGTTCAAGTTTTTACCACAAATTTTTCACAATCTCAAAAGACATTGGTCAGAAGGCGTTGAAGACTAAAATGACAACTATTACCACTGGACAAATCCTAAAATGGTGCTGATGGAGCTTAAAGAACTGCATTTAAAAACTTGTCAACTTTTTTGTCTAAGGGTACATTGATACTAGGCCTGTCACGATAACACATTTTGAAGTCATAGATGTTACATTTTTCAATTCTCTACAGCTCAAATCTTTTTGCATTACAACTAAAATAAAAGAAACTCCCCCGTTATTGCAAAGTAATTGTACACAGGGCAGTGGGGAGGGTCACGCTAAATATTGAACCCCAAAATGAATAGTTCCAGGTTTCATATACTGATTGATGAGTTGATATAGTAATTATCATGACAGGCCTAATTGATACTACTGCTAGTTGTTCTGGTTATATGTTAAGTACTGTATATTCACTCATTGTCTTAGGAGAGGAGGAGCCTTACTTGTTGTATAGACATCGCACAGTAGTTTAACATTTTTGACCTAGTTTTTAGACAATTCATCTCACCATCTCAGGTCTTTCAAAGCCTCAAATGCAAGTACGGTATAACTTCTGGTTTATGGAAATGCATAACACACCATAACTCATAACTCATACTGAAATATGTTTTTTTGTCTTAACTAAACGTGGGACCAGTTTTTCTGCACGTCTTAAAAGATCTACTTTTTTTTACTCTTTTTTTTTTTTTTTTTTTGTTTTTCTTGGATTATTATTTCCTCTGGCAGTTTATTTTGAAGACTCTGTGGTTTATGAAACTGTGAGCTCATTCCAGCATATGCCGTGAATCTCTTGAAGATGAAGAAAAGGCAGCTTGTGTGATCAGAGCTTTTACAAAGACAGAAAATAAGGACCACTGTGTAATACTGGAAGCACAAACATTGTAAAAACTTACATGGGACAAAGAGGAACTGAAGTCTGTATTGTTACGAAGCAACTTGTAAATGTCTCATATCTTAATTCACCACTCACCAGATTTATTTCTTTTAAATTTTTGGGTTGTCATGGCAAATCATCTTCCTTTTAACAAAAGTTTTACATCCGATGCCCTTCCATTAGTTGACTGATTTTGCTTTCTGCACACATTACAGTGGTTTGTGACCCCTAGTGGCTGGATTAAGCGCAATCCAATCTCGAGTTTCTTCCAATATTTCAAAGTTATCTCCTCAATATATTGTAAAAACATCCATAAGGGTATGTCCGTGAGAAATTATCCTTATGAAATGGCAACATGGTGTCTCTAAAATGTGTTTTAGCATTTAAAATGTATGTAACAGTGATGCTGTGAAGGGACTGATATAAACCACAATTTTTGGCCAGCTTTGTCAGTGAAAGCTGTATTTTATGTCTTTTTGTTGGCGAGTTTTCAGATTAGGATAAGTAACGCAAACTGTACAAATGTGTTGCACAAAATATAACAGATATACACAAATTCCCTTTTAAATCTCAATATTTAGGCCAAATGTGAAAGGTTTTTAAAAATGAGCCAAATTTTGTATTCAATAAGGCCTGTTTAAGTTCATTTCTGGTGAAGTCTTTCTCTTTTCATCGTTTATGCGTTGCTGTACATAATACGAACATTTAAAATCTCTGAAGGCATAAATTTGGTTCATTTTAACATTTTGCTTACATTTTTTTTACATTTTTTTAGCCTTGTTTGTTCACAGATGGTTCATTAATGTGAATAATAGACTTTTATTTTGTTCTTAATGACAGTAGTGTTTGTTTTTACCTTTTTGCAAGTTTAAAATGTGTACATGTAAAAAAAAAATGTGGTTCTTGAGCTTGGACGATGTGTTTTAAAATTAAACAAATTGTAAATGGAGTGATTGACTGAGAATTTAGACTGTAGAAATGCCGGGATCAGCCACAAGAGGGCGTCGTAGTCTTACGTTTTCTCACCCACGTTGCAGAAACCTGGGAAAGCTTTGGGGGTCGAAGTGTTTAGTTGGCAGGGGGAACGCCCGGACATGACTCGGGGGTTGGATACAGACCAGGACCAGGCCTAGAGGAGGAGAAAGCCCGTTTTATGTGAGTGACCTCCGGGGCGGACAGCAGGCGAGGGGGGCAGAGGGGGCAGATGGGGGCAAAGGGGTCAGGTGCAGCGGCGTGTCTCGTGTCTGCTCCCGTGTCCTGGTTCGTCTCACACCGCCGACCAGCTGCTGGGGGCCAAACACTGACGGCACTCAAACCACGGGCCGGATTTGAATCTGAAAGAAAGAAAAGACATTCCTGTGCGTTATATGTGTCCTTAAAATGCAAATTATTCTTGCATATAGGATTTGAGAGAGAACGAAATCCTATGTTTACTTGCACGTGACAGCTTAGATGTCATAAAGGATGATCATGAATGAATATTAAAGGGACCACGTTAAGCCAACAGTCACATCAAATGGCTAATAATAAGACAGGGTAGTTTGTAGTTTTCTTAGTTATGTAAAGGTGCACTATGTTACTTTTCTGCTTGTGCCCAAAGAAATACTGCTTTTCCTGGGATGTTCCACACTATGGCATTAAACAAATCTATTACACACTATCAATAATTCAGTTTTATGGCTAAAAGAATACCTTGAAAAACATACACTCTTTCCACAGATCTGGCTTGTAACATGGCCTACTGGTGTCACCCGCTGTCTCATTGGCGCAAGATAAATTTAATGCCCTACTGTGGAATATGGCAAGCATGGAGACAGACCCTGCACTAGAAAAGTAACATAGTGCGCCTTTAAGCTTGTAGAAATTGAGTGAACTTGGATGTGAAACAATTTTATTTAGGCTCATTAACCCAGCTACAAAAGGCCATGGCCCAATCAATCAATCAATCAAGCCCCTATAATATGTAAACTTAACTCTTATGAGCTTTAAGCCATATTGTAATGTTGTTACCTCATCAAAAACATACCTGGGGTCGTGTTTTGTTTCATTCATATATGTTTGAGTAACTCCAAAGCTCAAAATGCTCTGTTCCACCTTGTGATGTCATGAAGGGGTAGTTTTCAAGTTAACAGATACCTTTTATCTTTTGTTCAGTAGATATTAGGTTGAAATTATCCAAATGATTCTAGTGAAGGTGTATGGAGTTTAAAAACACAGTGGAGCACTTCTTGTAGTACCACATGACATCACAAGGTGCAACAGGGTGCTTTCTGTTTGATCACAGTCAGCCTAAATATGTAGGGTTTGCATGTTAAATATGTGTGAATGAAACAAAACACAACTCCAGGTTTTTGATGAGATAAGAAAATAAAATTTGATCAGAAAATGTGTAATATGGGCCCTTTAAGTCCTGAGGTAGTCGAGGTACTAAATTACTTTAAAATCAAGCAAACCTAGAAGGCTAATCTGAGTAGAAAATAATACAGCAAGCCACAAGACTATAAAAATAAATGGTCTAATGCTATTCAAATTTTCCTAAACCAACTTTTAACCAGCCTGTAATATGATCTCCCAACCTATATGCAAAATAGCCTTTTCAGCGCTTTTAGCCATGTTATTGTTTCCCCATCTCATTAACTCAAAGTTGTATTTAGAGTGATTCATGTATTTATATTTGAGTAATCTTTAATCACTTACTGTCAAGACGCCATATTGCTGATCAACCCGTTCTCACCGCCACCAGTATATGCCCACTGCTCTGTACTTACTTCATTCTCCAGTTTTATTTTCTTAATCGGTGATACACGTGGGATTCGGCAGTGTTGCGTAGTCATTTGGGTACAAATTTTAAAAATATGCAGTGTTTCATATGTACAGCTATCCATCTGCTGACAACTTCACGCCTCTTTGTTGTGATGACATTTTTTCAGTCAGTGTTCTGGTTAAGTCATTTTAGAAGAATATTGCAGTTTAAACTATGCAGCCTATTGTGATTTACCTTTCATTGATTTTTAGAATAACCATACAGTAATACCAAGTACATTACAGTGGGTACAGATATGGGGTAAGTGAAAACTGACATTTCTTGAGAACTGAAGTCTCACATCCAGAACAATACAATACTCAAATATTCATGAATCATTTTTATCACATGGTGAAAAACGCCAGTTTTACGTTATGTGTCCCCTTTAAGTTATCTTCGCAACTTAATGATGCTATATATCTATTATAATGTATAAACACTATTTTAACTGTTTGTAGCAAGTCCATACACAGCTGGCGCATGTGAAGTTGGAGCACTACAATGCCATATCAGAGCTGAAGATCCAGGCTGCAGCGTCTCGGGGCAGGATGATGAACGAGTTTACGGAGAGAGAGCTGGCCCTGTACCAGAAGAGAGAGGCTCTACAGGCCGTCCTCCTGGAGAAGAAGAGTAATGTGGACAAATGTTTAAAAGCGATGATGCTAGTGAGTACAACGTAACTAGACACATTATTTTATCTTTAATTAAAACACATGTTTTTGGGATGAGACGAGATCTCGTCAGATGTGTTTTCAATGGACAAAAGTGGCGGCGAGTTACACCTCATTTCACCTCCAGTCAGCCACCACGGCCCTCATGCCTGCTATTAAAACTCATGCCTCACAGCAAAAAGGTTCGGGTTTGATCCCCGGGGTCACCCAGGCCTTTCTGTGTGGAATTTGCATGTTTCTCCCCGTGTCTGGATGGGTTTCCTCCAGGCGCTCCGGTTTTCCCCATCAACCCAAAACATGCTACATAGGTCTCCATAAAGAACAGTTGATAGTCAAGGTCACTTAAATACAATCAATCAATGAATCTGCCCAGGGACTACAGATGGAAATTAGCACTGATGCTACAACCTGATGTACAGTGCATCTCTCCTGTTAAGGTTAATGTAAAAATTGTGCGCTGTCCCTGTCTCAATAAAATAAATTTACAGCTGGTTTATTTACTATGAATAATGTAAAAATCAAATTTTTCTCAGAATTTCACTCTGTAATTCATAAAAATAACCTAAATATTTAAAACTTTTATTATTCAGAATGTTTTCATTTTTGATTTGTGGTAGCATTCCACAGTCAACCACTAACAGCAAATTATCCATGCAATCAATCTCTTTACTTAGTATATATATAGTATGTAGTCTATGTAGCTGTGTTGTTTTTTTAAAAATATGTAAGCTTTTAACATGTATGTATTTCCCTTAGAAACAGGAGCTGGCAATAATGGAAGTGAAATACAAATATGATCACATCCACAAAGGTAAGATTAACCCATATTCTATCGTTTAGTTTTAAGAGAGATGTAATCCTGGAAAATGAGTCCGCTCTGTTTTGTCAAACAATACAAGATATTCATACTTCTGTGTGTTTTTCTGTTCAGAAAAGCAGAGGTTCCACTTGGAAAAGTTCCAGGAAATAATGTCAGGACACGCAAAGCTCATGGACAAAGAAATGTCTCGTGTCTTGGAAGATATTGCCGCCAAATGCCGCCTCCGATCCCAGGATGTCCAGGTAAGTACAGGACCACACATCAGAGATAGACTGATATTTACCCATTTTGGCACATGGGCTGTTGCCCATGAATCTACAGCAGAGGCCAGTATTTTGTTTGACGCAACCAGCAGCCTAAATGTGCCTGAAAAATATATGCATAAAGCTTTGTTTGCACACTTTAGTCCAAAGAGAGTATTGTAAAAACATGGATACACGGTTCCCTACACAGTTTGTAGTAAAAGAAGTTTGTGAATGAGTTTATACTAAATTTGAATTTGATATTTTGGATTTTTTGGATTTTAGATATCTTTTGGAAAAAAAATACCTATCAGTCCAAAAATATTGACAGAGGTCATTAGCCATTGGTTTATATGGAGTTTAAACAATCAGCATCAGCCATGAAAAAAAGTTTAAAAAAATCAATCAATCCCCTGCACTTATCAATGGACCACTTCATTTACATTTCACACATTTTTGTCAGTTTAATGAAATTATACTTAGCACTAGAACTGGGCAATTAATGTTTTTTTTTTTTTTTACTGAGAACAAGATTTTGTCATGTCTATTACTTTTCAGCCAATCATTTGGCAGTAAAGTGAAGAGTTTAGAGGAAGAAATTTGGCTATTTTTTGTCTGTATTATTAGCGATCATGAAATCAATACTGAAGCCCATTTTTATTTTGTTTTTGAAAAGAAAAAATGAAAACGAAACCTAAAATTTACAATTTTATATGTTTTTGTTGCAGAGGCAGTGGCAGTGTTTGAGTGACAAAGCTGTGTCACAGGTCAAAATGAAAAAAGATGTTCAACCCAATGCTGTCGAGGAGTTGATCCTTTCAGACACCTCCGACTCCAGTGACGAAGAGGAGACAATGTGAAAAACTCTTTAGAATAAACTCCGCTACACCAAACAGTAGCATGACATGAGAAAAAGATGTCTAACAGTCTATAATTGTAAAAAGTTTGTACTCCTACTTCAGAAATATTTTTGTTGAAGTTCTCTTACTTGAGTAAAGTTTTCGTTTACTCTTCCTACTGTGAGTTCATAACTGACAAAAGCTTTATGTTGACATTGTTGATATTAAATGATTTTAACATTTGTGTTTCTTGCACTTGACTACGCCACCCTCCTCTGGTTTTAAAATCTCTTATGCATTAGATAATAGACATGTATTATTCTTCTGTCTATATTGTAATTTATGCTGGCATTTGTGGGCCTTAAGTGTACATTTCAATAGACAGACCCTAATAGAAGCCACACACACCTAAAACCACTTTCTATCAACAATAATCTGACATCTGATGTAAATCAGTATTAATAATTATTTGGTGACATATTGTTCGTATGTTTTGATACCAATATAGACTTGTGTTTGATCTTTAGGATTAACCAGGACCTGTGGCCGGGCTCTAAGACACCATTGAAGAAATGTACATGTTTATTAAACTTTTTATGTTATCTATTCTGTATTGTATTATATGATCCATAACCTAGTTATCTAAATATATTTTTAAAAAATGTATGTTGCCTAAATAAATGTACTCATTTTTGTACATGAAATGAACTGAAACTGAAATGCATGGAAATACATTTCTTTCCTTATTCTGTATTGTATTAAATGTCCCATACCCCACTTATCTAAGGAAGTCAGAACCGTATATTGCATAAATAAATGTGCTCATTCAACTTTTTTTTTTTAAATAAAGTAAATAAAAAAGTAAAGTAAAAAACTAAAAGTAAATCTATTATAAGTTATCCATAACTTTTCAAAAAATTTTTAATTAAAATTTTCATGCTACAAAGTGCCTTGGATCTCTCCTTGACTGCTGTACACACATCTTTTTGGTAACATTGGCAAGTCAATCACAATCTATTTTTAATAATTTTTTCTATAATAAACCCATATGACACTTTATACTATTGTATATTATTGCCTAAATACTCTAGAAATTGTTTTATATTGTTCTTTTAGTGAGTCAGCAGTTAGAGCATCACCCCGACATTCAGTCTAAATATCTTTGCCTCAAGCCTCTTATTGAGCCGCCAGTTCACATAGAGTGTAGAACAGAGCATCTTTTTGTCCTGCAGTAATTCCCTTTGTGTTATTTTAGGGTCTTGTGTCGTGTTGTTGTGGGTTGTTGTGGTATTGGGGAGGGGGGCACAGGAAATAGGGTCCAGCGCTCACCCCTCTTTTGTGGCAGGACGTGGAGAGGGGTGGGGGTGGGGGAGGGGGCAGCTGCATCCTGGGAGTCAGAGCTCTGTTTTATCACACCTCACTTCCCTCTTTGTCCCCTGCTCCTCGTTCTGTCACTGGGAGCATGCAGCCCCAAAATGAAGGGACCTTATTGATACTTTGCTGGGACATCATGCTGGGGGGTTCTATGTATATCTCTATGGTAAACTGGGACACAACTGCGCATTAAGCAGTGACTTTCATCTAGTGCAGGGGTGTCTGCATTTATGCAGAGAAGAGGGCCCCAGACACAGGACACTGAAGTGACTCACTCAGTGTTGAGTCTGATGGAGCCACCACAGCTTTGATAAGGCTAAGAACTTTTATGATAAGTTTGTATCACTTCAAACTGTTGTTATTTATAAGTTATAATAGAAGACATTTAACTCTTTTGTCCATTTAAACAGAAATTGGTTTGAGGGCCGCATTTGGTCACGGGGCCATAGTTTGGACACCCCTCATCTGGTGTTAAGAAATAAAAGTCTTAAGAGCCCGTATCTCTAGTGCAACATGCTCTTCAGCTGGAGAACCACAGGGGGTTTATGGGGCTGTGCTGTCATGTGTCCACTCATTTTACAGAGTCAGGTTTAGTCGACTTGATGAGTTTCCTGTTCACTGCTTCACCAACTTGACTTAAAGGATGACGAAAACAAGGATTAAACCAGAGCCCATTAAGGGCAAAAAGCAGGATTAGTAAGAAATAAACTTGGACCAAAACCTAATACTCAACCAATAAAGTTACTTCAGTTACTCACACTTATGTTTTTTGTTGAAAATCAAGCACCTAAACAGGACCATGAACACTCGTCTTGTTCATAGGCTCATGAAAATGTTGTTTACATCCATTTTGTTTAGTTTTATTTTTTCTTGGGTTTTGGAGTTGGGGTTGCCTGAAAATTAGGGTATATTGGGAACAATTAAACACAACCTTAACAAGCATTCTGGGATATGGAATTCCGAACACATGTCTGGTGATGTATCTGGGAAATATATCTGATGTAGTAAGGAAGGAGGACATGTATTTGACAAAAATTGTTTTAGCTGCATCTAAAAAGGGTATTACAAAGAATTGGTTACAACCACATCCACCTGCACAAGAAGACTGGATCAGGATTGTGGAGAATATTTCAGTGATGGAAAGAATAACATATAATTTTAAACTTAAAGGGTACAAATACAATGAGCAATGGGGAAAATGGAATGTATTCATAAATGACACCAGTAAAACAACACAGTACATAAAAACGTTAATACCAAATGCATGACTGTTGTAACATTGTTTTTTATTTTATATTGTTTTGTATGTTTTGAAATGTTACTTAAAACTATAAAAAAAAAAAAAAAACTTTGTTGATGTTGACAGTGTTGTGACACTGTTTTGTGTGATGTGTCACCAAGGTAACTGCTGAACTTTCCTCCATTAGAGATGCATGTGGAACACCCCCAGCATGACGTCACTGCAAAGTATCAATAAAACAAAACCAGAAGTTAAACTCTGAAAACCTTGCAGCTTGAGAATGGCTGGTTAAAGGGTTTTATGGGAGATAGAGCTGGTCTTCAGGAACGCTCACGGTGATGCCTCATGCGCTCTCCACCACATTCAAAGCTTTCTCCCTTAGACTTTCTGCTCTTTTAAGTTTTTATAAAGGACTTGTGATGATCCGATGGTCTACCACTAACTCCGAGGTCGACCACATGTAAAGCTTACCCACACTGTCTCTGCTGGGATGCTAAATGTTTCCATGGCGACGACAAACATTAGAAAACACAAAAATGCAGCTTCAAAGTCTGAAAGCTATCTATGGCAAAATAATTAATGAGTAGAGGGAAGGGAGAGAAGAGGACCTCCATGAAAACATTGCAGCTAGGTAGACAGAGATCGTGATACTCACTAAATTTGCTCGCAAGTTTCTCCTTTTAAGTTCCATCAAAGTTTGGGAATAATCTTTTGAAAACAATTGTTACATTATTATCTCTAAGATAGAAAACGATGCTAAAATTTTAATTTCACTTTGAATTTATGCAAAGCAACTCTAGTGTGAGATCTAATCTTTAGTCCGAGAATGACACAGTTTAGACTATAAACACCACTCCTGGAATGCATCACTATGTGTTTTATTATTGTTATTGGATTACCCAATAACTGCCATTCATATCTGATCATTTTAAAATGTTTTTATAAGACTGTTTTGGCAAAGCAAGATGAAATTTGATCTTTAAAGTATTTTGGTTAGTGGTTTCTCAAGTGTACGAACAAAAATGAGCAACAAAGGATAACTTAAACTAAAACAAGAAAAAGTTTACATTTTTAACATGGACTGCTTACATCGGACAAATTAAGTCAGCCTTAAACAGATACAAAGAAAAAAGAACGAGAAAGAATAACTGACCTGAACTAAATCTAAAATATCAGATTAAACTAGGACAGTGGTGGAGTTAGCCATTTGGGGGCCCTAGGTGAACTTGAGTTTCCCCTTACTATAATGCATCATTTTTTTGTTTTGTTTTGTTTTTAAATATATTTATTGTCTATTTTTCCCCATTGTTCTTGAGACATGCACATCTCTATTTATTTGAATTACGGTGGATTGGAAACTTGTCTTATTAGTTGGGTAGCCTACTAGATAACCAGAACTGAAAGTCGTTTTATTTTTTCGCTAGTACAATTACATTTTTCTTTACATCCATTACATATGATGATGATTATTATTATTATTATGATTATTGCTTAAAAATAAACCACTCTCATTTAATTTAATTTGAGAGAAAATCTAATTGCTCTGAGGCCTTGACCATTAGTGGCACTGAGGGCAATCGGCTGGGGGCCGTTCCAGAGTTGGGGGCCCAAGGCAGCTGCCTACTTTTCTATTGGTAGAATTGCCTCTGAACTAGGACTATATCCAGATCTAAACCAGTTCTCAAATACTAGTACTTCAAGTGACAATGAGCGCGTATACCTGCACATCAGTATCCCGGTTATTAGCCATATCCCAGTTATGGCAGTATTCGGGATACTGCGTATACATACCACAGTATCCCGTTTACTGTCGCAATATACCAGCTACAGTATCCCGGTTTCTAATAACCTGGATACTGCCATAACCTGGATACTCAAACCAGGGTACTGTGTATAAATGCACCATCAAGAAACCAGGATACTCAAAAAACCCAATCATAACCGGGATACTGATGTGCACGTATACGCGCTCAGTGTAACTTTCTGGGAGTGGAAATTCGGTTATATGATTCCATGGAAATAGAAAGTTTAAACTATACATTTTATGTCATTTGGGGAATATTATACCCAAAGGAACAACATTTCCATGGAAACAAGCAGAAGGAGGCCCTCCAAGCCAAATAAGAGTCAGGTTTGTGGAAATGCCAGCCCACTTGGACGAAAGTTCACAATAAAATTCTTGTGCCATAAATTTAAAATAGATTTAATTCTATATAGTGGAATATACCGAGCAATGCATCTTCATGAAGAACAGCATTGTACCTGTACCACATCTCGAAAAAACACATCTCCATTGTTAACTTTTATTACATTCCCAAAGTCCACTCTACTCAAGAACTGCCCACTACAAAGTTCAAGTTCCCCATTGTAGTGTTATGTGATACCTGGATTACAATGCCTTTCCACTTGGTTAGGAGGGACTACACCACAGAGCACATGTTGAGTGGGATTTAGACTTGGGCCAGTTGTTCTCAGACTTCACTTTGGATCAAGAGGGGCTGTCCCGACACTCGTAATCCTGCAGACAATACACGCTGTTAATTGGAGCCTGGACTGATATAGCCTGAAAAGTCACGCTGAAAGAGAGTGTGGACAGCGCCAGTGTAATCCTCTGTTCTTGGAGGAATGCGCCACAGGAATCCCAAGTCTTACAGTGGGTTTTTACTGGGTGTTTGATGGACTGTGTCTGTAGATACTTTGAAGTGGGGAGTATTTGTATGTATAATTAAAGAGCCTATTTTCTGATCTATGTTGTTTCCTCATCACAAACATACCTGGATACCTTGTGTTTTGTTGCATTCACACATGTTTAACACACAAATCCTGCTTATTTATTAGGCTTTTTTATTAGGTTTCTCTCAAACGGACACATTCACTTCAATCATTTGGATAATTTCAGCCCTGGATCCGCCAATCTCTACTGAACTAAAGATAAAAGGGAGCTGTAAACATGAAAACTTCATGATATCACAAGCTGGAACAGAGCATGTTCACAGCATGTTGATGCCATCAGCTGCAAAGTATCAATACAAGACAGAAAGAAAATATTCCTACTTCTAGTGGCCTACTACTAGTTGTGTAGGCCACTACTGTAGACGGGAAATATAAATGGACAGCTAACACACTAGCTGCCGCATTCCAAATAGAAAGTGACCCTGGCTTAGGGTGACCAGATTTTCAGAATTAAAAACTGGGACATACCTGGGTTGGGATGGTTGTTATAAATAAAATTGTGAAAAGAGCATGTAACATTGTCCGTTCTCGACTTACTTGTGGGTCTGTCATAGTCTGAGGGATTGTTGTTGCATTCTTTTTTTCTTTTTTTTGTTGTTGTTGTTGTCTTATCTTCATTTTCATGCATGGTTTCTATTAGCCAGGCTGGCGTCACCTAAGTGCCTCCACTCAGTTTCATTTCTCTCCAGCGACTATGTCAGGAATCAGAATACACTTGGCGGTTTGCAAGAACCCTGGAAGTTGTAGACCACGCACTGGCCAATCAGCAAAGAGCTGTGAAGCCAGTAATTACTTGGACACCACTGAGCATTCTGGCTCATTACATATGTCTTGTCCAAATAGCTGCAACTGGTTAAATAAACCAACCATAGAGCAAATGAATCCTAATGCTGCGAGGTCAGACAGTTTCTTCACTGTTGCTGGGAATCATATTGGTCAGAATTAAGAACAACAGGGACATTTCCTATATAAAACTGTGACAAATCACTGGTCTTGTTTAAATCTGCTGGGACAGGGGACACAGGGCTCAACACTGGAACTGTCCCAGGTAAATAGGGACATCTGGTCTCTCTACTCTGGCTTCCATTGACTTAAATTGGAATATTGTTGCCCCTTTTTCTGCTGTGAGCCTCATCATTTTGGTCTGAAAATGTTCGTATTAACCCACTATACATGACCCTGGTGTTTTTATTTCGCTATTTTATCCCTATTCCTAATTTGCCCCTGCAACCAGTAGCATCACAAGCTTCATTTGACTGGAGCCAAACACTATTAGGTGTTGTCAATCTCACTTAGTCCACTTCTTTATAAAGTCTATACCTACCCATTTGTCAGGGCTTTAACTGATCAACTGCTGCCATCACGACAAACATTTGGCTGACAGAGATTAAAAATGTTTAGACTACTACTATATTACATGTAACTTACTGTACACTGGAGATTTATAAATGATTTTGATGTCATTATTTTTTCACTCAAATTCAGATGTTTGATATCTTACAAAAGTGTGCCATAGTAAACCAAATGACTCGAGCACGTAGTTACTTCCCATTCAAAACAAACACTGTGATAGCATCCTTAGAGACCCGTCGATTTTCACGTTGCTGTTTCAACTGACTTTGATCAGGCGCTAAGTCCAACACCGCCCTGTTTGTGTTTTAATTGGCGTGTTACAAACTGCTAACTAGATCTTAACACTTCTCAAATGGCTTCCTCTGCAGCCTACAGCCTCAGAAGTGGAGCCTAATCTTACTGAACTCTGTGTGGTCTTATGCCAAAGGTGCCAAGAGTGACCAACAGGCAGTAAGGCAGCACACTCTTGTCAAACTGGTTTTACTGTTGTGTGTAAACTGGAGGTGATTGAGGCTCTATTATCACCGGAGATGATCAGTTGTAGCCTTGAGACATGCTTTGTTAGGTCTGTTGGCGTGCAGCTGCCTCGTCCTAAAATTAGAAGCTTCCTTTTGCCACACGACAGTCTGGGCGCAAATCGTCACAGAAAATCCACGAAGCATGCAGGATATTAGAGCCACTTGTTTAAACAGCATAACACAGATAACTGAGGGCGGCATGGGCTCAGGTGGTGGAGTGGTGGTCTTATAACTTGGAAGTTGGTGGGTTAATTCCAGCTCCATTTGGTTATGTGTTTGGGCATGATACTTGAGTAGTAAGTAAGTAGATGTAGTGAGTAGTGTTGACTTATACAAAAAATGTCAAACATAATTTCCATTCTAAGGAAAAGCTTTGACACTCAATATTGATTTTAATATCATGATTATAAAAAACACTTCTCAGAGTAGACATAATAAGGTAAGAATAGTACTTTCATCATACAGTGTGGTCTTAAATTAGTTCTCATACAGAACAAGAAAACAAAAACATTTTCCAGCATCAGTACCTCCTCACATGAGCACATACTTTAGATACAATTTTTTTATTATAACCTTGAAGTTGTTGGTTCAGTTCCAGTTCCGTTTGGTTGTGTTTTTGGATAAGACACTTTACTCAACTTACTTATGGTGTAAGTGGAGTTGTCACTATACTAAAATTTCAAACTTGATTTTGAAGGAAAAGGCTTAATAGGCTTTTGATATCATAATGACAATAAAAACACACAATACAATGTAATTTTCAGTACAAATCATTAGATATTGGCAGGTCTGACTGTAATAGCTGTTGACCTCAGAGTGTGGGGAGTGATTGGATAACATTCAATAAAATGTCATACAAATCAGTTGCATTCTGGCACCTATATGGAAAATACTAAGATGTCAAGTGGTGGTTTAATCCTTAAAGTTGATATAGAGACTGGACTAGTTCAAAGAAAGAACATCTGTGACGTATTTTTATGTTTTGCATGATTAATGAAAGCCTAAACAAGAAGTGACTGCTGAAAGTTAAGAATAGCGTTACCTCTGTGTGCCATTTTGTTCAAGTCGAAACAAATCTTTAAAATCATTCAGTATAACGTGCCATTTACTTCAGCAATCGCATCCTAAAGGAACATAAAAAGATGGTGCCAAAAGAGCAGGCCACATTTGAATTAATCCCCATTTACAGTAATAAATAAGGCCCAGTGCATTTGGCATAACCACAAAAGCTTTACTCGTCTCTCCACTTTCCAGTATGTTCCAAGGCTACAGTAAATTTGCCCAAGAGGAAACACATGGCACTGTAAAAATGAAACAGTACAAATGACATAATGTAGCTTTGCTAGTCATTACCTCATCTAAAGCCACTTTATTGTCTTAATATGTCTGCAGTGTTGTTTTCAAAGCTGTGGTACTAAAAAGTCCAATCCTGTTATTGACCATGCAGTTTAATGGAATACACTTGTTGTCTTAATCTCACTCACAATAGGCACAATTGATACTTTGTTGTGACATCATGATGGGGGTGTTCTACATGTATCTCTATTGGCAGAATGTTCAGTAGTTACAATGGTGACACAATGCATCCATTAGCAAATACAGACGGAAAAGATTTGGTCTGAAAACACAAGAAAAAATACTAAACGGATTGAAATAACCAATGTTTAGGAGCCTATGATCAATATGAGCTTTCATGGTCCTGTTCAGGACTTTGAGTTTTAACAAAATTAGAGTGACTAACTGAAAAAACTGTTAGATAATGCTTACTAGATTGTGACTGTAATTTTATGTGTGAGCAGTTTGGTTAAGCGTGCAAATGATCTCATCAGTTCCAACTGTGTCAGCTTTTTCTGGTCAGATTGTGTTAAAATAAAGTTCACATTAACGTCTAACTTGAGAAACAGGGCTTCAGACAGCGTAGTGCTTCAGATAGATTCACATCCCCTAAGAAATACTGACGACATCAGCTGCAAAGTATCAGTTGTTTCAGATGTAATGCAATATGAACACTCACTCTTGGTGTGAGGGCTGTAGTTACCATTACAAAACCAAGAAGCTATCCGTGTTATAAGTTCTATTTTGTTTTGTTTTTTTCTCTAATTGTTCCTTCTATTGCAGCGGTTTCCAAACTTTGTACACCAAGTACCATGTATTTGAAAATATTTAGCCTTCCCAGTACCACCAGATATAAACCAGGCATTTAACAGGGTTGTACCAAATCTAAACTAGGACCAAACCATGTCTAAATAAAACTGACCCTTTGCTACAGAAGTTCTAAACATGGATTAACCCAAAGAAGAAGAAAAATGTGGATGAAATTGACTGTAAATTAAGTTAACACCGAAGAGGAGTCTGCTTACCATCAGAATGAGCCTGTGTACGTGTACCGCAGTTTGAGAACCACAGTAATCTAGTTTATTGCAGGAAATTTGGTTTGACACGAGCCTTCGCAAGATGTATACTCAACAGACTGAGCCCAAACTCTCAAATTTGAATATTCAGTCTTGGCTAGTCGCATATAAATATTTACCATTTCGAGATAGGGCCCTTCTGTTTTTAGTCAGCATCAGTTCACGCAATGTCTTAATGATTATAATGTGTTGTCCTCATCAAAAACATAGCAGGAGTTGTGTTTTGTTTCATTCACACATGTTTAACACACAAACCCTGCATATTTAGGCTGAGTTCTTTTCTCAGACTGAAAACACTCTCTTCCACCTTCTGATGTCATGTTAATATAGGAAGTGCTCCACTGTGTTTTTAAACTTCATACACCTTCACTAGGATCATTTTGATGATTTCAGCCCTGGAATTGCCGATCTCTACTGAACAAAAGGTAAAAGGTAGTGGTTAACTTGAAAACTTCAGAGTTGTAGATATACTTAATAATAAAAGGTTGTTCAAAATTGTGTGAATGAAACAAAACACAACTCCAGGTATGTTTTTGATAAGGTTTACAGCACACAAGAATCAATTTTGTGTAATATGGGACCTTTAAACTTGTCTCGGGGTTTGTTAGCTTTTTTTGTTGCCCTTGTTGCTTTTTGTGCATTCTGTTCTTCCTGAATCAAAGTACTCTCCCACTGCTGGCACGGCCCCATGGGAACAGAGGACTTGTGGCTTATGTGTAACACTCCTGTATTATTAAAGTGGCAGGCTGTGAATGTGCAAACAAGAGAGGTTTGATCTTTCTATTCAAAGGAAGGGGGCTTAACATCTCTCTACAAATCTCTACATTGTCAGTCTTACCTCCTCTAATATCTTCAACACCTGGCTCTCAAAACTACCACTACGTACTTATCTTAAATACAGGTTACAAAAACTACTTCCTGATAGGGTTGGGAATCCCAGAGTACCTCATTATTGTATATGACACACAATACAAGGCTCACCATACTATAATGCAATTTTGAAACATATGTGATAATAATATATAATCCTGCTAAATATCACTATTTTTCACTATGAACAAATACATTTTACTAACAGTATTTCTTTGTTAAACCTACACAAAGTTAATATGAAAAACATCAGTTTAATCATTTTTACAGAATATATCAAAAGTATTGCATAAACAACTTGAAAAACAATTGGACTTCTTTTTTTTTTTACCATGATTTAGTTTAGAGATGCACTGTGTAACTTTTTGGTTGGCGGTCCATCACCTGTTTGATTCTATGGATATGTCATTGCTCTGCCTGGAATGTTCTACAGTATGACCTTGAAGTTCTACCTTACATTTATTCAATTACAGCTGGTTTTATAGGATTGAAATGCCTAGAAAAACAGACATTCTGACTGTGAGTGTAGTTAGCACTTCACAGATCTGACCTGGAACTTGGTCTGGTTTGGTCTCCAAGAAGATAGAAAGGTTTAATACCATACTGTGAAGCATTCCAGACAAAGCAATAGCAACTCCATGGAGAAAAGCATTTGTCGGACCCTCCACCAGAAAAGTTAATGCACCTTTAACTTATTGAAAATATCATGCATCAATTAATAAACATGTTTGCTTTCTCTAATCATGCAATAAAATTGTAGAGCTGTCTCAAAATAAGTTTGTAAAATACTCATAGTGATATATTGATACCACAGCCCACAGTATCAATACAATCACCAAATTTACTTTCACAATATATTGATTTTTAAATAATTGTTTACACCTCTACTTTCTGAGTGATGTATTTGAACAATACTGACTAATTAACTTTTACTCGTGTAATAATCTCTATACAAAGGGTTGCATCTGGTTTTAGGTTCCTCTGAGTTGTTGTTAGGATGATTGCAGTGTTTAGGTGGTTTTCCTCTGTTTATCTTTTCCTACATGTTTGTGAGTGCCATTTTGTGTGTTCCCATACTTCAAGCCTTGCTGTTGTATAAACACAGACAGATGCTGTGTGCCAGTGTCATTAACTTCAGCATGGCAGGTTCAAGTGTATATTTTAAACTTGTGAGTTCAGTTTAGTCCTCCAACAATCTTTTGAGCTTTCATCTGAAAATTACAAAATAGTGCTTTTTCATAATTTGTGAGTTTCATCTGTGTTGTTTTACACTAAATTGTTATTTTTTGTTTTGAATGATGGTTTATAGTGTAATCTAACTAAAATGTAATTAATCAGTTGGAGCAATTATATTGAGTTGAAAAGACTGACTGTCTTAATATGTTTAAAACCTATTAGTCACAGTCAGGAGGAGGGATTTTAAATGGAGTCTTTTGTGTGCAAAATATTTATATCAATCATGATCATCAGCTAACAGATATGCCAAAGAATACCATGTGAAACTGTTTTATAGGGCTTTGATCCAAACTCAGAAGCACTCTCTAAAATATTTTCAGCTGTAATATTAAACAGAAAACATGGCCAAAGAACAAAGTTTAGTGGTTATGCCTTTTTATTAACAGTTTCAGGTCCCAGCGTGGGGCCTTGGTAATCAATACCACAGTCTGCTCTTGTCCCTGAGAGGCAGTATTGGGATGAACTGTTTGAACCCTCCAGATACTGGAGAATAGACACATCAATTAGAACAGTTCAAAGCAGTACAACGTCATTAAAAGCAAATGTAAACCATGACAAAGGCAGGGGAGGTACATTCTACACAGTCACTACGCACTGAAACAAGCGCAGTACACAATACTGTAACCCAGATGTACAGAGTAACCCAATATGGGTGAGAGAGACACAGAGGGCCTTCCTCCATGTGAACGCCGCCATGTTGCTCCTGACAGGCTCAGCCTGTGATCTGCTCTCATTAACCTTTATCTGTGTGCAAACTAAGAGCCACTGCAGATCTGCTTACAAATATCATCTAATTACAAACCAAACTGGTTTTGTCTTCTATTTTAGTCTCTTCTGTGGTGAGAGCCTGTGCAGGAGCAAACAGGTCATTTTAAACTCAGCTGTGCAACTTTCAAATAAAACTTTTCAAAGCAAGTCAAAAGCTGATTGTAACCCCAATTCAAAATCTCTTTTGCCATAATAAATTTCCCTGATTGTAACAATGCAAGGACTTTTTAAATTATACAATTATACATTATATATTTAACAGATATTTGAGAGATTTCGAGGGGTTAATTTAGTCGTATAGTATTTATCTGAGGCTTGTCATTGAATGGACATGGATTAGATGAAGTCACCTAATATTCAAAGTGCTTTGTCCTGACGCCTCAGATTTGGTCAATAAAGGTTGCATTTGGAAATTTGCCAATAGCCAGCTCAATTATGGAGGAATAACACTGTTAACTTAAAATAAAAACATCTTCATACACAGAAGCTTTTCCGGAGTCATCTGTTGAGAGCAGCTAAATAAACAAGCTAAGACGCAGAAGCCCACACAGGCCTGTACAGACGGTTAAAACAAAACAAAATGCGAAAGCTGGCAAAAGCTCGAATATGTGAGATACATTCTATGAGAATTGCAGATACATTTACAAGCAACATTTACACGACAAAGCTCAACTGATTGCCTGCAAAGCTTAACAATGAAAGCTTCTTCCTGCTGACCGCCATTTAGCTCGTCCCAGACATTATGGGCGAGGTCATGGGGTCACACAGGAAGTTAGAGTCCCGGAGCGGACCGCACAGCAGCCCAGTAAAATAACAAGACCAATCACCACTGTAACAAAATACAGCAGCTTCACGGTCTAACACGAAACACTGGTCCCCACGAGCCTTTCAGATACCGAGGCAGGACGGGGACGAGGATGAGAAAGGAGCGGTCGCCCTAAAAAGCAACCTGAGGGGGGCACCACGGGGTATCCGGGTACAGCAGACAGTGCACCGTCTTGAACCTAGAAGAAGAAGAAGAAGAATGATGTTATGATCACGTTTTACAGGAAATACAGCAACAATTCTGGCTGCACGATTTGGGAAACATCTAATTATATGTTTTCAGATTTGATTTAAAATTAAAATATATGTTTAAAGTTGTAGATTCTATTTAAAGTCTACATTACAAACAAGTCCAGGATTATTAACATTTGAGAGAATACTGTAATAAACACTGATTAACGACATTTATGAACATGTTTGTAGATGTGTAAACAACAGGATATTTTGTTCTTTGCGTTCTGTTTTCTAAATAATTGCAGTTTTTCCGATTTGAAAATTTGCTATTCCGATTTGTTTGCAATAAATCCATATTGTGCAGTCCTAGCAGTCGAAGCGAAACTAAATAATAGACCCTTACCTCGATGGGTCCTCCTCCACCGAGAAAACCCCTTTCAAATTGATGATGTTGCTCTTATTTTCAAACATCCCATAACTGAGAGTGATCTGAGGAAAAACACAAAAATATTAAAATACAAAGTCACCTTCATAATAACCAAACAGCTGGAGTCATGGTAGAATGAGTAAGTACCTGTTTGTAGATGTCTGGTCTGGACACTTGTTGCAGATTCTCCAGGTGAGAGTGAAACAGGTTACTGCGAGTCAGAGGGACGCCCAGCACAGACTCGATGATGTAACCGATGGTACAGTCGTCAGGGAGACGGATTTTCTCGGCTGTGTTCATAAAATGGCCTCCACTGAAACAAAAAATACATACAGAAATGAGATGAGAAATCTTAATCCAAGGTTTAAATCACCTTTTTTTTTTTTGTTTTGGCATAACTTTGTGCGACTTACCTGGCCCATGGGCTCATTTTCAGCGCCAGTCCACGGCTCACACAAAAGCCTGCTCCTCCAGTGGCGAACCAGAAATTCACTGGTTTCTATCCAGATAAAAACACAATATTTAGCATGCAAATGACAATATACTAGTGTTACAATATTAACATCAACACCAACGCTACCAATTTAGATACCACCAGTAATAGACAACAGAATGTGATTTTCAACCATAAATAATAGTGCCTTCTTTATGTTATCATGTGGTCTTATAGTAGTTCTGGTAGTTCTTGTTTATATGATTTTTTTGTATTGATTACTAGCTCAAATGGGTATCTGGTTTCAATACTATTTTGTGCTGAAGAGTATCTGATTTTTGTTACTTTTAATATCCCTACAATCTGTATAGTCATAATACATTTGCACTAAATTATAGCTACATACCATTTTGTTGTCTCCCAGTCTCTCCGTGGCCTCGATGGGCCGGTCCAGACTGGGTTTGCCGATGTACATGTCCTGGGTGTGAGTGTACTGGGACAGATGTTTGACCAGAGTCCTCACATTCACGTAGTTATCGTCATCCACGTGACAAAACCACCTGTAACACACAGCTCTGTTAGACACTCAAGACTTTCTGTACACTTATACTTTATGTACTTTACAATAACTACACCTAAATTTGTCTAAATAAAGCAGTCAGGCTTACTAACTAATACCCATGACCATAACTTTTCTGGTGGAGGGTCCGTCAAATGCTTTTCTCCATGGAGAGATGTTATTGATTTGTCTGGAATGTTTCACAGTATGGTATTAAAGCTTTTTATCTTCATGGAGACCATACCAGATCAAGTTACAAGTTTGAAATCTGGAGAGACAACCCCGCTCACTGTTAAAATGCTTGTTTCTTCTAGGTATTTTTGTGTAATAAAACCACCTGCACCTTCAAGGTTAGTTACAGTGTCATTGCTATAAAGTGATATCAACTTTTGTAATAAATTATATTATTATACTCACTTTTTGCCAGACTCTATAAACTTGTCATACTCCACAGCCATTTTGCAGGACAGAGCTTGTCGACTGTGAGCGGCAGAGCAGTTGGTGTTGACCGCATGGCTCCCTGTAAAAACAAGAACAATTTTATTATCAAATGCACTTTTATATGAGAACATGAATGCATAAAAATCTCACATTTCACTAATACAAAACCCTCAAAGTAGAGAAAATGCAGCTCTGTTTTAAAGGTGCATTTTGTAACTTTTCTGGTGTAGGGTTCTTCAAATGCTTTTCACATGGAGATGTTATTGCTTTGTGTTTTTGTATTGGCATTAAACAATTTTATCTTTCTATTTTCATGGAGACTAAAGCAGATTAAATTACAGGTCAGATCTGCAGAGAGGCAACTCCGCTCACATTCACAACGCTATAAAGCTATAAAACCATTGTAATTGAATAAATGTAAGGGAGAGCTGTTTAAAGTCATACTGTGGAAGATTCCAGACAAAGATATATAGAGATATTTATAGAAACAAGCAGGTGACGAACCCCAAGCCAAATGTATAAAATTTCCATTGTAAAACTTACCAATTTTCTTCTTCAGTTCTTCATCTTCTCCATCCGTGAAAATGTATGTCTGCAAACAAGCAAATCATACATCATATAAGTGGATATGATTATGAAACACGTAACTGGACCAGATCATGTGATGGGGCAGTAACATGACATGGCCTCTCACTGTGTCCTGGGGCAAATCTGTCATTTTCAGCCTGGTGAGATTATGGCATCAATCATCAAGACTATTGTACCATTGAGTTAAACAGCCCCATGCGCTAATAAAGACCCTTTGTCCTTTTGCATTTCCCTTGCCATGGCAACTATACAGCCGCTCCGAAGCATCCCAGACACGGGACAAAGCGGTAGGCAGACAGTCCTCACCCCTACCCCTTCCTTTTACCCCAATGCCCCGAGTTACGCCCCCACCATCTTTCCTGGATGTCTTAACTGATGCAAAGTCCAACACAGCCAAAGCCAATTAAGCGTGTTCACCGATAAACACAGTAGTTAAAAGATAAAACTACAAAATCGGTCTTAAAATCAACAATGAAACTGCAGGCGCCCACTTGTAAAATGTTGCAGTTAGTCATAAAGGTCTTTTACAACAAGGCCATATAATAGGAGTGTATGGAGATAGCGCAGATTAGACCAGTTACAATGGACAGGTGCAAATGGTGCTTTGACTTTGTAACCGCCAGTGTTTACTCTGAACCTCAGGTAAAAGCAGCACCTGCCAAACAGCACGCTAACCATCACAGCCACGTGTCTCTACATGCAAGCTCGTGCTGCCTAGACCCCCAATAACAAAAGGGCTTATAATAGTAGTCAGTGATCCAAAAAGCTACAGTATTTGCTCCATTGTATTTGTATTATGCGTGCAGACAAGAGTTTCCTGTCAAGTTTGGCCGTACCAGACTACGCAATATTACTGTTGTTTAGCAAATAAAAAGTAAACTAGATTAATTTTTTTTTACAATAATAGTCATACTAAATTAAAATACAATTCAATGTATTTATAGCAACTTGTTCATTTTAGCTTGTGTGTTATGCCGCCTTTTTTAATATGTTACCTATGAAAATGTTTCGCAATGTGGTTTTAAACTACAAACTCACCTGCTTTTTATATTTTGGAATCCAAATTAATCATAAATAATCACTTAAAAATCTCAAAAACTTGTAATATTTTATTTTTGTGGTGATCATGTGTTTCTAATCTTTTGTTTATCTAGAGGAGAGTGCTGGTGGTTTGCCTGCTTAAAGCGTCCAAGGCGAGCCCTATTTGCTCTAAGCCTGTTGAATATTCGAGCTAATCAGAGAGCAGCTGCCTGTGCGGAGCTGTGGCGGTGGGACAAGGGGGGGATCTTTGGTGCTTATTAGTAAATCAGGAGCAGTGTGTGGTCAGTCACCCACCCCCCCTGCCCGCCTGCCCTTCCTCTCCCTCTCTGGGCCTCTTCAATAGAAAACAACGCTGTGAATTTTCATGCTGGGGAGAGCCTGCAGCCCAATCTGTTTGCGCTCATTTGCATACAGCTGCTGGGGTTAAAGCCTGAGAGAGCGGGAGGGCATCCTGGCGAAGTTTATTTGTCTTATCTGGAATTCACACTAGAAAATAAGTGTGCAGAGTGGTGATAAGAGACAAGGGAGAGTATTGGCGTTTGGACTTAGTTTTGGCAGTACACTGGACATGGTGCCTGGCTGGCTGTCTCCACTCTTATAGGAAGGAAGGGCACTCGCTTCAGTCTACCTCCACCCTGGCTGCTTCCTATTACGCTTTGTACTACACCTATGTCAGCACTTATATAGCCAAAACAATACGAGTTTTACTACAAATAATTTCAGAGTTTATCTTCTTACCCAACTCTATTGTAAAGCTTTTCTAATCAGTCCACTGCACCCGCTTGTGTTTTTTCAACATCCTAAAAGCGCTCATTGTTGCATAGCGCCTGGGTAATTATCGAGCTCTTGAGAAAGGAATGCATGGCACACTACGAGAGATTCAGATGCCAGCTGTCTGAACTTTAAAGCAGAGCGAATTTCGGCTTTGGTGGGCGCAGATACGTGCCCAGTTTTACCGAGCGTGGCGCCAGATTGTAAAAGAAAAAAAAAAAGGGTGATGAGAGTTCACTTGGAGTAGAAAGATGTTGAGCCACACTTTTGTTTTAGCCAGAGGGCAGCACACAGTATCTGAATGGAGATAAGGGTCTAATTCAAATGCAAAGATCCTACAGATTAACCAGGCCTAAGGCAGTATTGTGATGTAAAGGGAACCTGAAAGCAACTATAAATTGTCAGAATTAAGAAAGAAAATAGATTTAAATGTGCTGCATGTGTACAGAATAGTTTATAGTAAGAAACAGAGGCAATAGTAATATGTAGGCTAATAGTACAGATGAAACTCCCTTTAATTTTTTGATTGGATCGTGTATAATATTTTACACTTTATTTCTGAATAAATGTGTTACCAATGAACACACTGATTGTTTTATATTCTGATTTCATTTTTAAATACAAAAATTTCCTCAAAAAACCTGTACATACACAGTACAGTATTGCAACTGGACTTTGTTATTGGATTTGGTCCGATTGGCACTTGCAACTGAACTCATTAAATCAATGAACTCTTTATATAATTTTTTTTTTCCAAATAATTCAAAATCAAGTATTATTTTCCATCATCTGAGCGTGAGAATGTAACCTGGATAAGAGAGGTGCACATATGTCTGCGGTGGGAACTGGGCTGATCATATGTTTGGTATTAGAGCTGTTCTTTTGTTGTGACCACCTGGCACCCTCTCCTCTCTACTCCCTCCAGTATTGTGGTGCCTTTATGTCCCCTGTCTCTATAGCGCCACCCGCCAGCTGCCCTGCCCATGACGCCTGCTGTTAACTTCATCACATGAGTTCACTATCATCATTACAAACAATTAGTGCAAGCTTTCCTCTCATATTAGCAGATGTTGAAGACTTTAGGTAATTGATACTGACCGCTAAGTGAATCTTGCTGGAGTTTGACATGAATTAACTCAGAAAACCATGTCCAGATCATTTCACTGGCCTTTTTATCATCTTTTGTGTATCTCTCAAAGAACTTTGGTTCTCACGCCCAGCATGAAACTTCTCAGTTTGTATAGATGTGCCACCGTTGTTCCAATCTATACCCCTCACGAAGACCCGTTTTCAGATATATCACAGACCGACCTAGACAAAAAACTCCTAAGTCCAAGGAGAGGGTTGAGGGGAAATACAGTAAAGCTTCTTCTTGAGAAAAATGTTTTGTTGGTGAAATTATGGAAAAGTGGGGATGACCCAAAAAGCTGGAGTATCAACTGCACCCTGGACTCTCACAAAGGGGGGTACCCAAAAGAAGGGGGTGATATAAGAGAGAACAAGAAGCAGTGAATGGGCTGAGGTTCTCAGGGACATCACTCATGGGGTGAATGAGGAGTGACTGAGCGGAGGTGACAGAGCTCTGAGGCTCCCGGTGTCACGGGGGACACGGGGAACAATCCTGCACTACACCATCACCTAACAAGCCCATTCAATCCATTACTGAGTACAAATGTATCCAGTGCTGTCCAATATTGATAATAGCCTCATCATTAAAAAGTGTCATACCTGTTGCATATTTCTGGAGATCCACGTGTCCAGCAGCAGGTTGAGTCTGGACTGGTGAAACTTCTTGGTGGTCTTCACAGCGATGAAGACATCATCCGCGGTGATGTCCTCTGCTGGCGCGGGGTCACGTTTGGAGTCAGAGGCGCGCGAGGGTTTCTGCGCTTCCCTCCTGCCCCGGGAGAGTTTGGTGATGTACGCGGAGAATCCTTTCTTATTATTATCCACGGCGTCCCCCGCTTCGCTCCCGAGAGTCTGTTCTTGCGCGTTTGCACCGGTTAATTCAAAGCGGTGATGCTGAACTACAAGGACGACTAATACAAGACACAGACAAGCGGTGCTGGCAATAGAAATAGCAGTCTTCTTCCCGTTATTCTTAAACATGGTTAAATCTAATCAAAAAGCCTAGAATTGTGAAAAAGGAACCTCTGCAGCGCCCCAATGTCCATAGGGTATTTATTTCGCTAAATCCAAAACGCACAGGTCTTTAGGCGAGCATTTCTGAATTGGAAATGAAAAGCTTTGCGCGTGAGAGTTATTTATAAGCTTCCACTGTGGCCCCGCCTCCACACCCAGCGTGAAGCCAGTGACGTACACAGGGGGCTGGACCAGAGCCATGTGTTAGAGTTGAGCAGCAGTAAAATAGTGAACACCCTCCCTCACCATCTAAAACCATTTTTTTAAGACAAAATTTGTGTTCTTTCTCATTACAATTCCCCACTATTATCCAATATAGCCGTATATGGACAGAGCATATAATAAACTTAATTTATAGTACTTTTTTGCTCTTTTTTTTTGCTTTATTTCATCATCCATAAGTATTACTCATCCATATGTATTACTTTGAGGTAACAATACAAGCCCTTTCATACATAAACTTATTCTTCCTCTCTTTGAAGGCTGGTATAGGCCTTGGTGTTACATGTTTAAAATTCAGGAAAGTCATCTCACACACTGGCCTCCTATTCTTCATCCACCAGAGTGTGTATACATTTGTTTATTAAGCAGCATTTTTTAAAATAAGCATAATTTCTATTGAAAGTTAAATCTATTTAAATGTGCGTATGTGCAGAACAGATCTCCATTGTTCTTGGGGGCGACCATGCCAGCCCTCTAAACAGTTGGCCATTCCTCGACACTTGTTATTCAAATTTTGGCTCTTGAAACTCCGCGCCGTCTGTCGTTGTTTGGGACGGTGACCAAAGACATGGGTTCGCTTTAGGCCGACATGCAGCTGGTGGAACCATGGAGCGCTAGGCTGTGCCAAAAAGTCTCCATAACGGCCATTTTGGGGAAAAAAAAAACTTCTACAAGGCATGTCAGAAATCTAGGGAGCCCGCCTGATGACGTATGCAAAAAAATATATTAAAGGCCTTAAATTACTATTTCATTCTCATGTTTTACTTAATTCGTTCCCATGTTTTAGTTAATTTGTTCCCACGATTTAGTTAATTTGTTTTCACATTTTTAGCAAATTCATACACATCACTACAGTATCAGCCCATTGTTCCAAAAGCCCAATATTCCGACCATAAACACACACAGTAGCTGGATGCTTTGTAACATGCTGAGGATAAATCGTTCGTAAATTTGGAGTGTTAGTGGAATTCTTTTCCGTTAAGAGCCACACCAGGGCGCGGAGCCACAAACACCAGAACTAGAAAATCTACACCATGTCATTAGTGGATTATATAATACACGATGTAGCCGCTGAGGCAATCGCCAGGACTACACCAGAATTACACCAGGACTACACCAGGATTGGACCAGGACTGAACCTACACTGTGTCATTAGCGGTTATAAATATACGCCACAGCCGCAGAGCCAATCACCAGGAGGACTATATCAGGAGTGGACGGAACCAGGACTGAACCAGGACTGAACCAGGACTGAGCCTAGATGTGTCATTAGCAGATTATAAACATATACACACGGCAACCGCAGAGCTGATCACCAGGACTACACCAGGTCTAAACAAGGACTGGACCAGGACTGAATCAGGACTGAATCAGGACTGGACCAGGACTAAAGCAGGAGTGGGATACTCAAAAAACTGACCATAACCGGCAACTGGGATACTGATGTGCATGTAAACGCAATAACTGTGTACGTCTTGTACACCATAGATGAACGGGAGGCGAATTTACAAATCTTACTATGGCCAAAATACTTGACATTCATCCAAGATGTCAATTGGCCTGGAAACAAGTGCCATTTCCCAGTCTTTTCCTGGAAAGATGAGAGACCAGGCTGAGTGTATTTATTACATAAAACCATCAGCGGAGACAATCTGCTTGCTGGCTGCGCTCCCGGTTTAGTCCTGGTTTAGTCCTGGTCCAGTCCTGATTTAGCCCTGTTTTAGTCCTGGTTCAGTCCTGGTGTAGTCCTCCTGGCAATCAACTCAGCTGCTGCGGTGTATATTATATAATCTGTTAATGACACAGCATAGGTTCAGCCCTGGTCCAGTCCTGGTCCAGTCCCGGTCCAGTCCTGGTCCAGTCCTGGTGTAGTCCTGGTGTAGTTCTGGTCTAGTCCTGCTCTAGTCCTGGTGTAGTCCTGGTCTAATTCTGCTCTAGTCCTGGTGTAGTCCTGGCGATCAGCTCAGCGGCTGCATCATATATTATTTAATCCACTAATGACACGGCGTAGATTTTCTTCTTCTGGTGTTTGTGGCTCCACGCCCCGGTGTGGCTCTAAATGAATTCCACCCACACTCCGAATGTACTAACGATTTATCCTCAGCATGTTACAGTGCATTCAGCATCTCCACTGTGTGTATGTGCGTGTGTGTATGGTTGGACTATTGGGCATGGAAACAAATTAACTAAAAGGTGGGAACGAAATAGTAATTTGACGCCACAATTTAGTATCTTTTTTCACATACATCATCAGGCGGGCTCCCTACATTTTGGCACATCTGATGATGACTCTGACGATGTCTCTGTTTCTTGTGGTGCATTTTTTCTTTGCATTGTTTCTGTACTTGAAGTTGTTTTCTCTAACTTAGATGCATTGGGACGTTGCAGTGCGTTTGGCCCCTGTCAGCCACCGTACTATGTGTGTGTATGGTCAGACTATTGGGCTTTCAGAACAAAGAGTTTACCTATAGTGATGTGTATGAAATAGCTAAAACATGGGAACAAATTACATATTGTGGGAATGAAATAGTAATTTGAGGCCACGATTTAGTATCTTTTTCACATACGAATTACTTTGTGTACGAATTGTGCTTATATAAATAAACTTGCTGTGCCTTGCCTTTAACTACTACTCACAGATATTAACTGCAACTGCTGTAAAGAAGTGTTTATTACTACAAGCACTAACTGTCTTTTAATGCCACAACTGCAATTAGTGCTGTCTTAGCGCTACTAATACTATTACCTATTAGCCTAACTAAAAAAAAGCTTCTTTTTATCACAAAAGAACAGAAAAGACGATTTTACCAATTAATTGAACCCTTTCACCAAAATAAATGTACCAGCTTAAAGGTGCACTGTGTAAATTTTGGTGGATGGTCCAACACCTGCTTGTCTCCATGGAGATATTACTATATTACAGTGGAGACAGGTTAATGGTCAGATCTATGGAGAAGCAAGTCTGCACGTGGTAAGAATGTTTGAACTATAAAACACCTCTAATTGAACAAATACAATGGAGATGTTTAATGCCCAACTGTGGAACATTCCAGGGAATGAAATAACATCTCCATGGAGACAAGCAAGCAGCTGACCTTCAACCTGAGAAATTACATAGTGCATATTTAAATACCGAGTACTCAGATTTATCATAAGTTTAGAGTCTAGTTTTGCTCTTTAGTTCAGAGATATTTTAAATGTGCACTATGTAACTTTTCTGGTAGGGGGTCAGTTATCTGGTTGTCTACATGGAGTTTATTTCTTTGCCTGGAATGTTCCACAATAAAGGATTTGATCTGTCTGTCTTTTGTTCATTTTAAATAGGGTGTTTACTGTTTTTAAAAATACCTTGAAAATACTGCATTCTTACTGTTTGGCTCATTATAGTTCACCTTTCAGTTTTAACAGTTTCTACAAATCCAGTTCTGTTGAAACGCAGGTGCTTTATTGAAAGTGATCCCGGGACATGGCACACATAAGTTAGCTCAGCGTTTTGTCCTAACTGACGAGCGCTTTTGTTCACCTTGTAAAGCGTCTAAAGCCAGTGTAAGAAACCAGGCGGAGGGAGGAGGGCGGAGAGGGGGGGGTGTCTCTGCTGCGTCATTCTTTTTCTCTCAAACAGCTCTTTCTGTGCAGATCCCAGGGCATTCGGCCCATCACGGAAACTCTTTTTCCAAAACAATAGCTGGAACCGTAACTTTGTAACTTGGCCTTCGATTCATTGGTGGCTGGTCTGTCACAAATAAGTGGTGAAAGCAGTATTTTTAATCATGAAAGAATGGTGCTGTTTTCCCATGCAGTAGCAGCAGTAGGAACATCAGTAGTTGGAAGTAATAGTATAGTAGTAGTAGTAGTAGTAGTAGTAGTAGTAGTAGTAGTAGTAGTAGTAGTAGTAGGCCTTTGGTGCCTGGTCTGTCACAACTAAGTGGTGAAAGCAGTATTTTAAATCAGAAAAGAATGAAGCTTTGCAGTACCAGCAGTAACAGCAGTAGTCATAGCAGTCGTAGTAATAGTAGTGGTATTAGTAGTTGTGGTTGTAGTAGAAGTAGTAGTAGTAGCAGCAGTAGGCAGTAGCAGTAGTAGAAGTAGCAGTAGGAGGAGGAGAAGTAGGAGTAGTTGGAGTATTAGTAGTAGTAGCACTAGGAGTAGGCCTATAGTTAACCAAACTTTTGGTTAACTTGGGTTAACCAACAACTTTGTAACTTGGCCTGTGGTTTGTTGGTGGCCGGTGTGTCACAAATAAGTGGTGAAACCATTATTTTAATCACACAAGAGTGAAGCTATTTTTCTATGCAGCAGCAGCAGTAGTAATATCAGTAGTTAATAGGAGTAGTAGTAGTAGTAGCAGTAGTAGTGGTAGAAGCAATATGCATATATGCACTTACTTCAAGATAATATCTGTCCTTCTCACCTTGAAAGTTAAAATGCATCAGCACAGCATTTTTTGTACTTTTCCTTGTCTCATTAGTAGTAATGGTAGCAGCAGCAGTAGTAGCAGCAGTAGTAGTAGTAATAGTGGTAGTAGTAGTGGTAGTAGAAGTAGGAATAGCAATAGTAGATCACGTTCACTCAATTTGAACAAAATAAACAGAAAGTACTTGAGTAATATATATATATATATATATATATATATATATATATATATATATATATATATATATATATATATATATATATATATATATATATATATATATATCATGCTATATCCTATATATATTATGCTATATATGACTATTACAGATAGAAGGATTTTTATAAGTATAAAATTTAATGTACAATGTAAGCTAAAAGTACAACTATCTCATTACACGATAACATCTGTCCTCACCTTCAAAGTTAAAATGCATCAACACAGCATTTTTGTATTTTTCCATTGTTTGGCTCATTAGTAGTTATAGCAGAAGCAGCAGTAGTTATAGCAATACTAGTACTAGTAGTAGTAGTAGTTGTAGCAGTAGTAGATTGGTCACAGCTAAATATTACTATTACATATAGAAGGATTGTTATAAGTACACAATTTAATGTACAGTGTAAACTAAAAGTACAACTATCTTACTACAAGATAATATCTGTCCTCACCTTCAAAGTTTAAACAGCATTTTTGTATTTTTCCACCGCTCGTCTCTTGTTACCAGATGATTCCAGTGAGATTTAGTTGTCCTTTTTTCAGACGAGACCACTTCCTTCAACCAAAGCGCCCACAAAACCAGCCATAAACAGCACACAGATTTCGCTGATCATATCAACATGTCTCCCTGTGATAGCTGCCACACTCATGGTCAAATTAAAGGGGTGCGATTTCTAGTTGTTGATCATGCGTGCACAATAGGTAAACAATGCTTTCTCCTTGTATCCCAAAACTGTCTCTAAAAGTTGACGAGATATTTAAGGTTGTCATTTCACTCATAGACAAACAGTTATGAGATGTTTAACCCATAACCTGATACTCTTCAACATCGGAATTGTTGGAAAATACAAAATGTGGAAAGCATTAGTACAAAACCACATGTTTCTGTCTCATATTGTTTAGATTTATTTTCCATTTCAGGCTGTTTAAATTCCCCCAGAGGTTTCCATCACACAGTTGCCCCAGACAAAAATGCGTATTAAATTATTTTTTTCCTATTGAAGCTATTGTTACACAGTCAGTTCCATTTCATAACAAGTACCATTATACCGTATACTAGAGCTCTTTACGTCAAGGAAGCTCTCATTCATTTACACGATGCCAGGAGCGAGATTCGAACCGCCAACCTTGTGATCACAGGGCAAACACTTGAACCAAACCATGTATGATAAAAGTGTAGGTATATTATGACAAAAATACTTCTCTAAAAGTTGTAGAGATGATTGTAGTTCATAAAAAGTCAGTGAATTAAGGTCCTATATTACACAAAACTGACCCTTGTGAACTTTAAGTCGGAGTTGTGTTTTGTTTCATTCACAAGTTTGAGTAACCATTTATTATTAGTATCTATCTACATCTCCCAAGTTCCTCTCTCTGTTCCACATCACAAGGTGGAGTGTTTTCTGTTTGAGAGAAGAACTCAGCCTAAATATGAAAGATTTCTGTGTTAAACATGTGTGAATGAGACAAAACACAAACTTGCTAAAACTTAACCGGGTCTAAACCAGGACTAAAATAAAACCAAACCATGTCTACATTATTTGATTTACTGGTTTATTTCAATCACAGGTATATTCTGTATTACTCTAGAAACATTAATATTTATCATGTAGGAAGGTGTAGACTGAAGCTTATGTTTACTAGGCCTACCCTTTATTCCTCTATGTTACAGCATCATATTCATAAAAATAGCAAAAGGAAACAAACAATACAGTAATGGTACAGCCAAGTATATGTTAGAACTAAACTGGGCTCCAACTAAGGACAAACAGGAAAACTATGAAGAATTCTCTTATAAATTTGTCAGGGGTTAGGGTTAATGTGACATAATCCAGCAAATATTCCTCAAAGAAAATATGTAAAGTGTATTTTTGCTTACATTGAAAACACTATACATCTGAAAGGCTACATTTTTGAATCGGAATTTGTTTTTGACCCATAATATTTTAACTGCTTCTTTCCAGAGCAGTGGGATTTGGTACCTGCAGAGGCCTTGTGTTTGTTTGTCTGGACACACTATCACCGCTGGGATTCAGGTCGACCCTGGACCACGAGCCCAGGGACTGGACTCAGAACTCCTCTCTGGTTTCTCCCCTTTGAGGAGCTCTCCAGGGACCAGACCAGGAATGCTTTAAGGTTTAAATACAGACCCCCAGTTTCCATAACAACAGGATCAGTCAGGTAACCACTATATTTTAAAGGTCCTATATTACGCAAGATTGACTCTTGAGAGCTTTGAGACAAGTTAGAACGCTGTTACCCACTCAAAAACATACCTGGAGTTGTGTTTTGTTTGTGTAATCTTTTATTATTAGTCTGTCTACATCTACAAAGCTCAAAATGCTATGTTCCAACTTGTGATGTCATAACATGGTAGTTTTCAAATTAACAGATACCTTTTACATTTTGTTTCATAGAGATTGGCAATTCCAGGGTTGAAATTATCCAAATGATTCTAGTGAAAGTGTATGGAGTTTACATGACATCACAAGGTGGAACAGAGTATTTTGAGCTTTGGTGATGTAGACAGGCTGATCATAAGGTATGACTTAAACATGTGTGAATGAAACAAAACACAACTCTAGATATTTTTTGAGGAGTTAACAACATTCTTTTTTGTGTAATACAGGACTTTTAATTCATTTAGCAGTGTTGTGAGTTGACAGTCCAGCATCCCTCGCCAACTCACTCACTGGCAAGCCTGGACATGCCTTCTTGTGCCATATGGTCTATTGTTAAACCAAAATGTCTTTTTTTGTTTACTTTTCCCCTTTAAAACACAAGAACACTCATTGTCTATGTGTTGAATGACTGAACGATCTAGTTCTTTCACTATGTGCATATTGTTTGTGGAAATGGGATAGTCACTAGAGGCTGTTCAGGTTAAATTTCCACTCAGAACTCAATAAACTCCAGGGACCCTAAAAACCTGTTGACAACGCAGGCTTATTCCCAGCATATATAGGCCTACTGTAATGTAAAGCCGTGAGTGAGGACTGAAAAGTGATGTTGCAACAGCCTAATGTCGACTAAATGATCTTTTCTCATTCATTCATCTAACAGGTCCTTTTTGTTTTGGATTGTAAATGAGAAATCCAATGGGAACGGGCCTACACAATGGAGATATGTGTCAAAGCCAGCACAGAGGCCATTGTATTCACGCACTTATCTTTACATCTCAATATAGCATATAATGGTGTTTATAAGAGCCGGACAATGTGTTAAACAATAGGGTTTGTATTAGTAGAGGAAGGGCTATTGTGTAACTGTAGTCGTAAATGGGCTTCAGTAGTACAGTCAAAGATACGGTATTCCCTCTCAACACGCAGGTTGTGCGTTTTGCCTTTGGATGGGAATTCAGCTCAGAAGTGATTCATTTTTCCTGTAGACTTTCCGGAAATAATAATAATAATGATATTAAAAGTTTGAAAGCTTGCTTGCAGATAATCAGCTACATGTAACTAATGACTTTGAGAGTTATAATTTTATTTAAAGGCGTACTTTGTAACTTTTTTGTTGGGGATCTGTCACCTGTTTGTTTCTATGGATATGTCATTGCAGAGCCTGGAATTTTCCACAGTCCAAAGTGACATTAAACAGCTCGACTTTACATTTATTCAATTACAGGTGGCTTTATAGCTCAAAAATATCTAGAAAAACAGGCATTCTGACTGTGAGCGGGGTTGCTGCTCCACAGATCTGACCTGTAACTTGGTCTGGTTTGGTCCATGTAATTAAAAGGTGTAATACCATACTGTGAAACATTGTAGACAAAACAATAACATCTCATATAGGGACAGCTTGTTCTTTCTGGTCATTTTAGGAGAACTACATGTCTAGAAAATCTGGGACAAGAGCCAGACATTGCAACATCATCTGTGAAACATGTTACTTAAAATGGGGTCATTCAGAGCCTTGGAGCTGTTGTATTAATCTATATGTTAAGATCCTCTGTTTACAAATGCATTCACTCCAAGAGACGCTGCTAAATTTCATAGCCACGTTCTTGTTACAAAAATAAGCTCAAACTTCGGTTTCTCAATCTGCAAGTCCAATGAAAACAGGAAGCGCATTTTGTCCTATATTTAACACGCGTCCTCTCTCTATTATAATTCTCCTCCTTTCTCTCCATTCATAAAGTAATTTGCATAACAGTTTTGACCTGCTCCTCAGCCTCTGCTCTTGCCCTACTTCCACTCTGTCAGTCTAATGCTTTTCAACACTTTCGCTTTCTTTGTGGCATCTCCCCGTCGCCCTGGTAACATCAAGTGGTCCACAAAGCAGGGCAAGGATCCTCCAGTCTGGCTTTTATGAATTATGGATGAATACCTATGGAAAAATAGCATTGTTTTCTGTGTATATGTGCAGGGGTGTATTTTGGGGGTAGTTGTGTAATGATGAGGAAGTTTAAGTCTCTCACGGGACAGGGCAGTCTGAGCAGTGAGGAGGAGGAGGGAGGAGGAAGAGGGATGGACTCATTCGTAACATGTGAACATGTAGAGAGGTTAAACTACTGCAATGTAATGTGGCTGTGTTATTCAGATGTGTAATTCCTATAGTTCAAATGTTCTTATGAAGGTAAAAATAACACAAATAAGATTAGAACATCACAACTATAGCAAAGCATGAGAAAAGAGATAGAGACTGGCAAAAATACTACATTTTTTTTGTTTGTTTTTTGAAAAAATTGTCAAAAATGTTGTCATCATAAAGTACAGTAGCCTATATTATTACTGAAAATACAGTTTAGTAGATTTGATCAGGAGGTTACTGTATTATTGATTTAACATTTACACTGCTACTATTGATACTTTGCAGCTGATATTAGACTTTGCTCAAATTAGACTTTAATCTGAAGTTTATTTTAACACTATTTGTAGATCAAACACCATGGACCATGGACGCTTGCATTGATCACAGGCTCCTGAAAATGTGTTGTTTAAATATATAATATATATATATATATATATATATATATTATTTTTTATTTTATTTTTTTTTTTTTTTGTTGAGTTTTTAGATTATCTTAAATTGTTTTAGCAGTGTTTGCTAATGTTTGCATCTGAGTTATCAGTCACTGCAAAGTATCAATACAGTAAAGTTCAATCCTCTGACAATTTTTTCAACAATACAATTGGCCAGCCTCAAGTGGAGGAGTTCAAGTATCTCGGGGTCTTGTTCACGAGTGAGGGAAGGACGGAACGTGAGATTGACAGGCGGATCGGTGCAGCTTCGGCAGTGATGCGGTCGCTGTATCGGACCGTTGTGGTGAAGAGGGAGCTGAGTCGAAAGGCGAAGCTCTCGATTTACCGGTCAGTCTTCGTTCCTACTCTCACCTATGGTCATGAGCTCTGGGTAGTGACCGAAAGGACGAGATCGCGGATATAAGCGCTCGAAATGAGTTTCCTCCGCAGGGTGGCTGGGCGCTCCCTTAGAGATAGGGTGAGGAGCTCAGTCACACGGGAGGAGCTCGGAGTAGAGCCGCTGCTCCTCCACGTCGAGAGGAGCCAGTTGAGGTGGCTCGGGCATCTGTTCCGGATGCCTCCTGGGCGCCTCCCTCGGGAGGTGTTCCGGGCATGTCCCGCCGGGAGGAGGCCCCGGGGAAGACCCAGGACACGCTGGAGGGACTATGTCTCTCGGCTGGCCTGGGAACGCCTCGGGGTCCCCCCGGAGGAGCTGGAGGACGTGTCTGGGGTGAAGGAAGTCTGGGAGTCCCTGCTTAGGCTGCTCCCCCCGCGACCCGGCCCCGGATAAGCGGACGAAAATGGATGGATGGACAATTGGCCAGCATAGCTCAAACTTTATATATACACCGCTTTTGTGCCCATGACTCATGAGCCAGACACTTCTTCTCAATGTATATGAAAACTACATGCAACATTATTTCCAGTGTTAAAAGCTGTTGTTACATGCATTTGCTTTACTGATTAATTTGAAGTTACACATAATTTGGTCATAATGCCATAAAGTTATGACATGATTTGAAATAATGTGACATTTGTGGTTACATTTGGCAGATTTTGTGACTATGACAGAGTTTGAGGCAAAGGGGTGGGTTCAGTGGTGAAACATTTAACATTCTGAAATGTCTCACTTCTCTAAGTACAGGATTATTATGAGGGTTTTGGTTTTAGTGATGCAAGTAATGTGTTTGTGCATTAGAAGATCTCTGTAATTGTATAATGCACACTTACTTAACTTAAAAGATAGTACAATCACCAGTGACTTAACCTTCAGACAGATAGAAGCTCATTCTCATATGGACAGGCTGTGTCTTATATGAAAACTCAGAACTTCCACTTCACTCTCTGAGCTGCAGAGGCTGCACTAGCACTGATTCATGATTGGCTGTAGGTGCTTGGGTTTAGGTAGTAAGGATTCAAATGTTTTAATTAAGTAATGAATAATTCCTGAAATAAAACACGGCTAAAACGTACAACCTCAAGAAACTATATCAACTAATCCTGACTTTTTGCAGAGTTGTTCAGTATTTGAATGTGTTAACAAAAGTGTAGCTAAAATACATTAGTAAAACATTTTGAGAATAAGAAGCATAAAGTAGAAAGAAAAACTTAAATGCAAACAAAATCTTCCTCACATGTGTGGTCTGACCTTCAGTTTATCACAGTCTCCACACAGAGACAGATGACATCAGGGGATTTACTAACCCTAAACCAACCACATGTGACTTCTATAAGTGTTATGCACAGTTTCCTTCAGACTATAGCCCTAAATATATACATAATTTTCACCAAATCTTAGCAATCATTCTCCTCAAGTTTCACAGATGAAAAGATGCCGTTTTCTTTTTTTGCTGGTGAGATTTGGTTCATTTTTGTTCCATATCAAGTGGCAAAGTTCAGTCATGGTTTAGTGTTTACAGATAGGGAACTCCGCAGGGATCGTGATGATATACGACTGCACAGGGAGCTAGACAAATCAGGCAACTGTGACAATGAAAAGCAGATGTGCCCCCGGGAGATGGATAAATCAGTTTATGGCAGTGATAAAACAGTGAGATACTGTAATGCATGCTGGGTAATTGCCAAAGAGAGTCTGTTAATTGGTCTGTATACATTGCTTGATTCAAAGGTGAATGCAGATGTTGTGGGTGATCTGTGCAAAGCTGTGAAAGCCATTACCACTACTTCCCACATGTATTTGAGACTATTAGAATTAAATGGTGTTAAATGTGAACAGCAGGATGAGGAATTAACAGATGAAGTGTAATGCCTCCCAAGCAGAGGGTTGCAGGGTTGGTAATAAGCATTACATTATCCCCCAGATTATAACTGATTTCTGACTGGAACACTAAATTAAATGCCTCATAATGTAAAGGTGCACTGCATAACATTTCTAGTGGAGGGTTTGCCATCATGCAGCTCATCTCCAAGCAGATGTTTTGCTTTGCCAAGAATGTTTCACAACATGGCATTAAACACTTATATGTCCATGGAGACAAGCACATGGGAGCACCAGGCCAAGTTACAGATCTGCTGATCCATACTCACAGTATGCCATACTGTGAGTATGGAACATTCCAGAGAAAGCAGAAATAAATTTCCATGGATATAAAGAGAGGACATACCCTCCATGAGAAAAGTTACACAGTGCAGCTTTAACTTACTGCCTTACACATCGTGGCTCAAGGTCTCCAAAGAGTTCTTATACCACTTTACAATGTAATTTTAAAATCTTATTTTTCCCCTTTATTGCCTAATTAAATGAAGTCTTGGCATCATACAAGGCAGCATTGAATCACATTTCTGTTAGACGAGTTAGTACATGGAACAATCTGAGTGGTGATTTAAAAAAAGTCTAACACTGTAAAAAGGTTTTTAAAAAAGAGTATAAAGTGTTATGTTTTGAAAGATATAGAGCGCTGGAATGAATGAATTATGCATTAAATTTAGTTTGTTTTAATTTATATTTTGTCTCATATATACAGTCGTAAGTAAAATAGTAAATACAAATTTGCTGTTCATATGCTACTTTTCTTTCTTGGAATTCTGACGTTGTTTAATAGGGTTAGGCATTAGAAGTACTTTTTACTTCAGCCTAAACCCATTCAGTCATGATCCGTGAGGTTGTAGTCTATGTTTTGTTTTGTAGTGCTACAAAATAACTAAATAAATATAAATAAATAAATAAAACCTACTATAACTACTACAAAAAATGGTTAGAACTCTTGTCTTATATCAGAGAAGAATGTTTTGTGTGGGAGCTTGCCTGTTGTCGTCATGTCTGTGTTTTGTTTTTTTTTCTTCTTGTAATTCCTCTACAAAAACATGTGAGTTTGTGGAGTTTGACCCATAATTTAGAGCAGAAGCAGACGTCCATCATCTGACCATTGGCATAACATGAGAATCTTTCATTCTTGGCACCGGTTCTTACGCAGGACCAAGAGCCAGTGGTTTATCCAACTGAGCTTATCTTCTCATATTAAATAGATTATGTCCTTGCTGTGTTCTCATGTAAGACATTTTTTGGGTCTAAAAACAACAAGCATGCAAAACCACAACATCAAAACAAATACACTTGTTAGTATTTTTTGTCCCACTGTCACTGCATGATCCTTATCTGACTTTGTTTAGGTGTCAGATGCGTTCAGTGGCCGTGGGAAAGTAAAGCATTTGCAAGGTTTTTGCATTTCCCATGGGACAGTGGTATCCAGGTTAGCCCGCCACCAGACTGTACAGCATAACAGATCAGTTTACGCATAGAATCACATGTACTTGTTTCACCTTGTACACATGACCTATGCTTGAAAGTGATCACAAGGTCAAAGAAGAAATACCTATTATTGGCTCAGCGATGCATTTTCAATTTTCCATAGTCAATTTACAAGAACTCATTGAATTAGAGAAGCAATATTATGTAATTTTTGCATCATTGAAAAGGCAATGAGGTACTGCCACTACTTTAAAGGTCATATATTACGCAAAGGCTTTTAGTCATGTTATAAAGTCGTTACCTCATCAAAAACATACCCAGAGCTGTGTTTTATTTCATTCACACGTTTTACTTTGAGTGACCGTTTATTATGAATTTGTTTACATCTCTAAAGCTCATAATGTTCTGTTCCACCTTGTGCTGTCATGAAGCTGTAGTTTTCATGTTAACAGCTACATTTTATTTTAGTTTATCCAAATGATTACAGTCAAGGTGTATGAAGTTTAAAAATCCAAATCCACTTTATTTATATTGCACATTTAACAAACAACGCAGTTTCCAAAGTGCTGCACAGAGATAATAAAATGAAGACAACAAAAAGATAAATTGCTAAAATTTGGTCATACCATTTTTAAAGCAATAAAACTAGTCAAATCAAAATAAAAGCAAAACACATAAAAATCATAAAACTTACCCCATGACATCATAAAGTGGAACAGAGTGTTTTCTGTTTGAGAGAAGAGCTGAGCCTAAATATATATGCAGGGTTTTAAAAATGTGTGAATGAAACACAACTCCAGATATGTTTGTGATGACAAAACATTATAACATAGATCAGGAAATTGCGTACTATGGGCCCTTTAAAGCGTGTACTTTTGTGTTATGATTGAAGTAACAGTTGGCATATCCATGGAAACACACATTACTCTTAAAAGGTCGGTCAATTATCCAGAACAGGCTGAATAAACCAAAGCAAGAACTCTGGACATTTTTGTTTGCATAAGTGACGCCCAAAGGCATTCTCTCTCTCACCTCTCAACTCCCCCTCTTTCTCTCTCTCTCTCTCTCTTTATCTTCCCCTTTATCACTTGCTCCTTTCCCCCTCCTCTCTCTCACTCTCTTCTTCTTATCTTTCCCATTCTCCATCATATTCTCTCTCTTAGCTATCTCTCTCCCTTGATCCCCTTTCTCTTCTTATCTCTCCCTCTCTCCCCCTCTCTCCCTTTGTCTCTCCTCCCTCTCTTTCTTTCTATCTATCCTCTCTCCTCTCTCTCACTCCCCTTTCTCTCCCTCTCTCCTCTCCCTCCCTCTCCTCTCTCTCCTCTCTCTCACTCCCCACTTTCTCCCCCTCTCTCACTCCCCTTTCCCTCTCTTTCTCTCTTCTCTCTCCCTTTCTCCCTCTCTTCTTTTCTCTCCCTCTCTTTCTCCTCTGCCACCCGCTCTCCCTGTCTCTCTCTCTTTCCCTCTGTCACCCCTTTCCTCTTTCTCCCTTTCTCTCCCCACGCCTCCTCTCTCCCCCTCTCCTTCTCTATTTCTCTCCCCTCTGCTGTGCTCTCTTCCTCTCCCCCTTTCTCTCCTTCTTTCTCTCTATCACACCCTCTTCCTCTCTCCCTCTCTCTCTATCACCCCCTCATCCTCTCTCTCTCTCTCACCCCCTCTTCCTCTCTCCCTCTCTATCACCCCCCATCCTCTCTCTCTCTATCACCTCCTGTTCCTCTCTCCCTCTCTGTCTACATCACCCCCTCTCTTTTTCTCTCTTTCTCTCTCTCTCTCTCTATCACTCCCTCTGACTGTCTCCCTCTCTCTATCACCCCCTCTGACTGTCTATCTTTCTCTATCACCCCCTCTTCCTCTCTCCCTCTCTCTCTATCACCCCCTCATCCTCTCCCTCTCTGTCTCTATCACCCCCTCTCTCTTTCTTTCTCTCTCTCTCTATCACTCCCTCTTCCTCTCTCCCTCTCTCTTCCCTCCTCTCCTCCTCCCTCCTTCTCTTCACTACATCTGTCCATTGGCTCTGTCTGTGTGATCTCTTGTACTCCATTGACCAGAAGAATGAGGCCACTACTGCACTTCTCCACTGGCCCGTTCCCACAACCTCCAGACACCTTGGAGGAAGTGGGCCATGCATAACACTGCTCCTTAATCAAAGTCCTGAATGCCAGAGTTGTCCTGGAGTTTAGCTGCTGCCGCTGCCTCCGAATACGGCGAAGCAAAGCACCCTCTCCCCCTCTTTTCATACACAGACAATACACCCTTTGTGCGTCTATTTTGATTTAAAACGGGTGCGCTGGACAATGACAACTGACGGGAATACCACACAGGATATGTTCAGTTTGACCGCAGAGTGCCCCTCTAAAAATCAACAACAAGCTGAGCGGAGTTTAGAAATTAAACTATTACTGTAATCCAAATCTGATTATTGCCATATATCTGTCTATCAGAGTGTAATTACTGGACTACTTAGTGGAATAAATGCAGTTTAATAGCATTGGGTTGAGCTTAATGAAACTTTTAATATATTATCAGCATCTGTTGAGGCCATAATCCAGCCACAGAGGGTCAAGCCTGGGTGAATCGAGGGAGCACATGCTACTGTATCTAAAGGGCCCATATTATGCTATTTTCTGATCTATATTATGATGTTGTTTCTTCATCACAAACATACCTGGAGTTGTGGCAAAAGAGAAATTCAATTTGTAATGTAATTGAAATTCAATTTGTTTATTTGTCGACAAATTGAATTTCTCCTTTGCCATGGATTCTACCTGTATGACTGAGGGATTTTTCACATACCTGGAATTGAATTTTGTTTCATTCACACATGTTTAACACACAAACCCTGCATATCTAGGCTGTGTTGTGTGAAAAATCCCTCAGTCATCCAGGTAGAATCCATGGCAAAGGAGAAATTCAATTTTGTCGACTGGACAAAAGTTTATTTGGTTGAAAAAGTTTTGCAGCTCATCCAAGCTGCTTCTTGTTTATTGTTTATCTATTTAATGAGACAGGGACAGTGCACAATTTTTACATTAACCGTAACAGGAGAGATGCATTGTAATAGGTTGTAGCACCAGTGCTTATTTCCACCTGTCGTCCCTGGGCAGGTTCATTGATAGATTGTATTTAACTGACCTTGGCTATCAGCTGTTCTTCCTGGAGACCTATGTAGCATGTTTTGGATCTTTAGTTCTGGTCAGAATGCTGGTGGACACTACCTTATATCTGCCTGCAGGGAGGAGCTAACTAACTACTCTGAAACTAACACACCTACTTGTTTACAGTTTTACAGTCTAACTAACAGAAACTGAAACAGAACAGAAGAAGCAGCATGGATGAGCTGCGAAATGTATTTGATCAAATAAACTTTTATCCAGTCGACAAAATTGAATTTCTCCTTTGCTTTAGGCTGTGTTCTTCTCTCAAGCAGAAAAAACTCTGTTCCACCTTGTGATGTCATATGGTAATACAGGAAGTGCTCCACTGTGTTTTTAGACACCATACACCTTCACTTTTTGGATAATTCCAGGAAATGGCAATCTATTAAACAAAAGATAAATAGTAGCTGTTAAATTGAAAAGTATTGAAAACATAACTCCAGGTATGTTTTTGATGAGCTAACAACATAATTATCTGGTTTAAAGCTCACAGGAGTCAATTTTGAGTCCTACTGTCAACGTTTATTCAGTTATTTTTATTGCATTTTATTGCTAACAGAATACCTTGAACATATGCATTCTCACTGTGAGGGGGTTTGCTTTTCCACAGATCTGACTTGTCTTTGTTTTGTCACCTCCTGTAATGCTATACTGGTAGACAAAGCAATAACATCTCCAAGCAAGTACCTTCCCCCAGAAAAGTTACATAATGCATCTTTATCACATACTTTTGTTGAAATAGTTCAAATAGTTTTACCCTGTTTATTGCAATGTTCTGTCCAGTTGTTAATATTTAGACTTATAGACAAACTTTACTGATCCACAAGGGAAATTATTTGGACATTATTTAAAATTATTTGGTCACACAACACAGTAGATTATAATAACAAAGAGCAAAAATCTAAGTGTTAATAATAAATTCAAAATAAGTTTCAAAACTAGTAAGAAACTGGTGTCAAATAAGGCATAATTATCGAAATGTATAAGTACAAGTAAAAATAAAATGGAAATAGAAATATAGTAATACAAATATACCTCATCTGTATACGGAGGCTGTAAGAAGAAAACAGGGCAAAGATGAAATAATGATTGACAGGACAGAGGGTTGTCTGTTACATTAGTGAGTTGTTGTACATTTGTATGGCGTATGGCATGAATGTAGTGCTGTATCTCTCACTGCTGGAGCAGGGCTGTAGGAGCTTGTTGAAGAATGAGCTCCTCTGTCCCTCTGTCATCTGGTGCAGTGGGTGTTTCAGTGATTTTTTACTATTTATAACTGAAATCTAAATTATAGTCAGGTTTTGCTTTTGTAAAATGTGCCCAGTCTCTCAAATAGTGAAACAAGTCTTTAAGAAAACCCAAGTTATCTCTGTTTTTGCCTGTCTCCTGTGTGCTTTAAATAGCAGTAAGCCATCTCTAAATAGGACATTGTTTGGTCTATTGTCTCTCAGTGTGACTGCTGTCGTAGGGATGAGGCTGTAAACATCCTCTGACCTGTGCACCACCGCTCCCACAAACAAAATGTTCCAAGTCCAGTTTGTGTATTAACTTGTTGTGTGGTCGATGCAGATTTAGATCAAATGAATAAATAAATACGTATAAATAAATACTTAACCAATTCGCTGTGGTGAAGTTATAAATACAGCATCTACGTAAATGCTACTGGAATGTTGGCTGCAAAAGATTATGAGAGTTACCAATAAATGTGGTCTCTCTTTTTCTTTTACACCAGACTGGATGAATATAAGATAATTGTCTTTTTTTTATTTGTATATAAAACACAAATATAGCCGTTTCATAAATAAATAAACAAAATCACAGTTTTACTAGTGCTTTGGTGCACTTGTACAACCTTTGTCAATATAGGACAAAATATAAAACATAATCACCTTCATGGTAGGGCTGCAACAATTAGTTGGAATAATTTTGAGTAGTCAGCTATTAAAATAATTACAATCACATCTTGACAATCATAACTGTTATCTGGACTGTACCAATCGCAGATAAAAATGTTAAATGGTTGCATTTACAGTATATAGCACTTTTCTACCGTCAAAGGACTCCAATCACTTTATATCGAAGAACTACCAGCCTATTCACATACACATACACAGTCATACACCAGTGTACGCAGACACCAGGAGTAAAGTAGCGTGTCCTGCCCAAGGACACAACAACAGTATTCATCTGTGGGAGCTGCAATCGCACCGTCAACTAGTAGGCCAGTGGATCTGTTAGATGTACAAATAAACTTGATTTTTATAAAGAATACAGTTTATTCGTAAATATTATCTTTATTTCATATATTTCAACTTTTCATATATTTCAACTATTTCAACTTCAAATTTCAACAAAAAAATAATAATTTGACAAACTTTATTGATCCACAAGGGAAATTATTTAGATCACAATGTATATATATGCCTATATGTATAAAAAGTTGCCTCTTTGTCATGCTAACAAGCCACTTTTCTACAACAATTAGCCTATAATTATAAGCAACCATAGACGTAAAAAGGCGGGAAAACGGGCCAGTCTCAGCACCAGCCTGTTTAAAAGAAGCTCTTTAAACATTTCAGAGTATAGGGGAGGGGGTGTTCTCAAGTGCCAGATCCCTATTCTCCCTTCGTTGTTTTGACTGGGATAATGGCAGCCTATAAGGAGAGCCTATGGACCTTTTCAAAGCAGGATAATAGGATCGCTACGAGCAACCTGTAAGTGGGAGGGGTCTAAGACATGACGACGCGACAGATGTGTTAAATCAAGCCAGACCACGAGAAACACACGCCTGCTCTCTCTCCATTCACCATTTAACCGCAGCTTTGTGTTAATTGGTCAATGGCGTTTCAGTCAAAAGATGCAAGAGGAACCCTGCATCAAAGAGATGAGATAAATGCTCGCCATTCCCTCCAAATTTGTAGGAAACACACCCACAAAAAAGCAATAAAAAACACTCCAAATGGCCCCTTAAAAATGCACTATGTAACTTTTTGATTGGGGGTCTGTCAGCTCAAAATACCTAGAAAAACAGGCATTCTGACTGTGAGCGGTGTTGTCTTTCCACAGATCTGACTTTTAACTTGGTATGGTTTAGTCTCCACGAAGCTAGAAGATTTAATGCCATCCTGTGAAACATTCCAGACGAAGAAATAACATCTCAGTGGATAAAAGCATTTGATGGCCCTCCGCCATAAAAGTTACGCAATGCACCGTTAACAAGCTGTCAGTGCAGGTCAATAAATGAGATTATAAAATGTATTACAATCAATAGGGTAAAGGACAAAATGTAGTTTCTATTTTAATATTTTGACCTGTACTGTTGACCTTTTTGTCTAGTTTTCTTTTGTTGGGTCTTCCTATCCCATCTACTTTCGACTAGGTTTTTATCTCTTACACTAGATGCCCTTGATTCGAAACACTGGTCATTTGTTTATAATTGGTAACACTTTATGACACCATTATTTAAACCATGACAAATGGTTAACTAAATATAAATACCATGTAAAATTTACTCCTGTGTGCTTTAAGACAAGTTAAAATGTTACCTCATCAAAAACATATCCTGGAGCTGTGTTTTGTTTCATTCACACTTGTTGAAGTAGCACTTTATTATTGTCTATTACATCTCCAAAAATCAAAATGCTCTGTTCCACCTTGTGATGTCATGAAGCTGTATATTTTTCAAGATAACAGATACCTTTTTCAGTTAGTTCAGTAGAGATGGGCAACTCCAGACCCGGAAATTGTCCATATGATTCTAGTGAAGGTGCATGGAGTTTAAAAACATAGTGGAGCACTTCCAGGTATTACCACATGATATCTCAAGGTAGAACAGGATTTATGTGTTAAACATGTGACTGAAACAAAACACAAGTCCAGGCATGTTTAGATGAGAAAACAACATTATAACATATATTAGATAGACAGATTAGACCTTCCTTCTATTAATTTATATTATGGGGGGCCGATGTGAGGCTTCGTGCCCCGGGCCCCCAAATTTCTCTCGATGAGCCTGTTTACATCTGGTTACACATTATGAAAAAAATCAGGTTTGTTCAGATGCTAACAACTGTTTTGGCTTGGGTTAGCTTGGCTGTAGACAAGTCAACAAAGGATTGAGGGGATGATGAACTGTAAGCATCTTGATGTTTGAACGCGGAGGTCGTCTGTATCCCTGTGGGAAATAGATCAGCGAATAATCCTCTCAGATTAGCTTTTTGGCGAAAGCACATCTCACCGGACTTTCCCACTGAGACTAATCCATAATACAAAAACATAGTAAACAAGTCTATTAACTGTAACATTGTGGAAAATATTTTAGTTGTTCAAACAAAATAGTGGATTATATAGTCAATGAACCAGTATTTAAACAATTTTAGCCTGCTTACTTTTAAATCAAAAAAGCAATGTTGCCTTTAAATGGGGTTTCAGAATAATGAAAAAATTGTACTGTTGTCATAGCAATTGGCAATTAAAACTAAATATTATGTCTTTTGAATAATGAAAAATAATTGAAAGCTTTTATTTTGTCTACATCTCTAAAGCTCAAAAGCTCTGTACCACCCTGTGATGTCATGTAGTGGTAGTTTTCATGTTAACAGCTCCTTTTCTTTTAGTTCGGTGGAGATTGGCAATTTCAGGGCTCAAATGATTCAAATGATTCTAGAGAAGTGAAGGTGCATGGAGTTTAAAAACACAGCGGAGTGCTTCCTGTGTTACCACATGACATCACAAGTTGGAACATCGTTTACCGTTTGAGAAAAAAAAAAAAGCAGCCTAAATATGCAGGATTTGTGAGTTAAACATGTGTGAATGAGTCAAAACACAACTCCAGGTATGTTTTCTTGAGGAAACAGCATTATAATATAGCTTAATAAGGGCCCTTTAAGACAAAACTTCAATTCATATCTCAAACAAGCGTATAATAATATAAAAGTAAGTATATATTGTAATCTTTATGCTAAATATATTTCATTTAAAAGTTGTCTAACTCATACTTGCAATCCAATCCACTTTAATTATATAGTGCATTTTATAAACAAAGTGCAGCACAAATAACAACAATCATAATATAGAATTTAATCACACCTTAAAACAATAAAACCAGCCAAATCAAATAAGAGCAAAGCCACAAAACAGCTATTATAAATACTTGTTACATAAATACTCATTCATTCACTAAATCAAAAGCAGCACCAGGATCTCCTTTGACACAGCATGGGACCATGGGAGGAGCAGGGAGCTGAACCTGAACAATGGGGTTTTGGCTTGGCCTGGGGCAGGACCATCTGCTGTGGGGAGAGTGTGCTCCCATTGTCCAGGGCTATTGAGGAATGTCGGGACAGATTGATGAGATGAGAGATGATTCCTGCAGGGCTCCGATAGGCAGCAGTGGACCCTGGGGAATATAGTGAAGCATAGAGACGCCATGGACTTAAAGGGACGTGAAAAGGGAAAGCGGTTTGAAAGCGCTGATGTCAGGTTTAAAAGATGCAACTGTGACGTAGACTGTATACATTTAGTGCTTGTTCTAAAGGCTCATTGATTATCTATAAAACTTGGACAATCAAATACAAATCTATCAATATTTGTCTGTCATTTGTTTGTTTGTTATTTTAGTTGTTTTTTTTTAAAGGGTCCATGTTACACTATCTTCTAATCTATGTTATAATGTTGTTTCTTCATCACGAGTGCCTGAAGTTGTGTTTTGTTTCATTCACACATGTTTAACACACAAATCCTGCAAATATCTTCTCAGAAAATACAACGTTACACCTTGTGATGTCCTGTCATAATAAAGGAAGTGCTCCACTCTGTTTTTAAACTCCATACACCTTCACTAGAATCATCTGGACGATTTCAGCACTAAAGCTGCCTATCTGAACTTCAGTATATGTAAAAGGTAGCTTGTAACATAGGATAACACTGATCTTGTCAACATATGAGCACATACAATGGCTACATATGATGAGCTGGGTCGCCTCTCCATAGATCGGACCTGTAACTTGTCCTGGTGGCGTCCCTTGTTTGCATCTATGGAGGTAAGTTTTATGTCATACTGTGGAACATTCTAGGCAAAGCTATGACATAGTAAAGAATTTTTAAGCAACATTATCTGACAGGAATTCAACACATTTGCAGTAAATCCACTTTGCAGTGTTTTATCCTTTAAGTATATTTTATACAAGACAAAGGACACAACCACTTAATGACCTAATTCCTCTAACCGCCTCCAACGATTTGTTTCATTTCACACAAAGAAGAAGCTGACGTCAGATTTAAAAGATGCAACTGTGACGTAGGTCGCATATATTTACATACATTGTTGTAGGCCCAGGTGCTCATTGATTCTTCACTAAAGCTCGTGTTGTCAAATACAAATCTATAAATTGACTTATTTATTTGTTGTCAATTTTCTCCTTTGTTCACTGAAAAAGACACTAGCATCCTTTTACTGGCTTTTTTTTATTTTTTAACACAGGACTACTTACTAAGGAATATTTATTTACTGCATTTGGAGTTACGAAAAATTAAGATGGTTGCCATAGCAATTGGCAATTCAAAACGCAATATTATAGCTTTTGAATGATGAAAAGTCATAAAAATGTCACCTATAAAAGGAATCTGAATGTTTTATGTATATTTTTCAACTAAATATTTTATGATAACAGAAAATATATCAAAACTCATGCGTAGGCTACTCTTGTATTCACACATAAATAAAGATTCCATGATACATTTATTTCAGGATAAGGCAAAACTTTAATGATATCTCAAACATATAATAATAAAAAAGTAATATTCTGTCTTTTGAAAGGTGAAAAGTACTCAAAATGGCAGCTATAAATAACACTGGTTGATATTTGCGGTGACTTTTTCTTGACTCTCCTTAACACAACAAGTTAATTATAAACAAATTACTAAATGTGTGAATTTTTGTGAATCAAATCGAGCAGTAGTATTCCTCCACATTGCTGCATGAGAATTAGCTGTGTGTCGGCTGGAGCTTTGCCAGGTCGGCTAATGTTCTGGTGACCTTTGACCCTCACAGCAGGTGTTTGTGCATGGCCTTTATGAGAGAAGCCCATCCCGAAGCAGCAGCCCTCCAATCTCGACATATGGGGGTATGGGAAAATACATATAGCAAAAACGTCTTCAAATGCAAGATTGGTTTGGAGAAGTTGAGAGAATTTTTTAACTTTTTGCAATTTTTCAGTTTTTTATTTGATTGCTGGGAGCCACACTTGGATTGCTGATGATTGACAGTAATACTAACCAGCATGCAGGGGTATTATAAATCATCTTTTTTGCTTGTCATTTCCTCATACATTTTCCAAATATTGTATTTTTAAAACAATAAAAGGTAACATAGGTGATCTAAATATGTGTTTGCAGTTAATACCCCATAGAAGTGTAATGCCCCCTAAATTAACAATAAGAAAAAAAGAAGTATGTATTGCATGTGAAGACATTTTTATAAGGTTTACAAAGAATAAAAGAGCTATTTGTAGATGATAAAACTTGATATAAGCCTGTTGCAGTAATGTATGTGTGAAGAAAAGCAGATTTGAAAGAAACTGAGAGAATTATGGGCGGAGTTACAGAGACCTTTGGAGTGGGGCAACAGGGCAGTGGGGGCAGATGTAGTATGAGAAATGCCCCCAGGGGAAAGTGTGCCGCCACAGACAGCGGAAAGGCCAGGGCAAAAGGGCAGATCTGTGACTCCGCCCACACAAAACTGTCTCCACGGTAACACAGCACAGGCGGCGTTGTTCAAAGTGGTCTGGACTTGCTGACATAAAACAGGGCTCAGAAATAAAGATTAAAGACAAGACAAGGAATAAACTCAAGGAACTTATTAATTTTAAAGTGTAGATTGTGAATGTAAAGACAATGTTTTGTTTAGGTTTGTTTAGTTTTTTAAAGAAGATATATTACATATCTTCCTAGTATTTAGTATTAAGGGTCCACCACTTGCTTGACTCTAAGTTTTTGTTTTTTTCTTTAAAAAGGCATTATAGCATTTAAAAGAACTATCTTCACGGACAAGCAGCTCACATCACCCAGCCAAGTTACAGGTTAGGTCTGTGGAGAAGTGGACCTGCTCACAGTAATACTGCATGTTTTTGCAGTAGTTTTGAAAAATAAAAACACTGGTAATTTATTAACTACAATGTATATTTGTTTAATGGAGACAAGCAGACCCTCCATCAGAAAAGTTACACAGTTGCAGAAATTGTTCAGAACTGAGACCTTTTTCAGAGGAGCATTTCAGCAAACACCAGATTTTTTAGAAAAACATCAATTAAAAATTTTTATCTTCATATTTATTACACAGAGTCAGAATTTCTTTTAAATAATCGAAAGTAGGAAACAAGCAGGGATAGGGGAAAGGGTGAACCAAAGAAATCAGAGCAATCAAGCCTCAAATACAGGACAACACAGGATCAGTCAAACATACACAAATCAACCAAAATACAACTTTAAGGAAAGATGATAGGATTTTATCTAATAATGTCATCTTTAAAGGTGTCCTGCGCAGCTTTTCTGGTGGAGGCTCCACCACATACTTGTCTCCATGGAGATGACATTGCTTTGCCTGGAATGATCCAGACTTTAACATTTACATCTAGCATTTATTCATTACTGTACATGTGTTTCTATTGCTCAGAAATACCTTTTGTGTATAAGGGCGACCTTCCACAGATCTGACTTGTAATGGAGTGCAGTGCTATAATCTGCTCATCTCCATTGTGATAGATAGGTTTAATCTATACTGTGGATCATTCTAGACAAAGCAATAATGTTTCCATGGGGATATCAAGTGTGTAGGACCCTCCACTAGAAATGTTACACAGTGCACCTTTATTTAAAAAAAAAAAAGTTCACGAAGGATCAAAACGATATATATTATTTTAAGCCAGAAGCCCTTTAGTAGTTTTTCTGTCTGTGTCTTGTTATTGACAGAAACATGTGTTTTGCCTGTTAACGTTCTTCATGCATTATAACTCATAACTCATAACAATATTCACCACAATTTTAATATATGATCTTATTTTTCTCATTCCTCCTCTTCAAATGCTTAGTTGTGGTAACATTTTGCACAAAGAAGACACAAGCAAACTGTCTATTCATCACCAGTAAACACAACCTATAATAAGAAAGTTTAAAGTGTCTGGGGACTTTTCAGCACATAGTTGTGGATCTTCAGAAAGCAGTGGGGGGTTCTGTTAGAATAAAAGAGGGGAAAACATGAGACATCCTTTAAACTAAAGAATGCAAAGTCCACTATGTCTTTGGTCCTTATCTTCTTTATAGGCTGTAAAAAGTACTTAGAAGAATGCTGATAGCGAGCAAACACTGGTGATGGTCTGACTATAGTTAGACTAATGCATCAGAGCTACTTTTAAAGAAATTGTAATCCTTGACAAGCTATAAAATTGTATATAATAAAATTGACACTGCAACAAAAAAGTAGTCCAGAGTCAGAAAATATTCACTAAAAAGATTCAGAACTAGGGATGTAACAATAACTGAAATATCATGGTATCGTATCATCAAAGGCCTTACAATAATATCGTGGATCATCTAGCAATAATCAAAAAAAATAAATAAACAAATACATACCATAAATACCATAATCCTTTGCTTCATTTCAGTGCAGACTACATGAAGAAATAACTGTTACAAGCACTTTTAAATCTTAGTTCTTTGGATTAAATCTTGTCAAGGCATTTTAAGAGAAAAAAGCTGCATATTTACAGTTTTGTTAGTAGCCACAAAATATCACAATAAATATCATACAGTGAGATGCATATCTTGAAAATATTGTAGTGAGGGATTTGGATATCGTTATATCCCTATTCAGAACAGGACAAATCTTTTGTTTTTAATTTGCTATTCAAGTTGTTGCAAAATATTTTTAATAACATAAGTAGAAATGAAGTAAAAGTGGTTTTCTATAATTCAGTAAGTATTTGTTATCATTCAGTACCCTGCTAATGCAATACCACTATCCTACCAGAGGCGGCGCCAGACATTTTTGATTAGACGTGCTATGGGGATGCTAAGTTCTTCAGTGGGGGTGCACACTGTTCATTTCATCCAGTAGCTCTCCATCCCCATCCAATTAGCTCACCAAGGGATTTCTGGATTCTGTGTATTGTGTATAGTAAGTAAAACTTGATTAATTACCATTGTAAATGTTTCATTTTGATGCCTAACTTTCTGCACTGATAAATAGATAATGGTTTATGTTTTATAGGCGTCAAACTGTTCCTCGTCTAAGGCTCGCCGTGGCTCTTATATTTACTCAATTTCTTTGTGACTGCTGAAATTGATAGCTCTCTGGCATTTTTTTTTTTTATAAAGGTAGTTCACTGGAGAAAAAAGGTTGGAGACTCCTGATTTAGAGCCTTTTATGGATGCAAACTCACCTCCACCTCCTACCATATTTGCTTTACTGTTTTAAACAAGTTGTAATGTCGGTCTCCAGAAGTCCGTGGGGGAGTTATGGAGGAGTATTGGCCTTTCTTGAGGAGGCTAGTGCCCTCTCAAGCCCCCCCTGGCACCGTCCTTGTAACCTACTACTACAAGTGCTACATTAAGACTACTATTATTACTAGAGACTCTGCCCAAAGTTCACAACAGTTATAATTCTGATCTCCTCAAACTATACTTGGTAATGTATACTTATAAAGGTCCCTTGAGAAGGCCTATATATCAACCAATAGCTTATATGTACTCTACACTAAAATAAAATATCTTGAAGGCATACTTTTAGAAACATATGTATTGTTTTCTTCAATAGTCTCTTTGACAATAGCCTCAGTGCGAAGTTCCCATAGAGCCTGTGTCAGTCATGTGGTGCTTTACATTTGTATAACATTACCAGGGTCACGTCCCACGGCCGAGGAGCAGTGTACTCCATGAAAGAAAGAGGGTCAAAGCACTGGACAAATGTTGAACTTCAGACGCAGAGAAGAAAGCAGAGGTCAGCGTGCTCTAAGATTTGAATCTGCAGCCAGTGGTCGGCCATAATGTTTGAAGAGAATGAAGAAGGCCCGCCCCCGCAGTCTCTATGGAGATCAGTGGAGCTATTGTTGGGAGATGTGAAGGAACTAAATATGGAGGAACAAAAGAGACACTCAAACTGTGAAACTGGATATGTACAGATATATATCAGCAAAAATACTGTTGAGCTAATCTGACACAAATAAACCTGTAAATATTTTTAGGCTTTCAAAATGATCAAGTCAAATGATCAAGTCACTAAGAGTAATCAAGTAGATCATAATTTGTAATTTACTTATTCATTACTCTGTTCTTAAAGATTGTATAATGTACAGAATGGACTCAAGTGATCTTTAAGCCATGTTATAATGTTACCTCATCAAAGACATACAGTATCTGGAGTTGTGTTTTGTTTCATTCACACATGTTTGAGTAATCCATTATGATCAGTCTGTCTACATCTATAGCCTCAGTGTGCTCTGTTCCACCTTGTGATGTCATGAAGCAATAGTTTTTAAGTTAACATCTTTTATCTTTAGTTCAGTAGAGATCAGTGGCAGTTCAGGGCTGAAACCATCCAAATGATTCTAGTGAGGTGAGTTAGTGAGTTTGTAAAACTCCATACATCTTCCTGTATTAACACATGACATCACAATGTGGAAGAGAGTGTTTTCTGTTTGAGAGATCAGTAGAGTTTGTGTGTTAAACATATGTGAATAAAACAGAAGACTACTCCAGTTAGGTTTTTGATGAGGAAACAACATTATAACATAAATCAGAAAATAATAATGGCCCTTTAAGTGTTTTGCATTGTTATAAGATATTTATAGTTATAAGTAATTTTCCTATGATTAGCATGCTAAATAGTAAACCCCTTTAAAGTTTCATTCTTATCCACCCTAGGGCTTCCTTTTGGGCACAAATTGTGTTAACACATTGTGCTTTTTTCTGAAATTATGAAAACATGAAATCAAGTTACTAAACATAACACAGAATCTCTTTAGTAACAGCCTTTATAGCTGAAAATGTTTGAACATTGGAAAGACCTTCAGTGCTGTAATGGTAAATTGTCTAAAAAAAAAAAAAAATAGGTATGCTCTTTGAACTCATGTCCAACACAAATATGGAAACTCCATCGTGAGGTTGTGCAGAGCTGGAGGGAGGCTGCCTTTCCGTCCTGTATATCTTTTTTCTGATTAACAGGAAAGGGTCATCGTCCTTTGACATCTCTTTGTCTCTCGAGTATTAAAGGAAAGATGGTGGTCAGATCCAGGTCCTGTTTGGGAATGAACAACATGAGCGCAGTCACATCTACAGGAAGAGCCTATCTCAATCCTGCCTATTTTCTTCCTTTTACAAAAATAATATAGGGAAAATCACAGTGTCCTTATATTGACCAGATATATTTAACATCCACTTAAAAGCTGTGAGGAACATCTTTCGGCAGCTGACTGAAAATAACAAAACCAAACATACTCTCGCAAAGGGGAGATCATGCATGAAGATGCTGGAAACTAGAGGAAGCCCCATTATCAAAGTCATAAAGTTAGAATGTGGCTCAAACACAACAAAAACATATGCACTTTCTTCATAAACATGCATGACAGACTATAGCTCTAAAGCAAGTAGTGGATTTTTTTGTCATGTTCTTTTAAAATGACTGCAAACCAACGTGTTTTATGATGACCCATTGTACAGGGATAGGGGGTAGGTGAAAACAGATTTGATTCGAGTAATTTCAAATACAAGACAATACAGGAATATTCAAACTACTCTCTTGGCACAAACTCGAAATAAAAATGAATGAATGAATGAATCAATCAATCAATCAATCAAACTTGCATGAATCAAAAGTACTGTACTTAAGAAAAATTTTAGGTGATTGTACTTTTCTTAAGTTAATTTTCAAGTTGTTGTTGTTTTTTTGTTTTTTTTACTTTTACTTACTATATCTGCATATATTTTGCATAACATAAGTATATGTGATAATCAGTTATGCCTATTTGTCAGTTAGAGTACACTTACTGTCATTGAGCAACACACTTGACCCCCATTGGCCACCCCAGTCACAGATTATTTAGCTGGTTGTGATAAAAATGGCATTAAAAGGACAAACACAAAAGAAAAACATGTTATGGTACTCATTTTCTCACAACTCGGTTTCTCAGAGTGAGAAGAGTTTGGGTGTTTGTTAGTCTTGGGCCAAAGCCACTGTAGATATAAATCGGAGTCACAGAGCAGGAAATCACAAATAAACTCAGGGACACATCAAATTAATTAAAACATTCACAAAATCCTGCTTTTCCCCAAAACCAAAGAGAGGATGAAATTCCCAGAAAGTAGTGGCCCCAGTTCATCTCAGAGGGATTTTGTGGGAAAGACATTATTCTGCCAACTCCAGCTCAAGTTTATGTTATTACATTAGCTTTTTTTCATTCATTAAAGCAGATTGTTACACAATGTAAAACAGTGTAACACAAGGAAAACATTTTTTAAATAAATAAATACTATGCTGTTTTACATGTAACAATTGGTAATAAACAGCTGATCATTACATAATGATACCATACAAAGAGAAAGAGATACATTTTATACCCAAGTTTGGCTACAAAAAAAGAAAAAAGAATGAACGGATAAATTCTGAGGCAAAAATGCTGTCCCCTTTCCTAGTGTATTAGTAAAGCTGCAGGAAATGCCAATTAATACATTACTACTGCAAAGTGAATTATGATTTTCTGGTTTAACTTTGGGATTATGCAAAGATATTTATTGAGTTTTGTTTGTAAAATGTACACAGAAATTATGGTAATTAAAAAGTGTTCTGTCTCCATGGAGCGGATATTACTTTTTCTGGAATGTTCCATAGTATGGCATTAAACCATCTGTCTCACAATTATCCATTATTACTGCTGTTTCCAGGCATTCTTTCAGGGAGTGGGTTTGCCTCTCCACAAATCTTACCTGTACCTTGACCATGTAGCTTCACCTGCTAGTTTCCATGGAAATAGAGAGTTAATAGCATACAGTGGAAATTTCTGGGCAAAGCAATAACATCACTGTGGAGAGGTACACCCCATCTAAAAAGTTAAGCTAAAGGGTCTGATGTATGTTATAATGTTTCCTCATCAAAAACATACCTGCAGTTGTGTTTTGTTCCATTTACACACTTCATGACATCACAAGGTGGAACAAAGCATTCTCAGCTTTAGGTCTCTAGACAGACTAATAATAAAGAGTTACTCAGACATGTGTGAATGAAACAAAACACAACTTCGAGCATGTTTTTGATGAGGTAACAACATTAGAACATGGCTTGAAGCTCATTAGAGTCTTGTGTAATAAAAGACTTTTAGAGTTAATATCCTAGACACAAATCATACCCGAAGTCAAAAGAAAAGGGGAAGGGCATTTGCTTTTGCTGGCAGAGAAAATATATAGAATGTTGTTTTAAGTTATATGGATGGTACCAAAACAAGCTAAGACAATTTTAAGAAGAGCACATTTTATATAAGGAACAGTGCAGCATGTGGCTTAGATTTAGAGCTGGTCTCTTGCTTTTCCAAAGACTTGTTTTGGTTCAATCTCTGAATCCCCTCAGGAAGTGTCCGCTCTGGTGCGAGGAGAGGAAGTTTATTCTGCTGCTGCTGCACTGGGCCTCGTTTATGTAGGGGTCCTAATCAGGAAACAGGGACCCTCTCACTCCACTCTCTGTCATTAAAGTGCCAATGACAGCTTAAACTACTCATTTGACTAAAACACAGTTAAAATCACTGCATTTAAAATTTCTGCAATAACATTCACACTTTTCACTCACGTTTTTCCCAATTTGGCAATTTTTTAGGTTTAAAATTGTTAGAAATTGTGACATCGCACTAGGGAATACATAACTGTGTACCTAGTAAAACGACTCCCCTAATGTACACAGAGATATGCAGATATAAGCAGATATAAGAAAACACTTTTTCTAAAACAGGATTTGACTGGGACTAAACCATTAGGCTCAGACTGCGATTGATTGATCGATTCTTTTTTTTTTTTTTAAGAAATAACCTGGGTGTAAATAGCATTTTTGTCTAGGAACACCCAGGTGCCCTTCTATGTGCCACACTAAATACACCCGGGTGTAAATAGCAACAATGGCTATTTGCCCTATGTGTGAATAACAATGTTAGCTATTTACACCCTGGGTGCAAATAGCATCTGCCTAAATTAATTTATTAATCATACTGTTAGAGCCATAATTTAATTTATTAAATAGTTATTTTATATTTTACCATAAATGCATATTTTATTATACCTTAAAAACAATTATTAAAATATTATTCTTAAAATTATAGAAATGTTAAAATTATTTATTTTCAGTCCCAATTTAAGTTACTTCAGTCAATTTGTCTTTTGGTTTATAGCGTAAGAGAGCGGGTCCACGTAAGAGGGTGTGTCCTAGGTAGGTAAATTAGGTCAAATAATCAGGTCAAATAGGGAGACAGGTGTGTGGGGAGAATGGCATTGTGGAGGGCGACCGACACGGTCTTTGACCGCACCGCACCGCACCATACTGAACTGAACTGCATACGCTGAAAATCTGCAAATAAAAGAAATCAAACGAACTACGGACTACGTGAGTTTTTGTACATTTCGTGTGAGTCAAGAAGCGGACACCCTAAGGATGGCTATTTACATGTGTTACAGCTCATGTTAAACTAGAAGCCATAACACATACAAATCTGTCATGCACTTTAAAACTACACAGGGTCATGAGGTGAATAAACAGTAAACCTATAACTTACTGCTAACTTAAAGGTGCACCATATTTATAACTTTTTGGTTGGTGGTCCCTCACCTGCCTGCTTCTATGGCTTTGTCACTGCACTCTCTGCAATGTTCCACAGTATGACAATAAACAGCTCTACCTAGCATTTATTCAATTACAGATGGTTTTAGATCTTAAAATATCTAGAAAAAAAGGCTTTCTGACTGTAAGCGCAGATGCCCCTCCACAGATCTGACATGTGACTTGGTCTGGTTTGGTCTCAAAGAACATAGAAAGGTCTAATACCATACTGTGAAACCTGCGAGAAAAAGGAATAACATCTCCATGGATAGTATAGTATTTGATGTATCCTCCACCAGACAAGTTACACAGTAAAGATCAATAAAGTATCTGTCCATCTATTGTCTTATTCAGGTACTACTGAAGAATACTCGTTATTTCCAGTAGGCTCTAAGAGCAGTATAATAATAATATTTGGATGGTGGGAAGAAGTTGAAGCCTAATTGGATTGGCTTTTTTTTTTTTTGAGCACAGCAATTTGACAGTAAGTAGCATAAAATTTGGGTGAAGAGTGGGAAGAGACACATTCTCTGGTGCGAATAGACACAGTCAGAATCAGAATAAGCTTTTTTGGCATTGTCAGTGAACAAAATTCACAAACTAGGACCTTCTGCGTTACGGTGCAACATTAAATAAAGAATAATGCACTAAAACAAAGGTAAAAATAGGCTTTGATATACAATATCACTAAATCACAGTATGGGCAGAACAAGAGCGCAAAAGCTATCACGCTGAACCAATAGAGTAATACAGGACTTCAGTAAACTAAAGTAATGCTTACAAATAGTCTTTACATAAATGAAAATGGTCTTGAGATGCTAAATTACAATTTACTTTGCACAGTCTGCTATAAATCCAAAAATACAGTTTCTCATGTTTCTGAACTAACTTCTGTGAAAATGTGTATGACTATTTACATTTTGCTTCTTTCTCTATGGAGCTTGTTCCCAACAATCTACATTGTTCATTCCGAAGACAAGTGTTGAGTATATGTTTATTACAATAAAGGGACTAAGAGGCTATTGTCCAGTGTTACCCACTTCAAGGCCAAAGAAGCTGAAATAGACTGCAATCTATCTACAAACAGTAAACAGCATTTTTCTGTTTTGACTTTTCCATGAAGTCAACATTGTTATATTGTTTGTTACCAGTAAGTTTTCACACACTATTGAATTCCCATAGACAATTAATCAAATGCTGTGGTGGAATGCAACAAAGTAAAAGTACTGTATTTAAGTATATATTTTCAGGAACTGTATTTCACTGAAGTAGATTTTAAAGTGGATTCTTTTTACTCTAACTTCACTACATTTGAGAGCAGGTATTTGTACTTTCTACTCAGGTACATATATAAACAGGGGCGAAAAGCAAAAGTATTTTATTACAGTTTGAGACCTGCTGAAAAGGCTGGATGTTTATTTTTAACACGTTTGTAGTTTGAGAAAACAAAAATATATTCATAAAAACATCTAGTTAAAAAAAGCTCAATTCAGTTGTTTCTGTTGAACAAAATTCAGTGAGACTTCAAAATGTGCGCAAAATACATTTACTTTTAACCATTTAAGTATATTTTCAACAGGTACTTTAATACTTTCACTTTTTTTGTGAGATACCTTAACATTTACATGAGTATTTGTTGCTCCGGTGTCTCTACTTTTTCCTTAAAGGTGCAATGTGTAACTTTTCTGGCAGAGGATCTGTCACCTGCTTGTTTTTAAGGATATATCATTGCTCCGCCTGGAATGTTCCACAGTATGACATTAAACTGCTCGACCTTACATGTATTCAACTGCAGGTGGATTTATAGCTCAAAAAAACATTCTGACTGTGCAATGGGTTGCCTCTCCACATATCTGACCTGTAACTGATGGTCTTCATGAAGATAGAAAGGTTTAATATAGTGTGAAACAATCCAGATGAAGCCAAACATCTCCATGGAGAAAAGCATTTGATGGACCCTCCACCAGAAAAGTTGCACAATGCACCTTTAAGAAACAAAACTGAGTACTTCTTCCATCACTGATCAAATGCAATGATTTCTTCTCTTTCCTCTGAATGCAAATGGGTAATGCCGTATTTATCTGTGGGAGTTTTCTTATCTCTTAAATATTTAACACAAAGCAATGATACACAAGTCAAGCAATAAAAGACTGTTATCTGGTGTGAGCAAATAATCTGATCTGATTAGATAGAAAGTGTATTGATCCTGGCAAGTAATCTATCAAAGAATTTACTGAGGAAGAGGGGTTTGATATTGCTAGGTTCAGTAGAGTCATTTAGAAAACGCTAGGTAACAACAACAATAACAACATGCATATAGAAATTTCCAATTTTTTGACTCAAAATAGTACAATAATAATAATTAAAACTTTATGGAATCACGAGTTGGTGAGGAGTGTAGTTCTTTTGAATTGCAATGTCCTAAACTTTAGAGATAAAAATGGAGAAAAAATTAAATTCCAGAGATTTCTTAACAGAAGCTTCATATAAGATTTCCATTATCATTATTATCATTAAATTATAGCAGATGAAGTTTTAAAGGTAAACTGTGTAACATTTTTGTTGATGTATGCCCCCTTCTAGTCTTATGGAGACTGTCACACAATTTGACATCAGATTCATCAATCTCTATGGAGACAACTGGTTATGCCATCATTCCAAATTACAGGTCAGATCTGTGGATAGTTGAGTCATGCCACAGTAAAAATGCATGTCTTTTGATGCACTTTAGAGTAATAAAAATCATGTAATTAAATAAATGCCAGATGTACAAGTTCAGTTCCATACTGTGGGACATTCCAGGCAAAGGAATAACATCTACGTGGAGACAAGCAGTTGGCGGACCCTCCACTGAGTTTCATAATACAAATTTAGATGAATTATTTGATTACTGTCCAAGATGTTTTGTTAGTAAAAGTTCAACATCCTCCTTTACTGTAATATTTTAACAGTTAACAAAAACAGTTGAAAGCTATAAGGTCAACTGCCAAAGATCATCACTGACATGGCTGACCCACTCTGTTCCCGTCCATTGTGTGAGCTGTAAACAAACACTGTACTTTCTTTGCTTGCATTGTGATAGTGTCTTTACAAGTTTAACACAGTTTAAGTCCCCCACACAATCGCTGGGCGGGCTCTCTGTGATTCATCTGTTTTGTTCTGGGCCGGTCTGCAATCTACTCAAGGGAAGAAGATACCCTATTCACTCAGGTGTTTGTATAGAAAAGTCCAATTGTGAACCCAAACTCACTTCCTTCCTTTCATGTTAGCGCTGTATAGAGACAACAAAGGATGAAATACATGCCGAAAAAGTTATGAACAGAATTTTCCATGTTTTCAGATATTTTTATAACTTAGATTTCAGTGTTGTAAATGGGAGTTAAAGGAGAGCTATGTAACCTTTTGGTTAGGGGTCCATCACCTGCATGTTTTGATTGTTCCACAGCATGACATTAAACAGCTCTAACTTACATTTATTCAGTTACTGGTGGTTTTATAGCTCAAAAATACCTAGAAAAACAGACATTCTGACTGTGAGCAGGGTTGTCTCACCACAGATCTGACTTGTAACTTTGTCTCGTTTGGTCTCCATGAAAATACAAAGGTTTAACACTATACTGTGAAACTTTCTAGACAAAGCAATGACATCTCTGTGAAGAAAAGCATTTGGCAGACCCTCCACTAGAAAAGTTACAGACTGCACCTTAAATAAAAATAATGGTCCTGACTACTTCCAAGTCTAAAATAATCCAGGAGGTGAAACCATGTCAAAAACAATATAGGTACAAATGAAACTTGCTGCACTATGGCTAAGAGGGTTGCAGAAAAACTGTGTGTGGTTTGATCAAGCACCAATAAAGTGCTGAATGTTTCTGCCAGTTCTTCACCCTCATGTTTTGTTGCTAAACTATACATATTTTATAAAGATAGAAGGAAAGAAGAATGAAAAAAGGTCTTAACTGAGAATATATCTAACTCAAGACCAGTTAAATACTAAATCAGCATTATTTTTTACACACTGTGTCTTTTCTAGAGTAGGGTCAGGCACCTGGCTGTTGCCATGAAGAAACTATTTCTTTGCCTTGAATGTTTCATGTTGAATAAATGCACATGATAAATACTTTTAATGCCATACTGTGGAATAATTCAGACTAAGCAAAAGATCTCCATGTAAACATATAGGTGGTGCATCCTCCTTGAGAAAAGTTACATAGTGCTGCTTTAACTTGAACTGCAAAATACCAACTCGGTGTGCCTGTCACTGTTCACTACAGATGTGAGCACTGGTCAAAGAACAATTTATTTTCACCATATTACACTATATCAGCTTTAGGCAGATCTTGATACTTTGCAGTGACATCATGCTGGGGGTGTTCTACATGTATCTCTATAGTGGAATGTTCAGCATTTGAATGGAGCCGAACGCTTTGGGTGACGTCACGCTCTCTTAGTCCACTTAACATAGTCTATGTTGAGACTATAATGTCATGTGTGAGAGACTTTTCAAGAGCGCAAACTCACTTGCTGTAGCTCCAACTAAACCAGCTCGTTCTGGACAAATTGTGTCAAAATAAAGCTCAGATTTAAGTCTAACAAGCCTCAGATAGAGCAGTCCTTACAGATAGCATCACACCCCCAAAGAATGTTGAGGACATCAGCTGCCAAGTATCAATATGCACTCATCTAAAAGCTGTGGAGGATCAGCCCTATAGGGCATTGCCTGGCTGGGACAGTGGGAACGGAGGTCCCTCTCAAACTTGGTGGTGCTTTTCTCATGGAAAATGACACAGTGAAATTACACATTGGGAAAAAATACAATAACAACATTCTCTGTGGCATGGCCAGTTTGTAAAATCTACCCAACTGTGGTCATCCAAAACTGCCAATTAGTGGTCATAGGGTTTGTACAGTCACGGTGAAGACTGGGTATGTGTGAAAGAAAAGACGTTATGACATTTGAAATATATTCTTCTAGTACACAAAGTCCTGCTGCAGTACTGTCTATTATCAGTCTCAAGCACGGATAAATATGGGGATTCATCAGGAGGGGCATCAGGTGTAAAATGACCTCCAAATGCCATACAACACCCAAAAACAGGCAGATCAATTCATATGACTTCATGGCAAAAAAACAAAAAACAAAAAACAGCTATTCCTACTACTACTCTTATGTCATATTTCCAAAGCTTTTAAAACACTGGAAATTCTTAATCAGTTTAATGTATGGTATACATTTTTACTTTTAGTTGTGTGTGACCTCTGGCTACTCAATCAAACCAGACCAAGTTACAGGTCAGATCTGAGGAAAGGCAATTCCGCTCATAGTCAGAATTTCTGTTTTATGTATTTTTGAGCAATAAAACCACCTGTAATTAAACAAATGTAAGGTTGATGTGTTTTAGAACATTTTAAACAGAGCAATGACATTTCTATAGAAACAAGAAGGTGATGGACCTCCAACCAAAAGGTGCACAGTGCACCTTGAAGTATGGCGCCAACTGCCCTGTGTGACATTAATTGACAAAAAGCTGTCATGATTGAATCTCCTATTATTGTTTATGTACAGTGTTGATGGATTGTAACATAATTGTGATCACTGGTCTGATTGTGGCCTCCTCTGGCACAAGCTGCAGATCCTGCTGTGATAATCCACTCACACACAGTGGCCCAATGTTTACTGTGATACATGAAATCAGATCTTGCTCTGTCCTGGTGCAGACACAAGGATCAATTACCACTCGGTTCCCAGGATCAGGCCTCTCTCGGGGGATCCAGCCTCTGCCCCTGCGCGCCGTGGGTCTCTTAACTGTCATTATCAACCTCCGCAGCCACAATAGGTCACACAGATGAGATAACCACAGCGTCAGAGCAGCAGGTGAGGGACTGCCAGGCCCCGATCAGGTGTCCTGGTCTCAGGGTGTAGCATTGCCCCCCAGGCCTCCAGAGCTCCAGCCTCGCCATCTGCCAGGGTGAATTCCTCTCACTGTGCAGAGAAGGCGAGTTCAGTGAAGGCGTAAACTGCTGCTATAGGGCGTAGCTTTGACTGTCTCCTGTTTCCTTTCATAGTGAGACATGTCACACTTTGACCAGATTGTGTTACACGCTCAAAGAGAAACTCCAAAAGTCAAAACTTGGCACTAAATATTGCTATTTTTGTAGCTTCTTGAGCACTGTGTCGTTGTCCTACTCCAACACTACTGACCATCATACATTTACATTGCTGTGATTTTAAAATACTGCACAACATTAAATAGGGTACTAAATCATATACTTTGAATGAAAAACATGTATTATGTATAAGTGGGCAGATGATCAAAATATGAATAATGTGAACATTTATTGTAACGTAAGATATGCAAATATAAATACTGAGCATTGCACTGCTTATTAAAAATAAATTAATGTTAATAAAATAAACAGTTACAAAGTTATATCATGTACTTTTATGGTTCTTTAATATTTATCTGATCTGACATGATGCACTTTTTTGCATTATACATGAACAAGTTTCCTTCCAATAAATAAGCAACAAAACTGTAATTCCAAAAAGATACCAAAAACATATAGCTATATATCAATGCAGCAGCCTGTGATAAGGATTGTATCACCAAATTTAGTATCATGATATACACTGCAAAAAGCAATATCTGGAGAAATTAAAATTACTTGTTGTGAGCTGTTGTTTTTAAGTGGAGCAATAAGATGCAATATTTTCATATTTTAATGAAAATCTCAAATTATGACGAACATTCTTAATTCAAGTCATCCTAATTAGATTTACGTTTTAGCAGTGTATAGATTTTTTGATATTTTTGCCCTAATAATTATAACTATTATGTACAGGCTTTTGCTATTGTTAAAGGTTCTATATTAAATAAAACTGACTCTTTTGAGCTTTGAGACATGTTATACTGTAGTGTTCTCCTTATAAACATACCTGGAGTTGTGTTTTGTTTCATTCACACATGTTTGAATCATCCGGGTTTATTAGCTTGTCTACATCTCCAAAGCTCAATTCTGTGACACCATGAAGTTAACAGCTACCTTTTACCTTTTAGTTCAGTAGAGATGGTCATGTCCAGGGCTGAAATCTTCCAAATGATTGTAGTGAAGGATGGAGTTTAAAAACGCTTTAAAAACAGCACTTCCTGTGTTACAACATGAGATCACAAGGTGGAACAGTGTGTTTTCTGGTTGAGAGAAGAACTCAGCCCTAAAGATGCAGGGTTTATGTGTTAAACATGTGTGAATGAAACAAAACAAACTCTGGGTATGTTTGTGATGAGAAAACAACATTATAACATAGATTAAAAAATAGCGTAATATAGGCTCTTTTAAAACCACACGTGTCAGTGCAGTAGATCAAAGTGGCTGAGTTGGCAGGCAGCTTGGGTCATGTGTGAACTATCATGTACGCTGTCAGAGGCACCCACCCGCCCCCACCCTCTGCTCCAAATGAGTTATGACTTTACAGTGAAGACTCAAATCTGTGGCACAAAAAATCTGCACACTCTTCACAACATGTCCAAAAGCTATTTTCAACGCTTTGTGAAGCCAATGATGTAGGACTGCAGATGGTCTACAGATATCTCTTTTTATTTGTTCCTTGATGGAGAAAAAAAATGGATGCAGTACAATAACAAATATGTTTTTACTTTGGATTTATTTAATATTTGTAGAATGTTATTGCACAGAAAAAACAGCAGATGGCTCTAGTCCCTTGTGATTGTGTGATCTTAGAATCAGAGTGAAACCATTTGAAGCTTCTTCCTTCTTTCTTTCTTCTAAATTCCTGCCTCTCAAACACAACGCAAAATCTGCTAAAGTGCTTTATCGAGTGAAAGTGATTATTGCTTTTCAGGAGGAGGTCATAATGACACTTTGGTAAATGGTCACATTTTTATATTGCGCTTTTCCATTTTCAAGGCACTCAAAGCACTTTACAACAAGGAACCACTCACCCATTCACACACATATTCATACACCAGCAGATACATACAGACGTTGGGGGCGAGGTGAGCTAAGTGTCTTGCCCAAGGACACCATGACAGCATTTACCTGTGGCAGCTGGAATCCCACCGCCAACCTGTGGTCAGTGGATCTGACCACTCAACCAATGATGTTTTGTGTCGAGAGCGGGATTCAAACTACCAACCTTCAGATCAGTGAATTTAACAGTGCTGAACTTGAAGAGAGAGATTCAGAGATAGTGTAATCTTTGTTACAGTACAGTTCTGCATATCCATCTTGTGTGTTGTGCAAACTAAATTGGTGCAGCTTAAATTGCTTTTATTAATCATTCATAGATGTTCTTCAGATATCAGATTTATTTTACTCCAGTGATGAGGTATTGGATGAAACCTGTCTGCTGTCTCATTATGGAATACAACACATGTCTGAAATTTACATTACGAGTTATATCTTATGTGGTGGTGGTCCTGGTCCAGAGGAGGGAAACATGGGTGACAGGGATCACAAGAACCTGAGTATGGACCGTTTAGCTGATTTTAAAACTTCACCCTCTTTGTGCCTAAAGAGGAACACAAAGAAAGCTGTGTGCTACTATGACAAATATTGATAACATATGGAATATTCTATTGGTGTTATACATTCAAGTATTATCCGATCTGAAAGAACTTTGATTGATTTGCTGGAGCGGGGAAAGGGGCAGGTGGGTGCCTCTGACAGCGTACATGATAGTTCACACATGACCCAAGCAGACTGCCAACTCAGCCACTTTGATCTACTGCACTGACACGTGTAATTTTAAGGTGAAATAGTAAAAAGCCTGTACATGATAGAAACAGTGATTTGGACAAAAATATCAAAATTTCAGAATAACACTATTAACCTGAAGTACCACCACAAGAAAGCATGGAGCATTTAGAGACTAAAGTGGGTGGGGCTAAATAAACCCTTTAAAATCCTGTGTCATCTGAATGTTCAAAAGTCTGGAATGGAGGTAACTGGAGGCAAAGTGAAGCAAACATAATGTGTTTTCAATCATTAACTGATTAGCAGATCTAGTTTTACAACATTATTACCAAAAATAAACAACAATTTTGGATTTCCAAGGTACACATTTTAGTTAATTTGGTTCTCTGTTAAGAAGGATGGAAAAATACACATTTCTAATGCCAAAGTTGTATTTGAGCTTCATTAAAAAGTATAATTTATGATAAAATGTGTAATATATTTGACTGTAGATTAAGTGATAAACTGTAGTGGACAAAATTTTTCTGTAGGGATTTTTTTTCTTGCTTAGTGTTTATTATACTCTCTCCTTATTTTAACAAATAACATAAAACAGTTGTACAGTTGTAAATGTTTTTAAACAGGGCTCCAATCTTACTCACATGTAACTGGGTGGTTTTCATTTGCCAAATTACAATCGATTTTTCAGATTTTTTTGATATTCTGAAGTTAATCCCAGTTTTCCCATTGAAACCAAATTATGTTCCATTTCACTTTTGCATCCAGTTTAGAATGTTTTTGTTTACAATTTTTAAAGGGTCTATAAGGTGAATACTATACTATACTATATTACTACAATTATAATAAAGTGCTACCAATATGTATAATGTGTGTTGCTTAATAAAACGCAAAAGTTTGATGTACTAAGAAAAGCTATAGGTTTTTGCTTTGAATGTATTAAATATATTTATAATGTAGTTACACAAAAAAGCAGTAGATGGCACTAAATTCGCCTTTTGTTACCACGTACACCACAAGAAAGAAAGTGAAAGAAAACATTTTCTTGGTGTTGGCTGATCATTTTGTGCTTCTCAAACACGACCGTAAATCTGCTAAAATGTCTGGTAGAATATACCGGATTGTAGTGACAGGATTTAAAGGAGAGAAATGTTATATAGATCTTTGTAATACGGATGAGCAGTTTAGGAGTTTAACTGTTTTGGATTTGAAGAGAAAGATTATTCAGAAAATGCCTCGGGATACAGGTAGAACTACAGTTCTGCACATTCATCTTGTGTGTAATACTGTGTTTGAATCAAAGCTTACATTGATTTTATTGATTATTTTATTTAGATATTGACAGACTTGCCTTGATATTTGTTGATGAACGACTGGATAACGAAAACAAACTGCTGATTGATTATGGAATACAACATATGTCGGTCATTCAGGTGGTTTTACAAGTTGATGGTGGTGGTCCTGGTCCAGCGGAGGGAAACATGGGTGACAGGGATCACAAGAACCTGAGTATGGACCGTTTAGCCGATTTTGAAACTCCACCGTTCTTGAAGCCTAAAGAGGAACACAAAGAGAGCTGTGTGCTACTATGACAAATACTGATACTGAAATATTGACTGATCTCATATGGAATATTCTCTTATTGCTTTACACCTTTGTTATTCCTGTATTCTCCGATTTGAAAGAACTTTGATTGATTTGTAAAAACTCACATAACCTGTACAAACCAGCTAAACAATTGGGGTGTGTCTTTTTGTTATGTTTCTAATGTTTCTGGTTTCTCTCCTGCTGTCACTGTCATTCCAATATAGCATGTAAGCTAAGTCAAATCAGTCTCCTGTAGTGAAATTCCTATCTGCTTGTTTTGCATGTATTTTCTCTTATACATTGTTATACTGCTAACAAATGGAATTATGAAAATACATTTGATTATGTATGTACTGACTGCTACAAGGCCCTTGAACTCACCATGTATAGAAAAATCTGCATATTCACTGTGGGAATATTACACCTATTCCCATTAGTTTGTGTCATATCCACTAAAACTCAACAAAACTGTGGGATTTTGAAAGCTTCTGAAACAACAAAATAAGCCTTGTTGAAATAATAAATAAATACAATTCTCAAAACAGTTACAAATGGTGTTTATGCCTCATCTCCACAAACCTGACTCAATTTGGCCTGGAGGATGGGTTGGCACCTGCTTGTTTCCATGGAAATGTTGTTCTTTTAGCTATAATCATCCACAATATGGCAGTAAAAGTATCCAGATAAAGTATAATTTTAACTTTATATTTCCATAGAATCATGCAGGTGATGTGACATCTCCAGAGCTATATATTGTACCTTTAAATTACTGCAGCACTTGTCCAATGACGTACAGACACTCTCCAGCTTTGACTAAACTTTACAAAGACAGAGAGAGACGCGTGGTCTGTTCCTGTCAAAAACAAACTGGCTGCTTACACGTAAAAAAAAAAGGGAGAAGAAAAAACATAAATGTCTGAGAAATAGCACAGATTTTTACCAAACTAATAATCAAAGTCAAAGTCAAAGTAAAGTATTTATCTCTGGTAAAAGAAGTGATATATTTTGTTCTGAATGATGTGAAGATTTCAGAGAGGCGATGTCTTCTGCATTTGAGAGACACGTGCCACAAATTAACAGCTGTGGTTGGCCCGTCTCAAGTTTAGACTGAGGATTTTCACTCTCTATTGTCCAGTCTCTTCTGGATTCGAACAGAATGTAGAGGGTACTGGTTAGTCAGGCAAGCTTTGATCAGGTGTAAAATCAGAGATGTAAGACTAGTGTCCTGACACATTCGTGACATAGAGTCTGTGTGAAGGGTAGGCACCAACAAGAGCCGAACTTGAGAATATTGAATTTGGATCTGCTTCAGAGGAAAAGGTCACAGAGATCTCGGGTTCACAAGGAGCGCCAGGTGAGTGGAAATCAATCACACTCTGGCCACAGATGTAGTGTCAGTGAGAAACATAATACACAACATCAAAAGCCTGCTGAACATTTAGGAGGCGAGTGCGAATGGTTCTGGTCGGAAAGATAAAAGTCCAAGCGTGTAGCCACATCTGTTTTCTCACTTAAAATCAGTTAAGAAGATCCTAAATTTTTTACAGATATCATGAAGCAACCTCTAACCTGTGAGGCATAAATCGTTGCATGCTTATTATCCATCGATGAATTTTCTCTGACCCCTACCACTGCAGAAACTAAATACTTTTACTTAGTTTTACAAAACTGTTAATGTAGCTTTTGGAGAATATTAGAGTATATGGTATTAGAATCATATAGGTAAGCATATTTCATGTGAGAACTAGTACAAATAACAGTAATAATAGTAGTGGCTTTATTTTTGGCAGTCAGTAGTATATGAATATTAGTGGCCAGTATATAAATAATGAAAACAGCTATATAACAAATAAAATATATTTTCTTTAGCTAGTTAAAGCCAAAACTAGAATAAAAGCATGCATTTTTCATTATGGATGTTTATATTGCAATGAAAATCATAAGTCCTTACTCTCAATGGCCTTGCCAACTCCACACTTTTATTTGTCCTGATGAAGTGCCTCTGCCTGCTTGTTTCCATGGAAATGTTGTCCCTTTGGCTATAATATTTCACAGTATGGCATAAAATTTGCTGAGCTACACTGAGAGAGTTTTTTTCTAACTTAATTCCCATGGAATTGTGCACATAGCATGCCACTGTCTTAAAGTTATGTACTATCACTTAAGTGTAGCTATGTTGTTTTTTTTTTGTTTTGTTTTTTTACACAGCAAATTCAAAAGTGTTAAATTGATGGTGTTGGTGTTGTTGTGAGTAAAGTGAAGAAAATCCAGATATGTGTCAACATAGTCAAGAGTTATTTCAACTATGACAATGCTGTAGAGTAAAATAAGTAGTTGTTGATTCACAGTGTTAACGTCAAACCCTTAGAAAGTGTCTATTTTGAATATTACACTACATCAGTGTTGGGCTTAGCGGGAGAGCTGGAGGTCTAATGCTAGTAGTATTGAGTAGTAGTAAGCTAACTAACTTAGCTGTGACAGTCAATGTTGCTGTCACTGATGTCCATGAAAACTGGGTAAAATAGCCACAAATTAGACTTAAGAAATATATTTTTTAAGTAACGTTACTCTTAATTTTGTATAAGTAAATAGTAGAAGTCCAAAAAAATGTGTTAAGTAGCTAAGAGTAAAAGTATTCGGGGAAACTACTCCTCAAGTAACTTAAGTTAAAAGTAACTGGACGAAACAGCTGATTGTCATTTAAAGTTAATGCAATTGCGAGGATGAAACATGAAAAATGAAACATGTCTGGTGTTTTCACAGTGGGAAGAAAGTACAGTATCTGTAAATAGTGACTCAAGTAAATGTATGAGGTCATAATACATTATGTCATTGTAATGGTGGTGACAGGACTGCCCTACACTCAGTGTATGTACCGCGATGATTTGGGACAGTTATGAGCTATTTATGAGCTATTTCAAGTGATAAATACAAAAATGTTGGTGATAAAATAATGTCTCCTATATTTATTTCATTGTTGTCACCTCTTGTCCGGGTTTTACATGGTTTTACAGCGCCTCTTTCCGCAAATTAAATGTAAAGATAAATCGAAACAAATTTATATCTGTTATGGCAATGCACAGACGTTCCACGGTTGCCAGAGTAGTTGCATATATAAACCCCAAAATTGGGATTTTCTGAAAACTGAACTGAACTCATCGAGCCTTAAGTTCAACCACCTGAGTGCTCACATGCCCCGGGTCAGACTACTTTACCTACAGACAAATTTTTATTGACCTTGAGTCAAAAAGAGTAATGACACATTCCTTCTTTTTGGATTTTCTTTAGGGTGAGTGTCTTGCTGCTGGTTCACATGCATCTCCAGCTCCTAAAGTCTACAGTAGAAAGATGAAGGCTCAAGCCATTAACCATCTCGTCAGAGATTTGCAGGTATGTCATGAAATGGTTCAATGTAGAACTGAAATGTAACCTCACCAATAATTTCGTAATTGACTAACTGAATTTTATATATGCGCTAAGTAGTTGTAATTTGTGATTGAAGTGGGAAGGACAAAGGTTTTTTTATGTCATTGTTGACCTGGCTGAATTTGGTGACGCACTTCAAGGCACTTGGTCCTCAGACTCTCACAAACTTTTCACCTGTATTTAAAGAACTGTCTACAACATGGACGTTGGATGTGTCAAAAGAAACCCCAAGAGTGAAAGACTGACTCTTGAGGTAAAAAGTTTCTGCAGTGTTAATGTTTCATAATTAGCAGGACTGCCTCTTTTGTGAACATTGTTATGTTTATATAATGGAGAGAAGATCTTGTTTCCAACAGTCAGACATGCTCCTCTCATTTTTGGAGATGAACATGCCTGAATTCCATTCAAAACAAGATCTTGATTCATCCATTGACTGTTTGCAGTGAAAAATCAACTTTAAAAAAATAAATGACAGTCATTGTGACCAACTGTTGAGGGCACAGAGAATTCCTGCTGTCAGTTGGATTTTGCAAAAATAGTATTGTGTCATATGACTTGTACTAAAACAATGCACATCATATAACCAACACAATTTAAACAAGTTAAGTTGAAATGGAATTTTGTGGTGGTTTTCATTATTTTACATTTGTAAAAGGGATTATGAACTAGAATGACCACAGCATTTACACTGTATTTAGTGATTAAAGAGTTACTATTGAACAGTGTAGCATGAAGAACACTCTACACTATTTCTACTTCATAAAGTGTTAAAACATAGCAGTATATAGAGTTAATAGTTTTTCACTATACACTAGTGTAAAAAAAATCTGATCTTAATCAGTGTCAAATTCAACTATGAGGAGTGTGGTTACATCACTTTACCAGCGTTGAGCCTTCTGCACTTTGGAAAGTGTTGTTTTAACTCATTTTATTGTGGACCCCATATGGCATGGTAAAAGTGTTAAAATTAACAATATACGAGTTAAATTAACACTCTTGAATTTGCTGTGTACAGTTTGGTTACTCAGAAAAAAAATCAGTAATTATGTTTCATCGTATTATGAATAATATACTAAGCCTAACCTAGAATGTTGACATAAAATTTCTATGAAACATTAATCTTTTCATGGTATTACTTTGGAAACAAGGCAGCCTCAAACTGCATTTAACTCTCTATCCATGGGCTTCATGATAAAAGTCAGTGCGGTTGCCATAGCGTTTAACGATCTTTTTAATGGGTAAAAGTCCTCAAAATGTTGCCTGCAACAGGAGGCTGAAACCGTTGAATAGCAAAGTTACCACGCAATTTCCACCACTACACACTATGACTTATTATGTATGAGGCGTTGCTGTATTGACAATGCCAGTATCTTTTCCACACAGGATGCTCTGGTGGAACACATAGACTGTCTTTGTGCTGATGACAGGTCCAGATGTAGTCTGACCAGGCTCTGACCCTCTGCTCTCCTCTGTGTTCCTGTTATGCTCAGTTAGAGAAAAATGGCTGAAAATTATACCACTGATACAACATAACAGGAAGAATGGAAATGGTTGAAAACAGCATGGTGACAATAAATGATGTTAACATGCAGAATTTAACATTTAACAGGCTAACCCATTTAGAGAGAAGGGACATTTTACATTTTTTACATTAAATAATTGTGTTCTTTAAAGGACCCATATTCCACTATTTTCTGATCTTTGTTATAAAGTTGTTTCCTCTTTAAAAATATACTCAGGGTTGTGTCATTTACATGTTTAACACACAAACCATGTATATTTAAGCTGAGTTCTTCTCTCAGATGGAAAACACTGTGTTCCACCTTGTGATGTCATGTATTAATATAGGACATGCCCCATTGTGTTTATGAATTCCATACACTTTCACTACATTAATTGGGATAATTTCAGCCTTGGAATTGCAAATCTCTACTGTACAAAAAATAAAAGGTCACTGTTAATTTAAAAATTACTGCTTGATGGCATCTCAAGGTAGAACAGGGGTTTTTGACCTTTGAAGATGTAGACAGACTAATAATAAAGGGTTACTCAAACGTGTGAATGAAACAGAAGGCAGCTTCAGGTATGTTTTTGATGAGGTCACAACATTCTGACATCACAAAGTCACAATATAGGACCATTTTAAACATGTAACATTTTTGGTGGCCTGTCCGCAACCTGAACATTCTAGGTAAAGGAATAACATAGTATGACATTCTACTTCTCCATCTTGTGACAATAGTGTTAGAGTTAGACATGCATGTGTATTGGCTTACAAGGTCTGTAACAGCTTAATTACAATTGTCATTCAGATTGTCCTTAATAACCCTCCTTGTTCCCCATGCCCATGTTTATGCAGTCAGACCTGTCAATTAAAGATTTTTCTTCTTTGGACAAACTTCTCTAGTTTACCTCCATCTGTTTTGTCCATCAGGTTGTCTTCTTCTACAGCTAAGGACTATGTAAGTTATCTCCTCCCAGGGACACCATAAGGCCCTTGTTTTGACAGTAGCTCAGTGCATTGACCCACTGAGCTAACATCTCAGCCACTAGATAAACAAAAAAGCATGGGCACAAGTATTCACCATGACATGAGTAAACATAAGCTGGTGGGGTCTGGAGTCAGCAGATTTTAAAGAGTTTGATCTTCACCGGACGGAAAAAAACTTGTTTCTAAAGTGTTAGCCTCCTACTGTTTGGGTGGTGTAGTTTCCATGCAGTTGTTGTACACTTACAGAAGCCAGGTCCACTTAGACATAAGAAGGAACTAAGTTTTGAACCTTTACTGTTATGAAAAACGTTGTCTCTCTCCCAATATTTTACTTGTAACTTGACAAGTGGCACCATCTGCTTATTTCTGGATAAGTATTTTTAATGTAGAAAATTTGTTTAATGTAAAAATTCCAAGGAAAAGCATCTCCATGGAGACAAGCACCTTTACGTTTTGGTCAAACACTTGAGGAGACGATCTTAGTATAGAATAGAAGATGTGCAGCAGGTTTGTATATAATTATTATATTTAAATACTGGGCTAATAAATTGTGAGACGACAGATGCTATCTTGACTTATGACCTTGTCGATGTGGCTGGGGTCACATAGGCACTTTCTCCTCGATACGTCACCATATGTCACTCACTGACGGGAGCTTTGGGTAGAGCATCCACAGCATCTTTTTGTAAATGAGGACGCCTCTGCTCCAGCTCTCTGCAGACAGCAGGGGCCTGGTGATTCCAGAGCACCAAGCTGTCATCCCATACATCAACAGGGACAAAGGACTCAGATGAGGTAAATAACCCAAAACATCTTACAGGCTTTTATCCGGGAGTCTACATATCAGTTGTTTACAGTACAAGAATATAGGCTAATTGAGGGTAGTCATTTTTAATTGGGTGTTTGTCGCCATCTACTGGTGGATTGTTAAAACTACAGTAGCTCATGCGTACAGATAAGACCACCAGATGTCACATAAGAGCAGTTTTCCACCAATTTCAACACGTCATTTCCATGGACATCTTGCGTGCATTTTAATAAGGTGTGTGTCGCCATCTACCGTTGGATTGATAAAACTAAAGGACCCTGTCTGCAAATGCAGTTCAGACCACCAGGTGTCACTTTAGAACATAGTTTCTTTTTCTCTCATTGCCTGCATATGCCTTAAAATACATATACTTGTAAATCAACGTCCAGCCATTGCGAAAGTCTGTTGTGCTGCGGCTTCCCTTCAATGTGAAGCTCACACAGGACCCCTCTAACTATTCATATTCAAATACTGTCATCTTTCTCCATAGAGTTAGAAAGTTTTAAAAAAATACATTCATGGACTTACTAATACAAACAGCTCTTACATAGGTATAACCTTTGGGGGCCTCTGCACTTTGGGAAACCACTGTTGTAAACAACTGAAAATGGGGTGCAAATGTAGTTAGGTGTATGAATGGACCCTAGCTCACGTCACTAGACACAGCCATGCAAAGTATGTTTTTGGGGAGGAGCACTAGCTAATTTTTTTGAGTGTCCCCCTATTGCAGTAACAAATTTGTAGCCAAATTACTTTAATCAGAAAATTTGCACTTAGATGTTTGGGTGAGGAAAGATTCACAGTTCAGGACTAACATTTAAACAATGTTTTCTTTATTCAACAGTGAGAAATCTACATTTAAGTCATCTCACACCTAGAATTTCTGGAACTGTTTCTTGGCTCCAGCAGCCTTTGTGACTTTGAGGACGTTGAACCTGACAGTCTTGCTGAGTGGTCGGCACTCTCCAACGGTAACGATGTCTCCGACTGTGACGTCCCTGTGGAGAGAAAAAGCTGTGAGAACAGGCACAAAACTACGACATTATCTAACTATAACATGCATTATAACATGCATCAGCAATGCCATTAGGCACTGTCGTCAGAGCCTGAGCTTGGAAGACCATCGTGAGAATAAACATCATATGCAAACACAAAGCCATGTGTGTGAAAGGCTATTTTGATTAGTAAAGAATAGATAATTACCTGAAGCAGGGCGAGAGGTGGACCGAGAGGTTCTTGTGCCTCTTCTCAAAGCGGTTGTACTTGCGGATGTAATGCAGATAGTCGCGTCTGATCACAATGGTCCGCTGCATCTTCATTTTGGTCACCACGCCTGATTGACAACCAAAGAATAATCAGTCACAGTACTCAAGTTCTTAATACTCAGGTAGAGTCATAATACTACATCAGCATCGCCTTTAGGCATTGTCGTCAAAACCTGTGGGCTTGGAAGACCATCGTGAGAAAATACATCATTTGTAGTGATAATTAAAGCTTCCAGATTCTGTCTTTACTAAACTTAAACTGTACATTTAATGTGACATTCATTGGACTGACTCACCTGAGAGGATACGGCCACGAATGGAGACGTTTCCAGTGAAGGGGCATTTCTTGTCAATATAAGTGCCGTCAATAGCCTGAAAGCAATAAAGATAAACTTAACAGCAAGCTTATAATGGCCTACAGATTTACACCATAAACGTTCAAAATGTATTTCTAATGCATCAGTGCTGCCATAAGGCCTTGTCGTCACAACCCTACAGGCTTGGAAGACCATCGTGAGAAAAACATCACTTGCATAAAATAGATGCAATATTAATTAATTCATTACCTCTCTTGGGGTTTTGAAGCCCAACCCGACACTCTTGTGGTAACGGGGGAGCTTTTCTTTGCCCTCCTTGCCACCATCAACAGCCAGAACACGCTTCTTGTTCTGGAAGATGGTGGGCTGTTTCTGATAAGCCCTCTCGGTCTATGGGAGAATGAACAAGTTTATTAGACAAGCACATACTTCCCATTTACATGATACACTGACAGCGGAATCTAGAAGGCTCAATCTTTACAAACACTCAAAGCTTAGTAACTGTGAAATTCATGATTAAACTGTCATCTATTGATTAACTCAAAAGGCCAAACCCTATTGTCACGTCACTATAAGTGGGGGGAAAAATATTAAAACTATCAAGCAAGTGCTTAGGCTAACTTGCTAGCACTGTTGCTAAATGAGCGTAGCACGAGGGTGAGCCGACTAGAAGCAGTCAACTCTTTTCGAGGCTTGTGAACGACTAAAAACACAGCCACGACATGGAAAAGCGCCTTATATAGACGTGTTGCTGTTACGAGTGCAAATAAATGCTTTGAAATAGTTAGATTTGTCCATTAAAAGCCCCACGCCGTTTCCCCACACGTACTTGTGCATCCGCCATCTTTGCAAGCCGAGTCAAAAGAGGCCTGAGGATGCGCGAGGCGGACGAAAGACGGCGAGGAAAGGAAGTGACGATTATACAAGATCCAAAATACGAAAAACATGAACACATTTGCATTTTTTGATAAGTATCCATGAAAAAAAGACAAGGCATGAGGTAAATTACCATAATACAATAATTCATTTTTCATCAGACATTCGCGAGTAAAAAAGGTCATAAAAATACATAGGCTTACACGATAATAAAATGCAACTACGGCTATATGTTGTCGTTATTTGTCCAAGAGATGGGCAATCAAGATTATTTAAAAGTTTGAATAAAGATAAAGCTTGACCAAGAACAACAAAACATGTCACGTGACTGTGCGGAAATTTGCCAAACACAGAGGCAAGATGGCATCGCACTCGGGAGGAGGCGATCAAGGTACGAGTTTATTTATTTTAAAAAAATGTTTAAGTAATCTATAATGTCAGAATATGTACGGATGTCATCGTATGAAGTATTTTTTGACACATCACGTGAAATGAATTGAGATCATAAAGTATGTTTTGTTAGGACTTCACATTAGTTGAACAGAGGCTAGCGACAAACAAGGAAAGTTAGCTACTCTGCTAACATGGTGGCTGTAGGCAGGCAGCTCTGCATTTCTCAAGTTTACTTTAAAAAGACAATAATTCTACAAGATATTTAAAGAAACATCGGTATTATTTAAGAGAATCCTTAACAGCGAGTGTATAGGAATACTCAACTCAAATTATAATCATCATATTGTTTCAACATTAGTAATTATTATGTAATTTTGAAGTTCACAACAGAAGGTATTATTTTAACATACATTTGTACATGTTATACATAATTACCTTGGCAATTCCTTATGCATTAGATGTTATCTGTAATCTAGTGTATTTGGTGTGAATGGTATTTTATGATCAACATTAAAATTTGTCATTTATTTTGAAGGTAAAAATGAGATTCTGGAAGTTGGAGCTGTTTTGTTAAAAGAGTGAGTACTGTGGGTTATACACATTATTCAACAATGTAAACAATTCAGTTGACAATTAACCAAATAAAATCTTGTGTTTAAATATTTATTTATTTCTAGTTTCATATATGAGCGAGTCAGAAGGCATGGTGAAGGCAACGCTGTGGTTACCAGGGAACAGTTGGGAGCGCGAGAACTGTGCGACCCAAAGCACAAAAAACTTGCCCAGTGTCTCCAGCAGATCGGTGATGAACTGGATGGAAATATGGAACTCCAAAGGTAACCTGAAATAAGTATTTGACTAGGGCCATGTAATTAGCCAAATTTTAATCAAGATTGAGATTCAGTCACTTCTAATTGTCAATGATATGCTTGGGGTCAATTAATCAAGAGGTCTACAACCAATTAGTAATAGCACATGGAGATAAGAAATTTGACATGATTTGTGATTTTATGATTCTCTATTTTTTATGTTTAGAAAATGAATATTGAAAACTATTTGGCTAGTGTTTAATGTAATAAAATAAAATAAATGGAGATTGTTCAAATTATTGGAAAAAAAAAACATGATTTGTCTTGCATATTGCCCCACGCTTATTTGACTTGGCAGCAAGAAACGTTTTGTTTCAAATAAATGTTCTATCCTTTTACCTCTAGGATGATATCAGACTCGTCACTAAGTCCAACAAAGGACATTTTTATGAAAGTTGCCATTGAGATATTTTCAGATGGAAAATTCAACTGGGGAAGAGTAGTTGCATTATTCTACTTTGCTTGTCGACTTGTTATTAAAGTAAGTGTCCTACCATTGCTATAACTAATAATAAAAACATCTAAATGAAAGATCTCTAACATACTTTATATTGCAGGCTCTTCTGACTCATGTTCCTGACATCATTAGAACAATTATCAGCTGGACCCTGGACTACCTCCGTGAACATGTGATCAACTGGATCAGAGACCAGGGTGGCTGGGTAATAGGCAAAAATGTATAAAAGATTTTTGACAAATAATGTTATCTAGTACTAACTCTTGGTTTCTTTTACTTATATTTTTGTAAAGGAAGGAATTCGTTCTCATTTTGGCACCCCCACATGGCAAACGGTCGGTGTATTCCTGGCTGGAGTTCTCACCACTGTTCTTGTAATTCGTAAAATGTGAAGAGTTGGACAAACGGATAAAGGATTGAAAAATAATAAAAAGTTGGCCAGGACAAGAGAAATCAGAGCAAATAATAAGAAGCTATAGCATGGCATGAGCTTCACTCTTTTCTCCTGCCTCGGGGTTGTTAGAGATCAAGAGTTGGACTGGACGGTTGTGGCATACTTCTGAATGCCGTTAATGAATTAAGCAGTGCATGAATCACTGCAGACTGCAACAGTGGGAGGTTGGCTGATGGGAATGGAAAATACATTTTTTTAGTAATTTATTTTTTATGGTATAAAAATAGGAATTGTCACTGCAGACTGTTTTCTTGTAGAATGATATAAGGCAGGTTGAATGAAATCAGTTTCAGTCTCTTCACAATATATTCTCATTTGAATCTTTTGAATTTGAATCCTTTGATTCAGTTTGTTGTTCTCAACTTCCTCCTTATCATGGTGTCTGTATGCGTCCTCATGCGTTTGTGTTTACTGGTGTAAACCAACACCAAGTGATGTGGTTGGAAAAGATGATATACAGAAAATATATTGCAAAAACTGCCCATATCAAAAATCAAGTAATTTTCTACTGTCACTGCATGTATTGGAAGTTTTTAAGCCCGTAATATGGATTAATATGGAATATGTTCTATATGTAAACTGAAATTCTTCCCTTGTCTTTGTTATGTGGTCATGCATCGTGGCCTAAATGTTTAGATTTTACAAGAATTCTGCCTGTATGTTTTTGCTTTGTCATACAGAGCAACGAGAGTTATTTCCTGTTGGAAACCAGGCAGTTGCTCTGTAAAGAAAGTGCACTGGATTGCTCACAGATGCTTACCTCACCTTTTATAAGTACTGTATAATGTGGGCTATTCAAACAATCATTCAAGCAAAATACCTTTGATATTATTTGGTTGTCAGTTGTCAGTGCCTTCATGTGTTTTTTTTACTCAAACTTTGATATTTCAGATTTTTCACATTTTCTATCACATTTGTAATGATTAAGATTTTCTCCCTGAAATCCCTTTGCAGTGACCTTGTATGTTGCAAAATGGAAAATAAAAGCTTTAATAATTATTGTAAAAGTCATGAAATATAACAAATCTGTTATTTTAATTTTGAGTGACAATTAGGGAAAATGTCTGGCCTTGAAACATTTTAATTGGTTTGCTACAAAATTGTGAATTAATTCTACAAATAAATGTTTAATTCTAAATGACAATGCAATGCTACATTATACATTATACCAATACAAGGAAAAGTTGACAACCACATAGTTTAAACCACATTTATTCAGTATGTAAAAAAAATGACGACGGTAAAAAAAACATTCAGAAGTTAAAAAGGCAATGGTTATAAGGCTTGGGAAAAAGTAAGGGACTTCAGACACATTCAAATGGTTCTTTATCTGGTCTCAAGAACGCCATCTTTGACCCTCCATCTCCAGGTGGGACTGAAGTCAGGTGCAGAGACACAGCAGAGCTCAAGTCCAGACTCCAGCACCTCCTCAGCATGACCAATCTGTTGACCTGTGTGTGTCTCCAAGGTAAAAACCCTCTCGGAAATCTAAAAGAGAAAACATTGATATTGTCTCTGCTTTCCGTGTACACAATATTTAAAGGTGCGCTATGTAACTTTTCTGTATCCGTCACTTGTTTTTTACTTAAGGAAATTACTTGGACATAGCTCACACATTACAGTATAATAAAAAGCATAAAACAGATTGTAATACAATTCAAGTTACAAAAAAGAAGTAGCAAAAATAGCAGAAGACCTTATTGTAAGTACGACTTGTAAGTAAGTCTCCATGAAAACAAGCAGGTGACTTTGCAAGAGCAAGTTAAAGTCATCTGTGGAGACACTACCCCTCTTTGAGTATAAGAGCATAACCCCAATTTGAGAAATTAATAAACATGCAATTAAATAAAGATGATATAAGTACGGCAAATATAATAATGCCATAGGAGGGGAAGCACTAACATTTACATGTGCACAAGCAGAAGGGAATCAGGAAAGTAACAGAGTACATCTTGAATTATATACACTTGTAAGACCAGACCTGATCACTGATGCCTGTGGCGATGTGTCCCACTGTCACACGCCGGGCTTCTCTGATCCGGATACTTCTCTGACTGATATCTTTGATACACACATCTACTCCTAATCACACAGACACAAAACAAGTCAATACAACGTTTAAGTGTTAAAATACTACAAAATAGAGCTATATTAATCTTGCCTTCGAAACAAGAGGGTGGTGGGAATTGTGACGGGCCAAGAAAGTCCATGCTGAACACCTGTCCATCTGGTTGGCTGTTGCAGGAGAAAACACCGGAGCTGAAGTCATCTCCTGGACTGAGGGACCAGCGACCAGAGTCCTGTTAGGATGCAAATGTAAGAAAAACAATTGTAAGACTGTGCAAATTGTTAGGTCCTATATGACTCAAAATTGACTCTTGTGAGCTTTAAGTCCTTTTGGAATGCTGTTACCTCATCAAAAACATATCTAGAGTTGTGTGTTTTTTTTTCTTTCTTAGAATAATCCTGGTTTATTAGTCTGTCTGTATCCCCAAAGCTCAAGCTCTGGACGACCTTGTGATGTCATGCAGTGGTAGTATTCAAGTGAACAGCTCCCTTTTACATTTTGTTCAGTAGAGATTGACAGTTCCAGGGTTGAAATCATCCAAATGATTCTTGTGAAGGTGTATGGAGTTTCAAAATACAGTGGAGCACTTCCTGTATTACCACATTTTGTTTGAGAAAAGAACTCAGCCTAAATATGATACAATTGTGTGTTAAACGTGTGAATGAAACAAAACAGAACTCCAAGTATGTTTCAAAAACAGAGCGTAATATGGGCCTTTTAACCACATTCTGGCAGCTAAAATTAATAATATAATAATGCAAATATAGGTTGTAATTCAATGAGTTCTAGGGTCTAGTCAGTAATAAAAAAATAAAAACCCAGAAAAGAAAAGTTGCACAAAGCACCTTTAAATAAACCTATTACCTTTTTCTCCCACTGGTCTCTATTGGAGTAGTCGCTGCTGATACAAGACAATAACTGTTCCTGCATCTCTGCTGAATGGAGTTGTGATAGGCTGCTCAAGTAGAAATCTATCCAATAAACGTAAAGAAAACTCGTTATATCTCAAATTTAGGAACAATAAAGTCAAATTTTAACAATGTTGTTACCTCTTTCCAGTTTACGTAGCTCTAGCTCTGGCACAGTGGTGGTCTTGTTTCTTTCTTTCTGAATGTTTTCAATTAAGGGGACTTGAACACATGGTTCTGAGTCCAGGTCTAACTGATGAGACTTGAGATTGTCATCACCAATTCCTCTCTTTGGTTTATCCACACTCCACACTTTATCAAGTTTTGGGAGTTCCTCTGTTTCCTGAACACTGTTGCTTAAATAGTTGTCCGGTGGTTTGTTGACATTGTACAATGGTTCAATGTACGGTCCCTTGACGGAGCTGGTGAGTCCTCCCACTGCAATTAGAAAGCAACTTTTATTACTCTGGTTAACCTTAGAAAATGTTTTTTTACTGACAGAGAATTGGCTGTCGATTTCTTTAGAATAAAGACCCCAGCAGTCTAACAATTCATGGAATAGTGGTATAATAATAATGTTTTTATATTTCAAGGCAATATAAATTCACTTTCAGTCTCCATATTGACTTAACTTGATATAAGGAATCTTATATAGAAACATTAAGTCAAAATAATAGTTTTCAAATTAAATAACCTGAATTGTAGTATACATGTGGTGCAATTATCTGAATGTTCCTGGAGTTTTGATCTGCTAGTTGCCATACACACTAATGGCGATTGGTTGATTAAAATCCCCAAAAAACATCAAAATATTGCATTAGTTACCTTCTTGTAAAGCTCTGGCTGTTTTTATTTTCAGTTCAGACGCTGATGCTCTTTTCACTGGGTCCTTGTGTAGACCGGCTTTGAACACGTCAGTGGTGAGAGGGCTGCAGTCTGACGGGATCTCTCTCAAAGGTGGGGGCTCGTTTGCAATCTGAAAGAGTAAAATAATCCTTCATGAATTACCATTTATTTTATGTATTTTGTATTGTGTCCCGGTTTTAGTTCTGCTCTGAATGGGGAACTGTAATTATAGATTCTAAATCACATCATTATAATTAGGGATGTACCAATACAATACTGCTATAAGACAATGGTGTAGATACTGACATTTTTTAATGGATCGGATACTAGTTCCAAGATATCTGTTTTACCATTTCAATACCAAAATGGTAAATAGAAACTGGTGCTGGCTCAGAAGTATCAACATTGGTATCGGGAAAAAAAGAAGATCAGTGCATCCCTAATTACAATGGTCTACTTCATCACAATTTACTAGTTCATTTTTCATTCAGATTTTAAAAATGTTGCAGTTTGATTATTTGAAATCTTTCTCTTTTTTTCCAATTATGTTCACATTCAGTAGCACTGATGGTTATTCCGATTCTGACTGTTTTCCTGGATTACTTGTAGTCATGGTAGATTCTTTTTCCTGTAGTATTTGTTGTTTATGATGAGTCTATTTTAGTCATGACTTAACTTTATGCTTACCCCTTTTGTCCTATCCCTGTAAAATAATATTTATTTTAGTGCATTTTCATAACCACTGGTGTACAGTATATCTTACCTTGAGGTACAGTCTACAGTTGTAGTACCGAGTCCAAGGTTGGCACCCATTGAGCATGTGAAGAAACATACAGCAGCTGCTCCACACATCTGCTTTAGCTCCACGGAGTTCACCTTTCACCATTTCAGGGGCCATGTGCGTTTCTGTACCTTTCAATTCTAAAATACACAAATGGATTAATAGGATTATATAGGAAACATGAGACAATACTGGGTGACCACCTCAAATTATAGAAAAAGACATAGACATAGATGGATGAACTCAAACATTTAAAGCTGCACTGCGTAACATTTCTAGTGGACGATTCACCACCTGCTTGTCTCCATTGCAATGTTATTGATTTGTTCTGCAGTATAGATTAAACCTATCTACCACGCTACATTACAATTCAGATCTGTGGAGAGTTGTCACCCTGTTCACAGAAGGATTTATTATATTTTTGAGCAATAAAAACACCCATAATTAATAAATGCTAGATATGTTAAAAGTCATACCACTGAACATTCCAGGCAAAGCAATAACATTTCCACTGAGACAAACAGGTAGCAGACCCTCCACCAAAATGTTGCACAGTGCACCTTTAAGCAAAAAAGTGCTTTAATGCCATTTGATTTGTAGTTTTTATCACTCAAACACATGTAAATATTGAAAAAATTGCAAGAATAGAATAGATACACATTATTGTCCTTGTAGGGAAATCTGTCCTCTGCATTTGACCCAATATGTGCCAGTATTATAACCCTGAATATCAGTACACCCTAAAAATAAAATTTCTGTATTTATAATTCATATAGCATCAATGAAAGAAAAGGGAAAGAAAGAGGAACATTCTTTAAATAAGTGGGATGAGGGATAGGGGATACAATGGCTGGACAGGACAACCAAAGAGGGACAGGTGGTCACCCTTGATAGTATATTGAAAGGAAATTAACCTCTGGATCTACTGAGGCTGTGTCCTTGTTTATCAAGTCTTTCTGCGTGTCCAAAATCGCAAAGAAAAGTGTCTCGACCATCAACTGATAGTAACACATTATCAGCTGTGAAAAGACCAAAAAACAGAAATTTAATTATTTGAACAGTGGACTTGAATAAATAATTGAATACACACAAATTCAAAAATATAACTACAATGATACAAAAATTATGTAAAATGGATGGGATCACTTGAAACAGCAGATTAAAACCAGATTTACAGCATGATATAACTACTCGTACTGAACACCAGGTGGCGCCTAACCTCCTATTTACCTGTACTATGCTCAAGAGTTTTTAGCCTTTCCCTATAATTTCTTCAAACCAACTTGTTTTGATCTAGCAGCTATCCTCCCCCAGCTTTTTTGCTAACTGCTTCCGGCCCCCTCCCTCTTGCCTCTTCTCTCTGTCCTTCAGTCTTGTGCACATGCGCTGAAATGTGTCATGGTGAGTCACACTGTGGGAAATTCCCAGCCCTACTTTTCAGCTCAAATCTGGTTTCACAAAGCAGGTGCTACGAATCAAATCGAGACCTTATCTGTCAGAGCCGTCTCCGGCTCAAAGTTAACAGGCAGTTCAACAAGTAAAAGTCATCTGTTGTTCTGTTATCACAAATACTTCCTTTATCTATAAACATAAACTATGACAAGCTACCTGCTTGTCTCCCCGGAGATGTTATTGTTTTGTCTGGAATGTCCCAGTATGGCATCTTGCTTTTACTGAGTAACATGGGTTTTTATTAACCTAAAAACTTACTTTATTTACTGTGAGTGGGTTTGCCCCTCCACAGGTCTGACATGTAACTTGGCCCTGCCTGTGGTGTCACCTACTGTCTCTACCATCTCTCTTACAAATAAGTGTAATGCCATACTGTGGAGCATTCCAGACAATACCTCCATGGAGAGAAGCAGGCGACAGACCCTTCAGCGACAGACCCTTCACTGGAAAAGTTAGACAGTGCAACTTTGAATTACATTTTCAGGACAAATTTGTTATTACAGAATTATACTATTGAAAAATAATATGGTCACATGCCATATTATTACATATTTTTGTTTTTTTCTAATGTTGTAGAATTAGAGTAAAATAACTATATTTCAAACACACCTTTTATGTCCAGATGGGCTACTCTTTTCTTCACTAAATACTCTAAACCACAGAAGACTTGACACTGGTAATGGAGACTTAGATCCTCAGGGAGCCGTCCCCTCTCTGATATCAGCTGCCCCAAAGAGCCTGAAGAAGCAATGATTATGATGTTACAAAAATCAAGCATTTAGACAACACACCTACGGGAAAATAGGAATGGTAAGACACATTTACACACAACATTATCGAAACATGTAGTTCTTATGTAATATAAACTTGGTTTGACAATGTAAACAAATGTTTACCAGCTTTATGGTCCATGAAAAGGACAACATTGGGCCCTTCTCTGACCACTCCAAACAGCTCCACAACACGAGAGGATTTGAGGGCACTCCACGCACCCACCTCCTCACTGTTGAACCTCTTCAGAGCAATCTACAAAAATATAGTTAATAATAATTATCTGATATCTGGTGAATAATTATTGTAATGAAGAAGGAAAGGCTTTTACCTTTTTGGCTGCAAACGTGAAACCTGTGTTCACATCTTTTGCCGTATGAACCTCCCCATAGGAGCCTTCTTTGATGAAGTCTGTGAAGATGTACTCTCTCCCCTCTCTGTATTCAGAATCTACTGTCTGTATTTCCTACAGAATCAGGGGTAAAAACATATGTATTTTTTCCTATTTTTGGTAAAGTATCATTGACAGATGTTTGAGTGTTGCCTACCTCTTTGTAAAATATTATTCCCTCATTTGTATCTGAGTAAAATGTGCACTCTTCTTCTTGTTCTCTTACATCCTGCTCTAACTCTTTAAAGAATGGTCCAGCGAAACATGGGTCTCCTTGGGAAACGTTGCCCCTGAGACCTGCTAAAGCTAATGAGCAGTCTCCAATGCTGCTGGAGGAGTCTGAGTCACTCTCCTGTCTATAAGACCCCACGAATCCAGTCCAGGGAACAGCAGAGCTAATGTTGTACACAGGTTTACTGTAAAAAGAACGTGGGCTCTGTACCTCCGAGCACTCAACACTGCTACAACAAGAACTGCTCAGACCACTGCTGCAGCCAGAGAAGGAATCTTCCTGCAAACAGAAATACAGAAAAATCTGTGAATGAGAAACATGTAGCTCTGTAGGAATTAACATAACCAAACTGTACTATTTCAATATTAACAAAGTATGTGTAAACCAGTGGGTCTCAAACTGTGAAGAACTGCAGAGCTTACGTAACACCAGACCAGATTTCATTTAGAAGTATTCACATTTTTGGCCTATTTGGTTAGTCTTGCTTTAGAATTACTCAAGGCCTGCTGCAGTCCTATTTTATTTAGTGCTGTGTTAAAGTTGGTTTTAGTTCAGAGAGCTGAAGGTTATCTTGGGAGGAACCTCATGGGAAAAGTTTGAAGTCTAAATTATTTTATGAAGTGATTTGAAGGATTTGATTTGAAGTCCTTGGCGATTTAAAGTATTAATTAGAATACATGTCCTAATTTGTACCTGCATCCACGGCAGAGAGCTCCCACTCTCTTGTTCAGGGACCCCAGAGGGCACCCGCTGTCGATGTCTCTCTTCTCTCTTCTTCTCTGTTTTTTTCTTGCCTTTGCGCTTCTGCTTCTTGCGTGCTTTCTTTCTGCTGTTGCTTTGAGCTGGGGACCTGCTCAGATCCTGGATGGACGCAGGAGCTGGAGAGGCTACATTGTTTGGCTCAGAAGAATGGCTAAAATTAATAGAGAAACCGAAAGTATCCATTAATTTACTGTAGAAAGAGTTACATATCATTAGCCTCATAGCATAATTGCACAAGATGAAGCTGTGGCTTAAAGGTGCACTGTGTAACTTTTCTGTATGCAAATGTTATTGCTTTGTCTGGAATGTTTCACAGTATGGTATTAAACCTTTCCTAATCCAGACCAAGTTACAGGTCAGGTTCTCCCAGTCAGAATGCCTGTTTTTTTTAGGTATTTTTGAGCAATAAAACCAGTTTAATGTCATATTGTGAAACATTCCAAGCAGAACAATGGCATATCCATAGAAAAGCAGGTGACGGACCTTCCATCAGAAAAGCTACACAGTGCATCTGCATGACCTACCAGGGACAGGGTCTCAAGAGTAGAGTGAGACAAAAGCCCAACTTGGCAGCTATGCAGCTATGCTATGAGGCTGAGGATGTGTAGAGAAACTGAAAAAACTTCCACTTACCTGTTGGAGAAGCAGTTTGGAGATGGAACATAGCATTTTGAATAGGATGGACTGAATTCTTGAGAGTCCTGGGTTTCACCTGTACAAAAAAAGATATGGTTTAACTCAATCTGTGAGGAATCAAAATCACAATTTGAATGGACACAATTAGCAAATCCTCACACAATCCCATTATTATTGTCAGTTATATAATTTATATATTTATGCCTTATTTGACACCAGTCTCTTCTTATTTTTGCTATTTATTTTGATTTTATTATTATTACCATTTATATTTTTGTGATTTGTATTTATAATATATTGTGATGTGTGAGCTACTGCATCCAAATAATTTCCCTTGTGGATCAATAAATCTATATAAATCTCTAAATCTAAGTCTAATTGCATAAATTTTTTGAGCAATTTGTTAATCAGCGTAACACAAAGAAAAGGTTTTTAAAATAAAATCACAATTATCTATTTCCCCAATTTGTTAAAAGAACTTACATTCAGCCTGAGCGATGAAGCTGGAGGTCTTCAGTGGCCCCTCTCCTATCTGCTCGGCGGTCCCATACGTCCACAGTCTTCTCAGTAAAGGGTTGTATTTGATCAGGTTCATTTTGTTGTTGTTTCCATCTTCATCCTCGTCTTCTGTATCCTGCTCTGAAGCTGTACAGACTGGAAATGACCCCTTCAGCTCCACCTGGGACGTCCCAGAAAAGGGGGACGTGGAGTTGAAAATCCTCTGCCTCACCGCCATTTCATTTATTGGACCTGAAAGACAAGAAATACATGATTAACTAGACCTGTCAAGATAACACAATTTGAAATGCGATATGCTGATGAATCCAATCCAATCAATTTTATTTCTATAGCACATTCTATAAACAAAGACTGTTTCCAAATTGTTGCACATAGAAAAATAAAAATCTACAATTTAATACAATAAAAACATAATTATAAAAACAACAGTGCAAAAACAAATAAATAAAACCATAAAATAGGAAATATAGACGATAAATGATAATACTGAAACTAATTTATGACACTGACACAACAAGAGCAGATTTATACCACAAAAACTAATCTATATCATACCAATATTGTTAAAAAAAAACATATCTGTAATGAGTCATAGAAGTTATTAATTCAACCTTTAACAGTTTAAATGTTATCATACAGAACAAATATAGCCACAAATTTCCCACTAGTGCAAAGAAACTGTACACACAATAAATACTGACCCCAAAAAAGACTCTTACATCTTTCATATATTGAACGATAAGTTGATATAGAAATTATCGTGACAGGCCTATGATTGACTCTTTAATCCTTTTTATCATAAGTATAAAGTAAAGTATTTCTACACTTGGGTAATTTAACATTTTCTTGAACTTCTTCTTTCCTTGAACCTCAACCAAGATAATTACAGACACATTTTTACATATTTCTAATGTATTGTAAAAATATAATCTGAACATTCATCAGTACTACAAAGGCCATTTTTGTCAATATCGCCCACTCCTAGTTTTGAGCAGCTGTAAGTAGTTCCTCTACATTGTACAACAGTGAAAAATATGCAGCGCTGCAGTTTCAGTGTTGCTTCGCGTGTGAACATCCCGGATAGAAACGCTTGATAAGGAAATCTGCGTATTGTTTCCTGGTAGACTAAAAAGAATTGTTATTAGGCCTGTTACGATAATATCTATAGTGACTATATTGTTGTTCAATATATCAAAGCTGGAACAATATATTTTGGGGCTCAATATTCATCATGTGTACATTTTCTTTGTAAAAGTGGAAACATCTGGAGTATTTTTGTTGTGATGCAATAGGATTTGAGCTGTAGAGAGTTGAATAACTTACTTTTATGGCTAATTATTGTTTTATTTTAATATTTATTTGTTGCAGCTTAGGCCTTTTGAATGATATTGACTCTTTAAAAATGGTTTACTGGGATTATATTGCATTACTGTTATTGTGTGAGTGGCAAAAAGTAGTTTCACAGAATATCTCCGTAATAATATATCAATGCAGTGCATTGACAGCCAGACTTTAATTCAGAATCAGGTATTGTGGCATTGCAAGGAAGAAAATTCTGTTGAAAAGTTGAATTCACTTAATATTGCTTGTGTAATATACAGCTGTAATGTACAGCTTTAGTTACAACAACATATTTTTATAATACTGTGTTACAGTGGGTACATTTACATGAACAGTTAAAGTCAGGCAACAAGAATAATCAGATAACCGAATGATTGTATCTGATTTTTGGAGTGAGGCTGCATTCACACAAAAAAAATTGGTGAAATGTGTCAGTTAATCAGTGTATTTATAGTGTAACTGTTGTATTTGCAAAATGAAGTACAATTAACTTAAACAGTTTCCATCTTTAAACAGATGTGAACAATCATGTCACATCAGATGTAGCTTGTTCATGACATTTATAATCTGATAAATTCAGAAATCAGATAACGATTAGACTTTTGTTGCACATGTAAACAACCAGTGCAATTTTATAGATACAGCAAAATTTTCAAACTTTCAAACACACATTTGACATTTTAATCCTCCCATTTGGTAAAAATTAAGTTATTCATGTGTTTGGTGTTTAGCCCAACTTCATGTGAAACTCTGCGGTGCGCTACAGACAGGAAACTGAACCATGGCGTTGTTATGACAGTTGCAAAAGCGGCAGTTAGACACACTCAACAGCCTCTTTTTTCAGGTAATAAAATACAGAAGTAAGGCGTCCCCCAAACACTCAAGCATTTACAGTCGGTTGCATCAGTTTGACATTTGACCACCACTTCCTCCCGGCTTTCCCGATCCCCTTACACATGTTCTTGATATACAATAGTCTGCAAGTTAAAGTTCAAGGCGCTCACAGCGAGATTATTGGGCCTGCAAATCAGAAATCACATGGCAGCAAGGAATAGCTCAGTGTTGTTTATTGTTGCACCATGAGGTTCACAAATAAAGCAGCTGTACTTTACTTTATAGCACAGTAATAGCATGGTAATAGATGTGAATAGACTAGAATAGACTATGAATAGCATGGGCTAAGAAAGGGTAACTGCCATGCCTCAGTATTATTAGATACCGCCTTCTGTCAATTTACAGTCTTTACATAATAGGATTAATATTATTACCAGAAAATAAAGTAGTACCATAAATAACTCTTTAAAGGTCCTATATTATGCTAAACTGACACTTCTGAGGTTTAAGCCATGTTACAATGTTGCTACCTCCTCAAAAACAAATTGAGTTGTATTTTTTAATATTCACAAATGTCTGAATAACCCTTTATCATTAGTCTGTCTACATCCAGTAGAGATTGCAGAGCTGATATCATCCAAATGATTCTAGTGAAGGTGTATGAAGTTTAAAAACACAATGGAGCACTTTCTGTATTATCACATCACAAGGTGAAATGTTTTCTGTTTGAGAGGTGAATCCAGCCTAAATATGCAGGGTTTGTATGTTAAACATGTGTGAATGAAATGAAATAAAAGACAATTGCAGTTATGTTTTAATAGGTAAACAACATTCTAACATACATCAGAAAATAATGCAATATGGACCCTTTGAAAACTCCAATTGTAATCTGGCCTTTGTTCAGGTTCACCTGCGCTCTCTGGTCTTCTTCTGTCAAGCCTAAGATGGCGCACTGTCAGACTGCAGTAACATAGATAGCATCTAGTGGTGATATCTGAGAATGCAATCAAGCCAGGTTGGCCTATCTAATTACAAATACTATTACTATTACTGTGCTATAAAGATTAGATTTGGTTAGTTTATTTGCCATTTGTAGTTACAAACAACATTGGAAAAACATCTTCCAAAGCTCAAAGTGCATCATGTGTCAGCCCTTATCACCACCTTCACATTCTGATATTTTGCACTAAGACACCACACCCTAATTGAAATAATGTGAAAAAGACACAAACAATCATTAGATTAGCAACTTGTCTTTGTAGCTTACCACATAGGCTATGCATGCTGTTTTTTCATGTCCATCCAGTATCTCTGAGTGTTGTCTTTAAAATCTGAAGTCTACATTTGATTCAAAGGTGTTGTGCTGTTTTCCTCGACCTGTTTCTCTGCGGTATAACTTCCTGGCTCAGTGGTTAGATACTGCTGTGTGTGTGTGTGTTTGATGCTGGCATTCAGCCAGTTAGGGAGGAGTGGCCAACATGACTTATGGGAAATGCATCTCCACTTCCCCCTCATCCTCCCTCCCTTCAATAAGGCCAGATAGCTTTCAGTTTTCCATCCAAATATATTCAAATACAGCACTCATTTTGTTACATTAGATGACAAGGTAGATTAATACTTAAATACAAGGTCAAAATTATGTTATGTAGTTAAGTTTTATTTGCAGACTATACATTTGTTTTGTTAGTTATTATCAGTATAGGTGGGCGATATTATCTACCAGATTATATTTTCACTCCACCAGTATCCATCTCTGTATATAATTTGTTCTCCAAATTTATTTTCTTAATCGTGATGCATGTAGTATTCGGCAGCAGTGCATAATCATTTTGGTCAAAAATGCTGGCTAGCGTGATCTGCAGCTATCCATCGGAGAAGCCAACTCTTTGTTGTGATGATGTTTATGGCAACGTTGGCTCCCACTGGGCAACACAGCTTTGTAACGCAGAAGTCAGCTAACTTGTTTCTTTTATTAAGTCATTTTAGATTAATATTGTGATTGTCCAACATGTAACATAATGATCCATGGGCGTCACAGATTATAACTATATAGCAGACACAAGCACAATGTCTTCTTTAAGTTTTAGTTGGCTATTTAAACTCCCAAGTAAACATTTACAGGAATTATTTAAGCGCATTTCTCAAGGATTGCAAAAATATAACTGATTATGGTTATTGAGAGAATTAAAAAAGATTGTGATACCTGAACCTGAAACAAAATGTGTGTTGGCATTTGGGTCAGATTAAGTTCAATTTTACACAACCTTTACCATTGACATGGTTAGTGGTTTATGACCTTTCAGAGCTGATGGTTTAAACTTTAAAATCTATGTTTGAAAATATGTCAAAGCACATCCACTGCAGTAAACAAATCACCAGGCATAACCAATGTAACAAATTTACATAGGACTGTGATATATATGTGAATATATCAGATGAAACGATGTTAAAAAAAAAAAAAAAAGGAGAGGAAAATTTTGTTAAAATTGTGTAAAAATGTCACTTAGATAGATTTTAATGACTAATTATATAGATTTTTAAAATGGGTTTTATCAAACTCGTAACACTACACCATTTTAGATCATACATAATGCAACTGAACTTTTAACAATTCATAGTTACAGTAGTCTACTTCTATTATCAGTCTTATTTAGCAATATCATTATTCAAATTGCTCAGTTAAAATATTCAACAGTGAACTAAATAGTATCACTATTACATGTGTGGTGACAGGCTGCTAAAGGTGGGATAAAACACTATTTCCACTACAAGATGAGACATCACACAAGTCCACAAGAACAATATAACACATATAATAATAAGAAATAAATTGCTTATTTCATTTCTGGTCTCACCATTTTATCTTTATTTAATATGTATACTGCTTTTAGAAACTAAAGCTTACCAATAAATCTAACTCAGCAGCAGTTAACCCCCTTTTTGCTCAATTAAAATGTAAACACATGGGAAAAAAATCTCACGAGATAATTTTTCTCATGTGTGCACAATCTTGAGGCCATTTTGTCTTGTGAAAGCTTGTAGCACAAGATCTTGTCCCGTTCCAACTCACGGTCACACGTAAACATAAAGTCAAGGCTGCACATTCAGATGGGGCTATATTGAGCCGACTCTGACCATACACCCACACAGATTAATGAAATTCCAATGTCTTTAGTAAGGGCTGCGCAAGGGGACTTGACCTGCAGACTGCTACAACATAGACTTATTCATAAAAAGAAACATGCAGAAGAATATTGCAATGTAATAATCTAATCTACTGAATCGTTTGTTCTAGTAGACAAGAGCATACTGATCTCCTGTGTTAAATCATTTGCATATATTTCTGGCAAAACTTGAATGTACTGCCTCTTTCCAAATTCATTTTTTGTGGCTGTGGGACCTCTACAAAAAGTCAAAGTAAGTGGACTGTAAGCACATACTGTTCTATACATAATTTAAAATGATAAAAATTGGTTTGATAAAACTATTAAAAGAAGAAATAAATCTGTGGGAAACGCTGAAATAAATGTCGCTTTCTCGAGAGAAAAGGCCTTGTGTCTGTTTGTAATACAGAGAAAGGTATTTCTTTGTGCAAAGTAGAGAGGACATTGGGACTGACAGAGCAGCTAGGTTCTTATTTAAAGATGGACTGATGCCAGGTGTAAAGTGAATGCAGACCCAGACTTTGACTTATGGCCAACAAGGTCCACTACTTTCATGCAGCATGAACCATTGGTAAGGGTTAATTCCCAGTTAATAAAGCTTTTGAGGCATCATCGTAATTCTAATTAAATATACGACTGCCAAACGACATTGTACATTGTATAGATCTTCTTCTTTTTTTACCACGATTATCCGGTGGAGGCCTATTCTACCCGCCCTATCTTATCATTTACCATTAACATGGTGATGATGTTACCAATGTTGCATGTAAAAACCAAATTACTTCTATCTTTCTAATTTCTATAGTTACAGTACCTTGCCCTATAATGTAAAATACATAGGCTATAGTTAAGCATGAATGCAATGGGACACAATAATGTGCATACTTTTGATTGTTTAACTTAAATGTTTAGATAATATGAAGGCCTATAACGGATACGGATCTATAATATGGATTAGGTACAATAGATTTCACACCGACAGCTATTGTAGTAAGGAGATAAGCAAAAGTGTGATAAAGTGTGTTTACAATTGCGTTGGGCCCGCTTACATTCAAGTCTACTTCCTCTTCTAGCATCTACATGGAGCGCCATTTCTTCTACAACTAAAAACCTCGTCGTCTTTGCCAATCTTTGACAACACACGAAAAAACAAGCTAAAAAGCAGTCATATGTTACATCAACCAAAACACACGGGTCCGTAAATGTCTTTAGTTGAAATGCAGATTAATATTAGGGTTATATAGAAGTTTCTCACCTTGTACCGCGCTCCCAATTAGAAGACGTCGGATGGATTCATCTGTCAAAGTAGCCAAGTGCGCAATGGCTGCATCCGCCACAATAAAGTTACGCAGGAAGTTGGGTGTTACTTTGTGTGAGTTACAAACTAAAATCAGACGATTGCATACGTTAAAAGAAGGAATGATAGGTAATTAAACTCGTACTCATGATCAAAGTAGGCAGATATGGAAGAAAAGAAGAAAACATATGCAACATATACACTTTTTCAGATTACGCACGACATTACGCAGACCTACCACCGGATGGCGCCATAAACCCATAATAGATCCAAGTATGAACTACAGAAAATGGTTCATGGGGAATATAAAGTATAATATACGAAAATCTAAGGGAGCCAAGTAATAAAGACTGATGTTTATACATAAATCGTGTAAAAAATAATAATAATAAAGCTTGCGTTACTTAAAATCCTCAAATAGGGGCAAAAGTGATTTACAACTGGATTAGATTTTTTAAGTAGACCATTATAACAGGAAGGAATGATCAGAATCAGGAATAAATGATGGCAATTGAAAGTGTCCAACATTCACAAACTGGTATCGTAATTTAACTGAACGTTGTTATACATCCTAAAACGATGAATAATAGTATGATCAAATAAAGGCAGGCATTAAAAAGTGGAGATTTGTCAGTATGGTAGAGTAATTGTTATTATATTGCAAGCTTGCTTTATCCTATGTTTTGTAAAGATAATGGTCCATTCGTGATTGAGCTTGTGTCCAGCGGTCTCTAGGGGGAAGGTGGATCTGTGCAGGCAGCCGAGTGTGTGGCTCAGAGCGCTGCTGTCAGAGGAACAGACGGAGCGAGCAGAGAGAAGCTGCTGCCTTCAGAAAATGGCCGACAGATTTTCTAGATTCAACGAAGAACGTGATTTCCAGGTAATGGATGCACTCTAACCCGTGTGAGGTCATTTTTGTGGTGCCTCGTTGTGATCGTGCAATGTGTAATCTTTATGGTTTGCTTTATTTGGCTCCGCTTTTGGCTGTGCCTGTGAGGTGCGTGCTACTGCTGCAAGCTAACTCGGCTAGTGCTAACGGAGAGGGCTAGTTCACTGCGACTCTGAATTTACTTCCCTATGATGCTCAGTTTTGCGGTACTAGACTGCTGTAGTATGCAGTAAACAGTGAGGTACATACGCGTTTGAAGAACTCTATCTCAAATGATCGCAATAAAACGATGTCCCACTGGAGATAAGTAATGGTGACCTTGGTTATTTATCGACTTGCGCTAATGTTGGATGCTAGCTCTCCGTATACACAGTTGGAAGCGATTTGGAACAACAACAATGAAGTCTCTTGTAATATCACTGTATGGCTGAACGAAAATAAAAGTTTGGATCGTGCACAAGACGTAAAAATACGGCTAACTAGTTTGTATTTACCTTGTGTTTTAGTTGTGGTGCCATTTTTCATAATATCCATAGAGAATTCTCTCGCCCAAAATGATTTATTCATATTCAGCAAACCCTGGTATGTCTTTTATTCACTGATAACTGATGCTGTTGTGTTTTATATTTTTTATATTGTTATAGCAAGTGGTTTTCAAGGACTTTAGAAATGTACCTTTTCTTTCTCATCAGCACCACAGCAGACACACGTCTTGCCAAATGCACTTGTTTTACGTGTTATGTTTTTCTTAACCGCACCCAGTTTGTCAAGTAAAAAAAATAAACACCTCTTATAGCTCGTTTTTTTATGTGTGTTTTTGTAGTATACATGTGTTACAAATCCTTGAAATATTATACAATTATTCAAACTGTATTCAAACTTTTGTACTTGACAAAGTTTACCTCAGGTGAGTTATTTTAACATAGTCCAACCGGTTTTTGATTCCTCGAAATGTTTTGGTCTTTGACATTAAGTTAATTGCTACGCTGTTGCATGTTGTGTATTACGTATTTGTACAACAGTCTCTGTTTGTGATAATAACTTTTTAATATTTCGGTGCATCTTACTTTAGAAAATACTTGATTAACCGATTTCAAATCAGTGGTATTTTTAGTGGGGCAGATGCCTGTTAACTTTGCTTAATTTTGTATAGCAAGCATCAAAGGTAAAAATAGGGCACTTGGTTATTCTTACAAATTGGCCCATATTCAAAAGCAAGTCCATTAGAAGATAGTCTGACTAGTGACTGACTAGTATTAATATTCCTAAAGCCAGAATACACCCTCAGACTGTTGACCTAACCCCTACAGAGCAGAGCAAACGGTTCAATGTCCATGTCCTCTGTGACTTTGCCAACACAACGTTTGGGCCCCATAAGGTTTTTTGCTCTAAAATGTCAGCTGTCTCAAGTCTGCTTAATATCAGTAGGCACCATCATATCAGCATTGCACTTCTGTTGTGAGCTCCCCATTCAAAGAATTTTGAAAAGATTAGACTTTCTGTTACAATAAAAAAGTTTACACAAAGATAAATTATTTGACAGCAGCCGCATTAATGTGTATTATATTGCAGTAGTGATTACAACAGTGTTTTCTTGGTTGCACTGTTGAGTTTTGGTTATAGATTACAAGACCTTGGCAAGTGTTAATGTTACATAAATAAATAAATAAAACAAGAAAACTAGACTACATGAAACTACAGAAAAGTTAGGTGCATGAATATGGGCTATAAACCAGGACTAAACAAGGTCTAGAACAGGTCTAAACTAGATACCAAGTCATATGAGGTCTGAACTCAATTAAGTACTTTCACTTGAAGTTTTCCCTGATACCATGTAAGGCAGCTGTAGACATCGGGACGAGGAGGAAGGGGGTCATAAATAAATCCTCTGCTCTCCCACAGCGGCCGCCATTCCCATAAAATCCCATAAATTCCCATAATCCTCAGCTTCACTCATTCTGATGCTGACTCCCATTCCAACTGAATTAATGACTTCCAGTGTGGCATCAAATCACCTCATTACAGTGGGTTGATTTGCACGTTTGCTTATCTCGACAAAAAGGTCCTGCCCAGAGAATCACCGGACTGACATGTCCTCATCACTGCCGACCGGGAAATCCATAGACCATCGCAGTTGCTTCAAACGATGTTTCAAAATATTCAGGATTCCCATGCTATGTTTAAAGTTAACTAGGTTCAACGAAAATGTTTGGTAATCTATCTGGATTCAGATTTAGATTTTTATCAGATTGTGACTGATTAAGTAATGAAAGTATTTAATACTAGTTGTCAATCAGTCTACAGATACTGTATACTACTGTTTATAAGAGTATCTTTTCAAATGGATGACAAAAAACAGGAAAACATTTTAAAGTTATAATTAGAGCTGCACAATTTGGTTTCTAAGTGATATTTTTGTGACAGGTATTGTGATGAAATTTCAATGTTAAAAAGTATATTGTTCTTTGCAGAGGACTTTCTATTATCTAGATTTCGATTTGATTGTGAAATATTGTGCAGCCCTAGTTATGATGCTGGATAAATGAGAGTTGCATCATAAAGGGCATTCCTGTTAATTTATTATTCAGTTCACTGCACATAAGAATTTAGAGTCAGAAATGAAAGCATGATTTTTTTTTCTTTTCTATTAGTTGATTCCAGGCAATCCTACATCTGCTTAAATACCCGGACTGTTTGGTGATGTTGTTGTTATGTTTTTGTTATGTTTTGTGAAGGTCAGAATAAACAGCCTCTTAAACACGACCTTGGTGTCTCCTCTGCTGACGACGAGAGGAAGCCATCTGTCTAGAGCTCCACACAGCTCCATAAACACTCTCCTTTTGGTCCCAATAGCAGCCCATTATTCACCACCAATCCTATACACGAGGCACAATGCACACGTAATGTTTGGGATCATGAATGTGGAGCTATGCCTGCAATCTAAGGAACAAATATCTGAGGGGGCGCTGCTCACTGCACGCTGCTGTCACCATTGGAATAAATTTAACAACAAGGAAATAGACTGAAATCCTTCATGTTGTCTTATAATTCACTCCTAGCTTGTGGCGGAAAATGAAATGATGTTCTTGTTGTGTTGGAATAATCTAGACCTCTAAAGCCCCTCATGTTTATTTTTAATATTTTGTGAATCTCCATTCTATTGCCCCAAGTCTTTCTATTTTTTTCTCTGATTGAAATCTATTCTCTGGGATGGGTGGCAGCAGCAGCCTCTCGCTCTAAGCTGTCAGTGTTTTGACAGCAGTAAATAAAACATAATGGCGAATTGAATCAAGGTTTTTAAAATGCAACAGAATGTGCTTGGTAACACAGCCTGTCACTGGCTTTATCAGCGTGCAAAAACTAAAAATTACATTTCAAGATACTCTTCTATGACGAGTAAAGAATATTGTACACAGTTAGGCCTGTCACAGTAATTATCATATTGCCTTATTGTTCAATATAATTTGGAACTACAATTTCTTTGTAGATTTTGGGTATTTTTTATTTTAATCAAATATCATTTCAACTGTAAAAGGTAAAATATGTGACTTCTGTGGCTTATTAGTGGATTCAATAAGCGCAGTATATATCTGCAGCAATATATCGTGCTTCATAATTTGTTATCATGACAGACCTATACACAATTGGTTCTGAATTGTAAAACTGGCAGAGAAAGGTAGGTGTAAGTAAAGATAGGAAAACATTTTATCATGGGATAGATTTATATTGCACCCTGTAAGTCCTTTTATTCCCCATTCAAGTGGTAAATTATTTTTCAAGCAATTTTGATCAGTGTTGTAGTCCACTGATTAAAGTGATCAATCACGTTTAGAATTAAAATTTTATTAAAACAATTACATCTGGTTTCTATCTTAATTCAGGAACATAAACCGAGAGACAGACTTTCAATTATTTGCCATTTAACAACCAAAGTCCATGTCAGATCCTTCTGTCTGGACTCTGCTCCACATGTTTTTACTGACAGATGATTGACTGTAGACCTTTTGATTCAAATATCTCCTGATTGGAAACCATTTCTATATCTCAATTTGATTAAAATTAAATTCATTACATAGCCCTAATTGTTGTGGTGCTTTCAATCATCCGATTATTTTCAATTACACGGATGAGCTTTCTAAAATTGGTTAGAACAAATATATATTTTCCTGGAGCACTGAAAAATATTAATATTGAACAAATTATGCTATTTTCTGATATGTTGTTTCCTCATCAAAAACGGACTTGGAGTTATATTTTGTTTCATTCAGACATGTGTAACACACAAATCTTGCATATTAAGGCTGATATCTTTTCTGTTCTACCTTGTGATGTCCCAACTCCATACATTTTCACTAGAATCATTTGCATAACTTAAGACCTGGAATGAGAGGTCTTGCGTCATTGAAAAAAAAAAAATAGAAAAAAGAAATTGAAATTGAAGTTTTAAATTTTTCATATGGAAATTTGACAAACTTTTTTGAATTGAATTGCCAGTCTCTACTTAGGTAAAGGTAGCTGTTTACTTGAAAACTACCACAACATGCCATCACAAAGTGGACAGAGCATTTTGAGCTTTGTAGATGTAGGTAGACTAATAAATAATAAACATAGGATAAATAAAGGATTACTCAAACATGTGTGAATGAAACAAAACACAACTTCAGGTATGTTTTTGATGAGAGAACAACATTAAAACTAATTAGCCAAAAGTTAATAAGAGTCGATGCGTAATATAGGACCGTTAAAATTACATGTGATGAGCACTTACATAACTTGAATAAAGGTTCAATCTTGTTGATACTGAGTAACTGTTAGTGTATTGTGTGTGCAGGGGGGAAATCACTTTGACCAGTATGAAGAGGGCCAGTTGGAGCTGGAGCAGGCGTCCCTGGACAAGCCCATAGAATCGGTAAGACCACCCCCGTCTTCTCTGCACCATGGGACCAGCTGTGGATGATTGGATGATTGGTCCAGGGAAAATATTAAGAGCCACCACACCTTCTTACCTCACTCATGTGTCCAAGTATTGTAGCTGCATTCAGTGTTACCATCTAACCTTTAGATACACTTCCATCTCCATTAATACTTAAGTCTCCCTTTTCCAGTGTTGTTTTGCTTATTACATTTTCTTTGTGAATAATTAAACTGTGCATACTAGACTTTCCTGTTTTATCTATGGATTTTACATAGACTTCAGATTGATGTTTTCCATTATTAGCCATTGTTAGTCCTCCAAGCTACAAAACAACAAATAGAGAGGATACAGCACTGCCATTGTAAAGCATAATAGTTTTTCCTACAACATTGCACATCAATTTGACTATCTTGCTCTGTGATTCCCTTTTTTGTATTCAAATCTACATTTTAATAGCTATGAAAGACTATTTTCTCAACAAAGCAACGCAGTACTTTTTCCTCTCTATATCCCCTACAAACAGAGTTGCACATTAGATGGTGTGAAAGGAAACGTTTGTGTGTGCTTGCGTGTGTGTGTCTACATAGACTAGAATTGATGTATAGTGTTTGTGTCTATAGGACAGTTATCTTATTGTACACAACTTGGGGTGTTCGACATTTCTCTCCTGCAGCGAATTGGCCCCCTATTAGCTAAGCAGCAATGACCCGGTTTGTATTTGCACGCTCTGCTTTCTTACTCCTATCTTAGGGTCCTTGTAACGCTTCTCTCTATCTCTCTCTTTCACTTCTCTATCCTCACTCTATGCTCTTTCTCTACTACAGTTATTCGGTGTACAGTACCCTCTGTCATTCTGTGCTGGCATGGTGCTTGTGCAACTGGGACTGCATTTTTCGCTGAAGAGGCACATGGATAATAGCGCAGGCAGTGTCTTCCCCCTCTTTCTGTCGTTGAAGCGCTCCCCTTCCCATAAGCTGACTCTTAAGCATTGTGGTGAGCAGGCCCTGGCTCCTGTTACACCCAACTACAGTATAATGTATTCAGCCATCCTCCACATAGTGCCAGCAACCTTTTATTTGGCATTTCAAGCAGCTAATGCCTTGCAGGGAAATTGTATCACACTGTAAATATGCCTGTGTCAAAATGAACATTATAAATCATGTTACCAACTATAATGATCAAATTTCGTGTGTTTTTCTAAAGCTTTAAATCCAATATTGCCTAAGTTAACCCTCATTCAAATACACATAGTCTGCCAATGTTGCATACAGCTTATTCAAATCCCTGCTATGATGCGTGGGTGCAGAAGAGAGGATTTAAATGGAGAGAGGAGGCTTGCTCACCTGGCTTGAGTGGCTCATTGGCTCCTGCGCTATTATTTGTGGGGGGGCACTGACAGCTGAGATTTGGCATTTCACAGAAAAGTAAACTGTATTAAATTATATAATGTGGCAATTTAGTTAAAATCTTTGACATTTAAGTGGAAAATAATTATCTTTCTTGCTTACAAATGTCAAGTTAATTCGATGTGTGACCAAATAGTAAATTGTTTATAACGTAGTTTTAGGAGTTTTGTAGATGCCTTGGTCCAGCTGCGCAGAGCCCTGCCCCTGCCATTTATTGTGTGTGATTTCTAGGCAGCTAGAGGTGTGTGGTACTTTACTGGGATCTATTTACTCTTTCTGTCCTTCCCCTTTTGGTCTTCGCTCTGACTCTCTAACATTGTTTTGCATTGCATGTTTTAACTTTGGTAGTAATATTCGGTACTCCTCCTTGTTAAATCATTTCAACAGTTATACCTCCCCCAGACCCATCTCTCTCCCCATCTCTCCTGCCCCACCCAACCCCTCCCAACCTGCCCCCTCACTGAACCTCATCCAAGAGCGATATGCAGCGGGCATCCTCAGAGCTACAGGCAGCACAACAAATATTAAGGACTTTTAAACATTTTAATTATACACAGGCACATTAAACAATTAAATAATAACACTTGTGTGTTCCATTTTGGAATAAGCTCTGGTCAAAGTATTTGTCTCAGAGCCAGTCAAATCCCTAGATAACATTTCCTTGCATAAAACAGAAATCCTCTGTATTAATGTGATATTTTGTTAAACTTACAGAATTTGGCCTCCATGTTTGAAAGGTAAGTAAAAGGAAATGACAAAATTAATGTTTTCATTTTACAGCACTGTAATCTAATCCCCACTAATTTATGTTACTTTGAGCACATTTAGAGACATGCAGTACATTATATTTACTCTGTAATCAGTGCTGCTAAGCAACTTGTTAGCTAAGCATAAGCCTCTGAGATATGTCTGAAACCCTAAAAGGGAATTCATTCAAAATAAATTTTAGTGGTGTTCATTCCATTGTACAGATAACCTGAATGACAGAATAGATCGAACACTCTGAGGTCCTGTGGGGTCCCCTGCATATCACTGCCCCTCCCATACCTCTGGCCCTGCACTGTGCCAAACATGGCGCAGTGTACTTTTAAAGCCACCCGCTCTTGTAGACTTCTGGATAATGTTTTCTATTTTCTTTCTCTTGTATTAACAGTCAGTTGGTGGATATAATGACATGCCTACTTTTCTGTTTGTACACTATTTGTGTTTGTTAAAGGCAGAGAGAGATTTGCATTTGTAAGACTTAGAGAAGCTAGTAGAACTGCAGTTCAAAGCGTTTGGCTGGATTCTTACGTTGTGTCACGTGTGACTGTTTTTTTGACAGCCCAGTATTTTAAAGCCAGGTTCGTATGGAAATGCCTTCACTCCACTTGCACTGCTGTTGGACTCGCCGCCGTTGCTTTCATCCGTCTGTTTGTCTCTTCTTTTGGTGCACTCATCTGTGCTTCAACACGTGGCCTGCGCCTCATCTCCGCCCAGCAACTCCCAAATGTACAGCTACCCTCTTGTGCTTCATCAGATGTTACAAATATAACTTTTAATATTTTAAAATGTTCAGATATGAGTACAAGTATTTTATTTGGTGTATCCAATCAACATCACAACAACAACAAAAAAAAGAAAACTAAACACACATATTCCCATGTCATTAGATTAGACTTTTCAAACAGGTCACATCCTTCTAAAATTCAGATTTAATAATTTCATATTTTTTTCTAACTATAATACTTGTTTTAAAACAGTATAGATTAAAATATGCAGACTGCATCTAGTCTAGTGTATATACAGGAGAGCCTAATTGCTGGCTTATCCATTAGCAGTGAGGGACATAAAAGTGGTTTATGTTGGTGGGAGGGGTTCACTGCAGCACATTCTGCAGTATTTCTCCTTCTCTCGACAATAAAACTAAATTGTCTGAAGAAACAAAGCGGAGACAGACTGGCGTAAAGTTTGTGCTGTCTGTAGTTTGGCCTGGTTACAGCTTCATAAAGGCAGTATTTTTCTGATGAGCTGCTCAGATTCCTCTCTTATCTCTCGTGCTGCGGAAATATCTGACAGTCCCACTGAGTGAGCACAGCACCACTCTCATCTATCAGTGGGAGCCGCCTCCACCAACCAGGAAGTGCGGCCTGTTTGGGGACAGGAGCAAAAACACAGATAACTATTCTGTGACCTATCATAGTGGCTAGTACTGGCTACACTGTTACATACTTTATTAGTAATGTGTAGTATTCATAGTAATTGCAATAAGCAGGGAACTATATAATGTGTTGAATTTTAAGTCATCAAATGGTTTTCCATCTGACTAAGACTTGTATTGAATTGTATAACATATAAACATTTGGTTAAAACAAAAAGACTTATCATTTGTAATTTTGGGGATTTTCCTTTTATATATATATATATTCCATAATATTGTTCCAGCTAAGAATGTTGCAATATCAGGATTTAGTGTTAAGAAACCAATTTTAACAACTATATCCCAATTTAACAGAAATCTTAATCTCTTTTCATTGACATTATCTAATAGATTACGACTCCACCAGTTTGTAATGAGCTTTCTGAAATCAAATTTATCTGAATGATAAATTAATATGAAGAAAAATGATGTGGCATAAAAATGACACCAAGAAACTAAAAAACACTTTATATCACAGTATACTTTTTTAGAATGTCACCACCTGTGTAATCACAAATAATCATTATGTGTATACTTTTTTAGAATATAGGTTGAATTTAAATGGCCTTGACTTGTATAATCACAAATAATCTTGATCCACAATCCAGACCTAGTTACAATGATGAAGCACCACCACACAGTAAATCAATCTAACCTTGTATATTATCACGTTTTGGGGCGGAGATGCCGTGTTGCCAGTGTCTGACATCCCTCACATGCACTAACCCATCTACGCTCACCTCATGGTCCTAAACTCACTCCTCTGTGGCGCGGGTGGCTCTGCCTACCCCCAGAGCCCTCCTCACCTCCCTCTCTCTGTGCCTGATCCACTTTGAATCTAACACTGTTGCAGTTTTGTTTCGACCACCTGCCCCATTTGCCCCTCTGTCCGTGTCCACAGTGCACTACTAACCCCAATAGTTCTTTTTGTTAAAGTTGATTTAACAAAAAGCTGCATGCTGTTGTTGTTTTTATTTAAAGTTTTTGTTCCAAACCACTTCACGTTTCTGTTTGTGTGAGAGTTGATATCGATCTCTTTGTGATTATAAATATCCTTTTTGTTTGGTTTGTATGTCTGTTTGGTAGAATGCAGCACTCTGGTGAATGTTAGCCAAAGCTTGGACTAGTTATAATCACAACTGAAAACCAAAAACACTGCTTTTTATTACGAAGTCTCATTGTGTCCTGTTTATTTGTGCTTGAGGATGTTATCTAGTGTGTAGTGGTGGGACAGTCTTGCATTTCACCTAATGTTATGTTTTCCTGCTGACCCATACTAGTGGTAAATAGTCTCCAACATGCCATGTAGTTAAGACTTCTACCTGTGCACGTTTTTGTTCTTACATATTTGCTTTGTTATAAATTAGTCATTGCTAGTATAGTTGTAACAATGTTTAATCCACATTCACATTCAATAAGAGCAATACTTTAATAAAAAAATAAATAAATGCTAATTAAAATAAAATAAAGGTCCTTTATTACGCAAAATTGATGCTTGTGAGCTTTAAGCCATCTTAGCATAGTTAGCTTAGCTGCTTAGATTAGTTTCCTCAAAAACATACTTGGAGTTCTTTTGTTTCATTCACACGTTTAAGTAATGCTTTTATTTTTAGTGTGTATACATCTCGAAAGCTCAAAATGCTCTGTTCCAACTTGTGATGTCATGAAGCTGTAGTTTTCAAGTTAAGAGCTACCTTTTTAGCTTTTGTTCAATAGAGATAGGAAATTTCATGGCTTGTGAAGACGTATGGATGTGTGGAGTTTAAAAAACAGATGAGTACTTCCTGTATTACCACATCATCCAACATCATCACGAAGTGGAACAGAGACTCTACGTATTTAGGCTTGGTTCCTCTCTTAAACATGTATGAATGAAACAAAACACAACTCCAGGAAACAACATTATAACAGAAATCAGAAAATAGTGTAATATGGGCCCTTTAAGTACATTTCCTAATAGTTAATGTTATCTTCTGGGTGAGAAAGTTAGAAAATAAATCAACAGATCACCCGCCTATTTACAAGAAATTCTAACTTATCTTGAACAAATATTACAAACATGCTTGTATCATTTTTGTTTGTATTTGAACTAGAGTGGACAATTGATAACAAACCAAACAATGTGATAAAAACATGCACAAAAAGTTACTTCTTTGAACTAGTTCGGGGGCACATACACACAATGTCTGCCTTCACGTACCCTCCTCCACTGTACTGTACTCTGTCCACCCTGGGCCTTGTAATGGTAACCCAAGGCCCACACCAGTCTCACACCACTCTCTCTCTCCCTCCTCTTCCTCCTCCTCCTCTTCCTCGCTGTATTTTATTTTGTTGTGACAGCTGCTAAATGTTTCATGGTGCCTCCCCCCTCCTCCTTTTCGTCATGGTTACGGTATCACAGCAAGCTTGGAGTTTCTTGGTCTTGGTTTTTGTTCAATGCAAGATTTCCATACCTGTACTGTGTCACTTGATTTCTTTGTGGACTTAAAGCTCGCCCTATCAGTGGTTCATATATGTATGCGTGATACATATATTTGACCGCTCCTCCTTCCTTGTTCCTTTAGATATAATAAGTTGGTGTGTTAAATTATAGACAAATTCATTTAAAAAGGTTCACCTAGAGATGTAATTCTAGTTCAATCATATATTTTCTGTTTACCTTGGACGAAAAGCTTTTAGAAACTGTCACTGCCCTTACCACTATCTGTGCTAGAAGACACTGACGTTACATGCTGTAGATGTGTATGGCAAAAATGAGATTTGGTGTTGGTGGTGGTTGTGATGATAGTGTGATTTGAGTGAATTTTTATTTTTTATTATTTTATTTTGAAATGAACTGTGACCCGTGCAAAAGCGGGTAAAAGCTCTTCTTATTATTGGAATATTTTTGGTTTTTCTTCTCTGTTTTCTCTGCCAGGATAACATCGGGCACCGGTTGCTACAGAAACATGGATGGAAGTTGGGGCAAGGCCTGGGCAAAACAATGCAGGGTAAGGCAACACTTCACACACACAAACATACAAGCTGGTATACCCAACTACAACTTTCTGCTTTCTTTACCCTTTTTACCCATTTATTTTTTACCAAACAATTTTATTTTCTTTATGTTGACGAATTTTCTGATGCTGGTTTTGCTTATTCTACTTTTTGAGATACTGCTTTTCTCAAGAAAATGCTTTGAAGTTGCTCGATTACATATCATTGTAGGTTAGAAAAACTGCTCCATATTTGGATTGCAAAAGAGTTTGTATGTTAACATTTGGACCATTCCCAGATGTTGTTAGCCCTGAAACTATTTACTTTGCCATTTACTTTTTTATATAAAGTACAGAGAATAGACATAATCTATTAAAGATGCACCGTGTAACTTTTCTGGTGGATGGTCTGTCACCTGATTGTCTCCATGGAGATGTTATTGCTTTGACAGTAAGAAAGAATGCATATGTTATTATATGTTATATATGTTTATTTACATATAGAGAGATAGAGATAGACAGACTCAGAATAAGTGCAGAAAGCGCTGCTGTCTATCACCGTGTGATAAAATAAGTTATGATGCCAAAACATTAGTCCATGGGATATGACATAATGACCCACATGTGTTAAATGCAGATGAGTGCCTGAAATCTGCTGAAATCCTACAAAACACTGACCTGATATCAGACAGGACAGCAGGTCTTTCTGCCGGAGACATGCACAGTAGTGCACAAAGTGGCATAGTCTGATAATCCTGTCCGTAATACTGTTGCTTTACTGCCGTGTTACAGGCACTGTTCAGAAAAAGCATGTACCGGTATTTAATAATTTAAAAAAAATTAAAAATATTTCTGAGTGACATCTTTCTGTGTAAATATCTCAAGTTACAATGTGGACACCTGTGGCTTTATAGACCAATGTGGCCTATATATGAGTTTTTGTTTTTTTTAATTTAGTTGATGGCTTATATTCAGGTGCGCTTAGTAGTCCGGAAATTACGGTAAATTTTATGCCGTACCGTGGAACCTTCCATGCAAAACAATCAGATTTCCACGGTGACAAGCAAATAGGCAGACCCTGCCATCAGAAAAGTTACCAAGTGCATGTTTAATGTACTTTTGTGAGTCAGCTCTATCGTTGTCCTTTCACTTTGCTCTAATAGCACAGATATGAACTGAAGCATTGCGGTCTTTTGTAAGGTCTATCTCCCCCCCTCAGCTCTTTGCAGTCTGTGGCTCAATAAACTGTGGAAGTGGGTGAGCGTTGTACATCAGCTTGCGGCAGCTGTAATTGGATAGCCTTGTCCGTATTGACTTGCTGGAGTGGGAGTAGGCGTGTGGGCTGCTTTGGCTAACGTCAGCAGCTCATTAGCACTAGCTAGCCGCGCTCATAGGCTCAGTGGGTCTGACTCAGTCCTGGCATGTTTCCACCGAGCGCCCTCCTGTTGCTGCCCTCTCCTCGTAGCTTCTGTTTTTGTCTGATTTCTTCATCTTGCCATTGTAGCTTCAGTTGTCACTGTCAATTAAAGTGAATGCTGTATTGTTGAGTGAAGCAAAGTCATTGCCTATTTCCCAGAAGGCTTTTTGAGAAATAAAGGTCATGCTGTGCACTTTTAAGCCTGTTTCCGTGGCATTTTAGGTTGTATCAAATTTGATTAAAACTACACTTGTTGGTTGTTTGTAGGTTGACTGCTCTAACATTTCTAGCATCTTTTCATATACTGTTCTCAGCTTGTAACCGATGTTCCTAAGTACATTACGGCTGGGGATATGATAATAAAAATAATCAATTTATTTCCGACATATTGCTTGATCAGTTTTCAATTCATCTTTATTTTTCATCATTGCCCCATTTAACACAAAAAGACAAAATTATTACTTCGAAGTCTGAACTTTGTTCCAAACCACATGCTTTTACTAACAGAAGATTTGTCACTCACTGACAAAAAGAAATGACTCTCAAATATGTTTAATATCCCAGCCCTAAAGTACATTTTAAGTCAGCTTTGAGCAACATAAATAATTACTCAGAAGCAGGTCTCCACCCTTTGACTAACCCTTAAGAAATTATTGCATAAATGGTTTTCTAGCATGTGCCTGGGATTATAGGGAGCTCTGTGTTCAGACCTGCAGACTAACCCAATTTGTACCTAATGCAATAACACTTCCATTACATCCCTGTCTTAACCATGTCAATGGAATTTAATTTGCAAACACATGATGCATGACAAGCCTATAGTATGGATAGAAATGCTTGATAATTGTCATGTACTAACAATATTTTGTAATAAAACATCATTATAGTGAACGTATTGGTGGCTTTTAGATAGTGGTATGTGGTGATGTCATACTTAGGATGGGGCAAAGGCCAGTTTCATTAGGAATATAGAAAATAGAAATGATCCAGAACCTGATAATTCATAAGAGGCCAGGCTCCTGCTCTCTGTTGATACTTTGCAGTGACATCGATCTGGGGGTGTTCTACATGTGTGTCTATTTAGTGGAATGTTCAGGAGTTACCATGGAGACACAAAGCGCACACACAGAAACATGGTCAAAAATGTTTTTAGATCAGAGTCTAAAAACTCAAGAAAAAAATACTAAATGGATTTAAACAGCAAATTTTTCAGGAGCCTGTGATCAATACAAGCGTTCATAGTCCTGTTTAGCTGTTTGATTTTCAACAACTAGGTGAGAGTGACTACTTAGCTAGCTCATGACTATAATTTTATGTGTAATATGTGTGTTATGTGTGTTAAGACACATGTTTTAAAGCACAAATCAGCTCACCTGTTGTAGTTCCAGCACAGTCTGCTCTTTTTGGTCAGATTGTTTTCTAAACCAAACACAATTTGACGTAGATTAAAGTCTGACTTGAGTGAGAGAGCCTCTAACAGAGCAGTGCTTTCTGTTAGGTTCACACCCCCAGGGAATGTTGATGACTGTCAGCTGTAAAGTATCAATAGTATCATAAAGAGCTGCATATTTCTAATGATTACTACGATATCACAATATTTCATTTTCAATTATTGATATGACCCAAACAACAGTGAAACTCACTTTCATTTACGTTGAGTAATAGATTACGAGTCTCCTATTATGTGAACATCTTCATAAAAACAAACTTAGTGAATTAATGATACAGTTAATTTGACATAAACATACAGATAAAATGCACTTTTGTTTTGAATTGACTAGAAGACTTCTTTATTGTTTCTAAAATTCTTGCAATTCTTGTGCTTTATGATTACATTGTGAAATGTAATTAATCATGAGATTCTTTAGTAACTTAGTAGCTTTACCTGCCTCTAGTGTCTATTAGATATTATGGGCCTGTAGAATGTAATACAAATTTGCAACAAAATATTAAGTCCCTATAATTTGGTTATAAGTAACTAGCAGAGCGCCTAGAAGTTTAGCAGATGTTATAGTGATCTGCTACATAGTCATTGGCTGCATTACCTCTAGTTTTGGAAAAGCTCAAGCGTTTGACTGATTTATGTCATAGTTGGCTTGGTTCCTCTGCTCATGTACATATATGGTCGTGCTTCCCGTTGTTTTGGAGTTGCTAAGCCCCGCTCAGTCGGCCTATGGCTTCTTACCAGGACACTACCTCATAGCAGAGGAGCTAACAGTTGCGTGTCATGTAGTTGTATCATTTGGGGTCTGCTATCAAGGTGACCGTGAACTGATACTATTAAAATCTCCTGCTCATGTGTGGACTGGAGGGCATCGCGAGTCATAGGGTTCATGTTTGTGTTTTTTGCCACTGGCGTTTTTGGTATCTGTTATGTAAGCTGCCTGCTCTTTTGTGCAGCAAGAGAGTAGTGAATAATTGGTGTAAATATTGTAGTACATTCTGAAATAGGGATGGGCAATATGGGGGGAAAAATTTAATAATTTTCTTGGGACCAGATCACGATTTCAGTCTTATCAAAAATCATGTTCACATACATACATACATCTGCATCTTCTGAAAGTTCACATTTCACTGTGATTGGTCGAATCCAGCGGTCACTCACTCATAGCCTTACAAAGGTTAACCAATAGGGGAAGTGGGTGGACCAACAGTAAAATTTGAGTAGACAGCTACATTATAGAGAAGTAGTGAATCACCAAAATAGCATATCGTCAGTGGGTTTGGTCTCAGTTTGATTTTTATCACCATATTGCCCAGCCTGAGCTAATAACGCCATAATGAACATACCATTACGTTGCTTTCTGAGATCACCGTTTTCCTCTCCTCCCCTGTCCTCTCTGACAACTACAAAGTTTAGAGTTTTGCAAAACATTGTCTCCCCTTTTTAAGTTTTCACTGTATTGACTTTGTTCTTATTCTTCTTTTGTCCTTTTTGCCCCTTTTTAGGTAAGGTTTGTTGGGACCCTCTGTATGTCCGTATGTGTATGTGTGGGTGTGCTTTCCTTCTCCCACTCTGCAGTTGACTTTACTGTAACAACCTTTTTACAGTGTACCGTAGGCTAATGGCCCCTATCAGCTTCCTACTGTTCGCTTTATAATCACTAAACCTTTTAAGTATTGTGAGTGTTTCCGCTTTAAAAACAAAGCCCAAAAATAAAATCATTTGAAATCAAGGTAGATCTAGGAAGCTATGATTCTACCATTACACCCTTTAGTGTCAATCACCACAAAACACCTAGATTTCCCTGACTTTCAAGGCTGCCGTATCTGGGTATCTGATTGGCTGTAACTACAACTTTGAATGGCTTGCAGAGTAGACAGTTTCCCCCCCCTTTCTGCCTGTTTGCTTGTTTCTACCTTCAAAACCGGTGAAACTCATGTGTATGTGTGTGTATGTACTACTGACCGGGCCAAAGAGTCAACTTACAGGGACCACCTCACCACCGTCTCAACCCCCCATGGCTGTTCACAGACCCCCATCCTCCCCCTTGTTTCTTTACCCTCCTGCACAGCATGTTTGTCCCAGAGGTGTATCCCTGCCTGCCTCAAACTGCCACTCAACTTGGGGCTTTCAGCAGTGTTGGAGGAAGAACAAGCAATCATTGGTTTACGTGATAGTGTGAAAAGTGGCATTGCATATCTACCAAACAAAATTTCAGTGTTGATTTTATGAACATATACAAGACAGGCTTTTCAGTAAGCACCATTTAATAACCAAAAAGTCCAAAATCTTTTACTGTAAGATGATTGGCTGTAAACCTCTCAATTAATCATTGACAATCAGACATGGCTGAATCTGTTGTATTTGATTATAGTTAAACTAATTGCCCAGCCCTAATGTAGACATACAGTAGAAAGTTGAAACTCAGAGTCTGCTCTAAGCACTGCTCAAAGCCCTCTGGTTTTCTTCTCAGGTACATTTGTGTGTCATGTCATCACTGCTGCCGGGTTAAGCACATTCAGAACTTGACTTGCTGGCTGCACGCTAGCAAAAAATACACGTAATAGCAGGGAGTTTTGCTAACTGGGCTGACACAACTGTTTGAGAGGCAAAAAAACTCAACGGGGGAAAATGGTGGTTGTTGCTACAAGCGTAAAATACTTTAAAAGGCTAAAATAAAATATTTTTATTTGTTAAAGGTGCACTGTGTAATTTTTCTAGTGGGGAACCCACAACCAGTTTGCCTCCATAGAAATTTTATTGCTTTGTCTGGGATGTTTCACTATGACTTTAAACTCCATCTCCAAGCAGGAAGCAAGAACCGCCACCAGGCCAAGTTACAGGTCAAGTCTGTGGAGAAGTGACTCTGCTTACAGTAAGATTGTATGTTGGCAGTGCTGAGCAATAAATACACGTTACTGTATATTACTTACTACACTGTGGAATAATCCAGGAGAAGCAAGAACATCTCCTCTTGAAATGTTTCATAGTGCATCTTTAACAAAAATCATTTGCTAATATAATTAGTCAAGGATTAGTTTAATTAAAAATTTTTACATTTTGGGCACATTTTTGTAACGTGATCAAACCAAAACCAATCAAGAAGGTCTTGGGCGAGTGAGTGGTGAGAGAGGTTCCCTGTAAGCGCCGAGCCCTGAGTGAAGGGATGAGGGGTAGGGGGTGACGCCATGACACCCCTGTAGTTCTGCCCCTGAAAGCCCACAGCCACACTCCCAACCCCACCCTCCCTTCTCTATGTGCCTCAATCTTCCTGCTTAACCAATTGGTGTTTCTTTTTTACAGCTATTTGATCCTGCCCATGTTGTGCTGATGGTAAACTTAGTGGTAAATGTTATTTTATCCCCCAATTGAATTATTTTCTTTTTTTTTTCTTTTGTTTTGATTTCTCCCATAATTTATTTACCTCTCATCAGAGCACCAATGCTACATAGGCTTCCAATTCTCTCTGTATTAGTCTTCATCCTGCTGCTTGTGTATATATCATGCATACGTATTACTTCTAGAACATTGTCATTTTGTTTGTTTTCAGTTTTTAACCTTGTGATTCACACCCTGTGATGATCTAGATGCACATTGTTTTTGTCTGGTCCTTTCTTTTCCACTGGAATGGGTAATGTGGAAGTATCGTCACTGTGTTTGAGGACTGGTGATAGTTTGGGATGACTATAATTGTTCATTAATCTTTAATCCTGGATCCCGTTCACACAGACCACTGCAGTGGCTAACACACCCACTCTGTTGTGGTTTCAGTTCTGATGCTGTGATTAGTAGGTAGTCTTCTTGTGATACAGAAATTACACCATCTGCCCCTCTTCTCTCACTTCCTTTGTGAAATAATGCCTCTAATATTGAAACTGCCATAGATCCCTCCCATCAAGCACTGCAGTGGGCCTGCGAGTCCAGGCCAGCCATTATACGTCAGTACACCATGCATCTATGATTTCAGACATGTCATTGGGCTGTGATGGAGTCAAGACAGTGGAGAGATACTTGATGATAAAACAAAACATATATGTAAACAAATATTAAATGTGATAAATTTGTAGCATAATCTGCCAGTATTAAGAGTTTGTAATAATTCCATATGCCCAATGGTATACATCAAGAACTAATTCATGGGAGAAACTAATTGAAATGTGTTGTGGAGGAAAAAACTGAAACCAAACTGAATTGATAATCAGGACGTTTGATTATTGTATTTGGCTGGCAACAGGAGCAGCAGATTAGTCCAAATTCTCTATGCATTTTGTTATGAGATTCCCCTGTCTATCTGTCTGTCTGTCCTCCCCCCTCCTCCCACCCATCCCATGTGTGTCCAGGTGAGTATTCCCCTGCACTGTCACCATGGCGATACCTGGCCTGTGACGTCACTCTGCCGTTAGTTCAGTGCTTGTGTCCTTTTTAATTTTACTCTGTCTTTCTCTCTGCTTTGTTTGGCTGATTATGAGTGGATTAAGCAATGTGTCAATCTCCAAAGTAGTTTGATTTTATATATTTTATATCTTTAATGTTTCATTCTTGTTTTTGGTTGTCTTTGGTTTGTTTATTTTTCTACAATTTCCTTCAGAGCTTGCTCTTTTCACAGCTTACATGACAGAGTTTAAGTAGAGTTCATTTTTAACAAAGGGGGTTTGAAGCAAGGGACATTTGGACTCATAGACATGGTAAAGGACTTGCAGCAGTCAGCCGTGTCAAGCTTAGAAAGAAATGATTCAATTGGGCTGCTCCTCTCCCGGTTGTGCCGCAGTGACAGTGGCTACGCAGGCATGTTGCAACTCCACACACCAACACACATTAACACACACCAAGACACTCACTACACACACCAACATATATTAACACTCACCAACACACAGAACACACACCAACACTTACCAACACACAATAACACACCAACTCTCACCAACACACACCAACATATATTAACCCACACCAACACTCACCAACACACATTAGTACACACCAACACACACTCCAAGACACATCGACACACATCAATACACACAGAGTCACTGAGGCTGTCCTTGATAAACTTGGCATTCTGGTTTAACAAGACTGCAGCAGTGAAGAGGCACAGGAGGGGGATGAGGACTGTACTGTTCTATATCACACACTGACAAAACATCTAAGCATAAACACAATCTCAATAGAAACATTTATAAAATCTATTTGGATAGATCAAATAACACTGCCCTTGGTGGCTGCAGTAAGCTGTGAGAATAGCCAGTATTTGGTTCACTGTAGCTTTTTGGTCTCTTTGCACTTGAAGGCAAAATTCTCTAACCCCAGCACCCTATGCTCTATAAGCAGGCTGTCTCCGAGCTGGTCACATGACCAAGTTTCAAAAACTTCACTAACACTTTGCTCTGTGTTTTTTTTCTCAGGACGCACCGACCCTGTGCCCATTATCATCAAACATGACGTTATGGGGATGGGACGAATGGAGATGGAGGTGAGCTGCCTTTTATAGACCAGACTCATGAAATACACAGTTCTGGTGTGTATATTTACTGTAGATGATAAAAATTGCTGTAACAACAGATCTAGCTTGAAACTAATTTAAGTTCAATTTAATGCTATACTGTGGAACATTCCAGGCAAAATAATGCAGTCTCCCCTCCTCAATACCCTCTGAGAACTATTTTATGAGACACATGACGGGCATATGAGTACAAATGACTTCTTGCTTTATTTACTTTAAGTGTATGTACAGTTTCGTAACTCGAGGTATCTTGTTATTGTAGCTTGATTATGCAGAAGATGCCACAGAGAAGAGAAGAGTTCTGGAAATTGAAAAGGAGGATACAGAAGAACTACGGCAGAAATATAAGGTACATTTGTTTTGTTCTTTAGAGACAGTGCCTGTCTATAGCAGTGATCTATAGTACATGCAAATCATTGATGCAAATTCTGCTTTTTAACACTTCCCTTTGTCTATTTAAGGACCAGGTGGAAAAAGAAAAGGCAATTGCTAAAGCTCTGGAAGACCTGAGAGCCAACTTCTACTGTGAGTTGTGTGACAAGCAGTACACCAAACACCAGGAATTTGACAACCACATCAACTCATATGACCATGCTCACAAACAGGTATACCAGACAAGACCAGCCTTAATAAGAACAATGAAATAGTTTAGTATTATACTAAATACTTCTACTAAGAGTATGTCTGTTTTGTGAATACAGAGACTGAAGGAGTTAAAACAGAGAGAGTTTGCAAGAAATGTGTCTTCACGTTCTCGGAAAGGTGGAAAAAAGCAAGAGAAAATGCTGCGGAGATTGCATGTGCTAGCTGAGCAAAGGAAACAGCAGGACAGGTAAGCGTGCATACAGTGCCCTCTCATGGTTGGATTGCAGATACATCATTTGCTACTTTTGCTGTTGAAATTAATGTTAAGGAGCCCATGTTAGGCTATTTTCTGATCTATGTTATAATGTTGTTTCTACATTAAAAACATTCCTGGGGTTGTGTTTTGTTTTATTCACACGTTTAAACACAAGCCTCTCAAAGAAAACACTCCACCTTGTGATGTCATGTGGTGATTCAGGAAGTGCTCCACTGTGTTTTTAACCTTAATACACCTTCACTAGAATCATTTGTATGATTTCAGGCCTGGAATTGCCCATCTCTACTGAGCTAAAGGCAAAAGGTAGCCATTAACTTGAAAACTACTTTTTCATAACATAACAAGGTGGAACAGAGCATTTTGAGCTTTGGAGATGTAGACAAATAATAATAAAGGGTTACTCAAATGTGTGAATGACAGAACGTAATTTCGGGTATGTTTTTGATGAGGTAACATTTCAACATGGCTGAAAGCTCAAATGAGTCAATTCTATGTAATATAGGACCTTTAATATTAATTTACATTTTCATCCATTTTATTTTTTTGTTTCAGTACTCCTGGAAGTGGACCGAAGTTTAAAACTACTACAGTAGCTGTGGATGGAGAAAATGTTGAGGATTCTGACATGGCGTTAGAAAACATGCCTGAAATTACATTGGAAGCCCCAGATGCAGAAAAAAGTGAACAAGCTTCCCCAAAGCAAGGCTCAACCATCAGCTTCTCCCTTGGTAAAAACAGTTCCTCCTCCCCTACTCCAAGCAGCGGTGGATCAAAAGTTAGTGTTTCCTTTTCATTTGCGAAGAAAGCACCTGTGAAGCTTGAGACAGCGGCTGCAGTGTTCACCGATCATGGCGAGGAGGTTGTAGAGGAAGGTGAAAGTCAAAATGGAGAAAAGGTTGCAGGACAGGAGGAGGTGGCGGGGGGAGGTACAGAGAGTCCTAAACCAGGATCTGAAGGGGGTGAAGCAGTAGAGGCAGTTACAATTGTCCCCACAGAAGAGGAACAACAGCCTGACGATGGGGCGTCTCTAGCTTCGACTCTCAACAAACTCAAAATGATGATGAAAAAAGAGGAAGGGTATTGTGGACAGGAACCTCAGTACTATCACTATATACCGCCTGCTCACTGTCGGGTGAAGCCTCACTTTCAGTTCTTGTTATTCATGAAAGCAGCAGACCAAAATCAAAGCAAAGAGGAAGAAGACAAGGAAAAAGAAGAGAAAGAGGTGAAAACCACTGAAGTCACCCCAGAACAGACAGAGACTAATGTAACTGAATCTAAAGTAGTTATAAATGAGGTGAAGACCAATGTAGCTGAAGTAAAAAACAGTGAAAGTAAAACCAGTGAAATTAAAACAACCACTGAAAATAAGTCAGTCAGTGAAACTAGATCAACTCGCAGTAAGAAACAGTCCAAGAAAAATACGAACGAATCATCAACTGTAAAAGAAATTGAAAGTAACCCAACATCTGCACCAGAAGCTGAGCCTCCACCTCCAGATGTGAAAAAGGAGGAAACTCCAGCATGTCCAGCGAACACAACATCCACTGAGACTACCTCTCCACCTAAAACTGACAACACTCAAGAGGCAGTAAATTCAGACCAGGGCCCTAAAATACCCACTGGTCCCTTTTTCCCTGTTTTGAGCAAAGACGAAAGCACTACTTTACAGTGGCCCTCTGAGCTTCTTGAATTTACTAAAGCCCAGCCCTCTCTGTCTTACAGCTGTAATCCCCTTTACTTTGATTTCAAATTGTCTCGTAATAAAGGAGTGCGAAATGCAAAACTATCAAAATCTCCTAAACCTGAAGGCTCAGATGAAAAGGTACAAACAACTGTTTCAACAACTGAAGCTGATTCCACCGATAAACCTGGTTCAAGCACCGACACAGAGAAGGCAGCTCCAAAGGAAGAGCCGGTACAATCAGAAGGTGATGCACTGAAGGCGTCAAGTAGCAGTGCCAAGAAAAAGAAGAAAAAGAAAAAGCACAAGAAGTCGTCCAAACATTCAAAGCGCAAAGAAAAGGACAAAGGAGCAGGTGAAGAGGCTGAAGGAGAAGGGGAATCAGCCCAAGAAAAAACTAAAAAGAAGAAAAAGCACAAGCGAAAGAAAAGTAAAAATAAAGGTCCAGACCAAGAGGAGGCTGCAGGTGAGGAGAAAGAAAAACCTAAGGTCAAGTCCGAGGATAAAGTGCCATCGGCTCAACCGACCACAGTGAGCACAGCCACTGGCAGCACTGGAGCTGAACCGGGAAAGAGGAAACGTGCTATAAAAGAAGTGCCTTCTAAATCTGGAGCAGAGGAAGGAGCGTCTGCAAAAAGCAGTGATAAACCAAACTCACTGGAGGAGCACAGTGGCACCAAGCGCCAGAAGACCGATGTGAGTGTGCTGCAAAGTGCCTCCTGTTCCACGTCTGCCCAGAAAAGTCCGGCCTCTGGTCGACCCCCCAGCAGCGACAGTGAGGATGGGGGCTCAAACCAGCGCTCACGCCATCACAAGTCCAGTCCCAGAGACCGAAGGCACCACAGCGAGGAGTCAGGCCGCTCCCATAGCCGCTCCCCCCGGCGCGGGGAGAGGCGGGGCAGTAGTCGAAGACGACATCGTGGTCAGACTTCTCGTAGTCGCTCTTACTCCAGCAGCTCGGAGCGCTCCTCTCGAGGCAGCAGCCGCTACAGCCACCGAAGCCGTAGCTACTCTGAGAGTTACAGTGACTACAGCACCGAGGGGCGCCGCCGCCGCCACTCCAAACGTTCCTCAGACTCTGAGTATGAGAGACGGGGCAGCAGGGGCCGCAGGAGGTCCAGGAGGCATCAGTACTCCTCCTCTTCCTCCGACGACTCACGCTCTCGCTCACGCAGCTACAGCCGCCGCAAGCGGCATCGGAGGCACCACCGCAGCAGCTCCCGGAGTTCGAGCAGCTGGAGCCGCAGCACCAGTGGCAGGTCCTGGAGGCGGAGCTACAGCCGGAGCCGCAGCTCTGCCAGTCGCTCCTCGTCCTCCACCAAAGGCTCACCCCATCGCAGAGGGGCCAGGAGCAGAGCGGACAGTGACACACATCGCAGAGACTTTAACCGCTCTCGTATCTACCGCTCCCAGTCGCCTCGGGCATCCTCCTCACGAGGCCTTAACCGCGGCACTCATTCATCGAGTTCACAGACTTTGAGAGCAGGTGGTTCGAGAGATGCAGGAGAACAGAAAAACACACTTACAGCTCGACAGCTTTTGGAAAAAGTACAGTCCAAAAAGAGTTCTGATGATTCTGTCCCAGGAACTAAAACTGGAGGTAAAATAAAGGACCCACCACAGGGTTACTTTGGTCCCAAACTTCCCCCCACTCTGGGAAACAAAGCCATGCTACCACTCTTTGGTAAACTACAAGCAGGAAAGAAGCCAGTGATTCCACTCACCAGACCAGACGAGGGCGACAAAGGGAAGGGTTCAGAGGCTGACAGTGAGGTCATTCTAGTAGAGCCCATTCGAGAATTTCCCCCTCCACCTCCGCCCCCAGCTCCACCAGTGCAAAAGATGGAGGAGGCTCCTCAGAGCACTGCTCTGTCAGAAGAGACTCAGCAGCCCACCACTGAGCAGCAGATGCTTCAAGAGCCCAGGCCTCTGTTTGAACAGGAAGCACCCATGATAATGGGTCCATATCAAGGAGAGACTGAACAGGACCCTTCTCAAAACCCTATGATGGAGCCACTCATGTCCGACATGCAGCAGCAGCCTCCAATGCACGCTTATGCTGGTTACCCCCCTCCCTTGGAGGAGGACGGTCTGGAGGCAGAGGAAGATGGACTGGCTCCTCTGGAGAGTCAGCCCATCACTTTCACCCCAGAGGAGATGGAGAAATACAGCAAGCTCCAGCAGGCCGCTCAGCAACACATCCAGCAGCAGCTCTTGGCCAAACAGGTGAAGACGTTTCCCTCGGCAGCAGCCGCTGCAGCAGCTGCAGCAGCTGCAGCTAACCTGGCCCCTGCCCCTCCTCCCCCCACTCTGCAGCAGATCCACATCCAACAGCCCACTGTGTCTGTGGCCTCTGGGACCTCCATCACCACAGTGCAGCATGCCATCCTGCAGCACCATGCTGCTACAGCTGCTGCCATGGGCATCCACCCTGCTCACCCGCACCACCCACACCCAGCCCATGCCCAGCTCGCCCAAGTGCACCACATCCCTCAGCACCACCTCACCCCCATCTCCCTGTCGCCCTTAGGGCACTCCCTCGGACACTCTTTAGGACACTCTCTGGGACATGCTGGCCTCATTCCAGCTCACCCCACTGCCTTCCTCTCTGGACAGCCCATCCACATAATCCCGGCATCAGCTCTTCATCACACTCCTCTGGCCCTGCACCATGTCCCCCATGCGGCTCTGTACCCCACTCTCTTCACCCCCCGGCCCTCTCAAGCCGCTGCAGCAGCAGCGCTTCAGCTGCACCCACTGCTCCACCCCATCTTCTCAGGACAGGACCTCCAACACCCCCCTAACCATGGCTCTTGAGTAATGCACATTTTACCAAACCAGCCATATAAAATTGTCATATTATTGGTCACATGATCCAATCATTTTCTTCTGGCCTACAGTGAGAAAACCTAAGAGACACTAACTTTTATTAACTGTTCTTTAGCCATTACCATTTGGTAATGACCTAAATCTTTAAGGTGTTTTATAATACCTCTGACACTGGTGTTTAATAAGAACATTTTTAAACGAGCAAACTACTGGAGTTTTTGTTTTACACATGAGTTTCTTAATCTGCTCAGTTTGCAGCCAAAGAAGTATAAATACATATAATGGCTGACTTGTTAAGTAAAACATGTCAGGAAGAGGGTCACGGCATCAAGTCAAAGCATGCAGTTCAGAATGGCCTGCTAGCTCTTATTTCTACTTATAATGTGAAGTCCAGTAATGATGGCCATCTTAAATTCAGATCTAGTTTCCAAACATGGTACCATCATTTTTTAAATAAGAGAGTGAAGCTGAGTTTGTCTGCATTACTCTGAGGTAAAGCTAATGTTTATTGTGGTAAGGGTTTATATGAATGACTTGCACTGATATCTGTACATGACAATGATGCTTTTTTGCATCATGTAACAATAAGATTGTAGTATACTGCAATAATTGTATTTTTTCCGTTTTTAAATTATTTTCCTAAATGCTCTTTTAGGAAGAGCTTTTTTGCTTTTGTGTAATTTTGTAAATAACTGCTGTAGATTAACCTGATGTAACCATTGTAGAGGTTAAAACTGCTACTGAATAACAGAACAAGTTTAATGGACAACACATGTATCCAGGTAATTTCTCTTATCCTTGTAAAGACTGCAGAGAACATACACATTAACAACATGTCAGTAGCAACTATTATTTTTTAAAGAACGACTTTGTTTTGGCAAATAAAATGTTGAGTTCATATACAAGTAGTGTCCTTTTTTCTCTGAACACTAGATGGTGTCCTTGTTTTGTACACGTTAGAGACATGGTTTTATTTTACTGTCTATATACGGTTAACCCTTTCATCAAACACATGCTGAACAAAAGAAAAATAATAGAGATTTTTTATTATGAATTTAGTCAGTCACACAGTGGTACTAAACAGTATGAAGGTAGTAAAGAGACTGAGTGTAGATGAAGTTTGAAAAATGCATGAAGTAGAATGCTTTTATAATGAAATAGTTTAAAATATCTACAGTCCCGGTGAGTGTACAGTAGCGGCCCATCATGGCACATGAGTCTCCAAGCTGTGTTTCTCTGATAATCATCAAATACCTAACAGAATAGAAATGCACAATTTATTGAATTTAAATATTCTGTTTGCCAAACTCTACCTTTGAAATATAGTAAACATTTTGTATACATTTAAAAGAAATTTAAGTGCAGAATTAGAAAAGTAAATAAGATAAACTGTGTTTGAGAAGGCAGAATGACATTAACACTGATAAAATCATAAAGCTGTTTTCATCATAAGTGGTCTTAGAAAATCCTGCGTATATGGCAGTGAATTCCTGTGGGTTTAAATATTAGATATTAAGATCGATGAATCTTGTGGCTGAAGTATGTTACACAAAAACTGCAATGGTGTTTAGGCAACTACTCATTTTTTTTTTTTTTACCTTTGTGCCACTATTCATATTAATCAGGGATGACAAAAATACAAAGTCCACGATATATTTCCGCTCTTATCCAGTAGGGGGTGGGTCAGCCGAGGTATCTGATCACTAAAAACATAAAGACGCAGGTCGCCAGCATCCCTCCAATCATGATGAACTTATCTTGGGTAGCTCTCCGCTCTATTAGCCTCATCACTGTGTTAGAAAGCCCCAGCATGTTTGCCACATCCAACATTTTCTTATGAGTTCCCTGCACACAAAAATAAAATCTTGATTGTTCAAACAGTAATTAGCAAGATGCAAAGATTACAAGACCAGTCACTACAAACAAATACATGTTGAAGCTGCACTAATTGGTATAGACTAAAGATCAACAGGGGCACTGACACGACACTTCGTCAGAGGGTTTTTGATGGTAAGACACACCCAGATAAGAGGAGGCCTGAAGAATGCCCACTCTGGAAACAAAGCCTCAAGTCTAGTTAAAGGTCCTATATTATACAAAATGGATTCTTGTGAGCTTTAAGCCATGATATAATGTTCTTATCTTCTCGAAAACATACCTGGAGTTGTGTATTGTTTCATTCACATTTATTATTAGTCTTCTACTTGTACATCTCTAAAGCTCAAAATGCTCTGTTCCAACTTGTGATGTCATGAAGCAGTAGTTTTCAAGTTAACAGCTACATTTTACCCTTTTTCAGTAGAAATGGGCAATTCCAGGGCTGAAAGTGTCTGGAGTTCAAAACACAGTAGAGCGCTTCCTGTATTACCACATCACATCACAAGGTGGAACAGAGTGTTTTCAGTTAAGAGAAAAACTCAGCAGCAACTAAATATGCAGGATCTGTGTGTGAATAAAACAAAACACAACTTGGGTATGTTTGTGAGGAAGAAACAACATATGAGCAATAACAATAAGACTGATTTTAGTAACCAGGTCAGAAAAGACGGTTACTATTTCATATTAAAAGTGCACTGTGTAACTTTTCTGGTGGAGGGTTTGCCAGCTCCTTGTCTCCTTGGTGATGTTACTGTATTCCCTTCAGTATTTTACAGTATGGAAATAAACTTGGTTATCACAAAGGCGACAAGTTAATGGTCAGATCTATGAAGACACAAGCCTGCATATAGTAAGAGTTAATTTTTTAAAGGTATTTTTGAGCTATAAAACACCTGTAATTGAACAAATGCAAGGCAGATATGTTTAATGCCCTACTGTGGAACATTCTGTGTAAAGAAATAATATCTCCATGGAGACAAACAAGAAGCACACCCTCCAGCTTACAAGTTACATAGTGCACCTTTAAGAAAATTATCTTCCTTTTTTAACAGTGCAGTTTCTTGAGGCAATCTTCTTTACTTGTCCACGTTCTGGGTCTGCCTCAACCTAGATTGAGCCCACTTGTGGATTGATTATCTGTGAAAACATGACAAACCTTGAGTGTGCCCCTCTGATCTCTCAGTCCATTGAGGATGCTGCTGCCGCTGCCCAACAGGTCATCCATGCCTCTGTGTGCGTTGTGCAAACTCGAGTTTAACTGTAGAGTCTCATCTATGGGTATGGAAGTATCAGCATCCTGATAAACAGAAATTACACTGTGTTAAAGGTTGTATATGTTTGTGGAAAATAAAAACTACAGTTGACTTCAGATAATCTTCACAATACAACAGAACACTATGTTGATATTTAAACAGGTTCAGTATACAGTTTATATGACCTATATTATGCAAAATGGATTTTTTGTAAGCTTTAAGCCATGTTATAATGTAGTTATAAAAACATACCGGACGTTGTGTTTTGTTTCATTCACACATGCTTAAGTAACACTTTATTATTAGTCTCCGAAGTTCAAAATGCTCTGTACCTTGTGATGTCAAGAAGCAGTTTTTAAGAGCTACCTTTTACCTTTAGCTCAGTGGAGACTGGCAATTCCAGGGCTGAAATCCTCCACATGATTCTAGAGAAGGTGTTTGGAGTTTAAAAACACAGTGGAGCACTTCCTGTTTTGCCACATGACATCACAAGGTGGAACAGAGTGTTTTCAGTTTGAGAGAATAACTATATATGCAGGGTTTGTGAGTTAAACATGGGCGAATGAAACAAAACACAACTCCACATATGTTTTTGATGAGGACATAGTTCATAGTTCAGAAAAAAAGGCCTTTAACTGAGATGATGCCTTTGGAGAAATCTATATACATATTCCTTAGATACCTCTAAAAGAGCTATACAACATGAATCATGATCAAATAAAAACAATGTTGAAAATTGTGAGTTTTTGGGCATTTTAGAACATTTTGTGTATTTTCCTATCAGATATTGTAAAATAAATCACATATAATCTTTATACAGTAATGTCGCCCCCTATAGACTAAAACAATAACGAGTTGATGGTCATAATATTGTGCCTGTTTGATGTATTAAACTTGCATTGGTTGTGAAGGTTCGGCTCATCAGCTCCTCTCTCTCTCGCTCTTGGGCTTCTTTGGTGTATCGTCTGTGTTGGAAATTTTGCAAAGCAGTTCGAAGATGCTGAGTGTCATATTTAAGCTGGTCCACTCGTCTGGAGGAAGCACAGAAAGTTATTTAGTTATGACGTTTGTAATACTTTATATGATCTAAAACTTTTGATTAGATCATTTTATAACTTTCAGACTTTGCCTGTAGCATTTAATCACATAAAGTATTCTAATAACACATTTTTCCCTGTAAATCTTGCCTATTCTGAAAATCAGCTAGGATCAGAGAGGAGAGTCGTGGGATGGGGTGCACTCTGTCCCCTAGGGCCTGTTTACCCAACTCAAAATGAATCTTTGCCCAATGCTACAGGAATGCTGGTGATGATGGGAGACTGCGAGGATATGTTTTCATAGATCCATGTCGCCACAGGCCAGGACGGGACTGTCTGTCTGTCTCATCCCATACACCCCTCCTTCCCAACCCTCTTCCCCCTCCCCTCCCTCCCTCCCTGTGCCCTCCTCCCCCTCCCTCCCCCATGTCATTATGAGATATATGGCTTCCCCTCGGTACTGCCAACTCTGGGGCTTTTTGCTCACCACCAATTGATTTAATCCCAACTTACAATTTAGCGTTCTGCCGGCGGTTTGGTGGCTCTTTGCTGGCGAGGATCTCAAGACGTTCTAACTGATTGAAGATCTGCTCGATTCTTCCAAACAGCTCATTTTCTAATACTAAAAATAGAAAATAAAAATTGATTTATGACTGTAATTATCTTTTTTTTTTTTTTATTCTTCAGTAAAGTGTAATTTGTTTAATTGGATTTGATTTGATTTTATGTTCTGTAATTATTGAATAATGGAGAATAGAAGCCAATAAGTGAGGCAATAGTCTTAAATTGTTTATAGCTATTTATACTTTTATAGCAAATAAATCAATTCGACACTGACTTATCAACAGATAAGATGTAGCAGATATAAGTCCACCAGGTGTTTTTTATTTATTTCTGTTGCCCAGTAATTACAGATATATTACCCACAAAGAACACTAAAACATAGGGACTTTGACTGTGTGATGACGTCGTGTCAAAACTTTTGATTTATACTTTGAAGTTTGAACTATACTTTGATTGTGTATTTTTCCACCTTCTACAAGTTATAACAGCCACTCATACAATTAATAGTTATAATACCTCTTTGCATTACTAAATAAAAAGTAAATATTTCTTTTGTGTTTTGTCATCTGCACACAACAATGGTGGTCATATGGTGGTCTTCTGAATCATTCCATTAGTGTTTCATTACTCCCAGATACTTCCCTTTACCCTAAACTTTTGATGTCATGCTTTGAGAAGACATGGGGTGTGTCTGTTGCCTGGCTCCCACCCATATACTGTATACAGTCTATGCTCCCACCATTATCTAAAAAGAAGCCCTCCCAAGCATCTGTCACTGCACCCACCCAGCTGCTTCCTGCCCTGGCACCAGCATGGCACCACCAGCCACAAAAACAACCACCCAGGGCCAATGTGCCAACTGTCAATCCACCATCACAGTCAGCAAATAAAACAGGCACCAAGAATGAATCATAGTACAGTTTCCTCTTAATAATTGGATAGAGTGAAGTGATAGAAGTGACACACAATAATGAATGGGTTATTTTATAGTTACTCACAGTGCACTGACTGTCGGTCTGTTCTCTCCAGGTTTCCCATCAGTGACTGGACCTCCTGAATTTGTCTGATCAAAAATGAATAAATAAGGACTACATTAACATCGGACAACTCTTTAAACACATGTGTTATTACTGAACGAATAGAAGAAGATGTGTTATTATTGAAAAAGTAACTGGCCCATATGCTGTTTTTTCATCTGTTTCTTGCTTACAGGTAGAACAGCTGCTCTGAGTAAACGGCTGGGAAAAAGGCAACAAACTCACTTATTGGTTTGGTGATAAAGCGTCTCCATGTCTCGATATCGTGCGTTGTGTCGTGTAGTTTGTGATTTATAACTTTATTTCCCAGGGCAGTTCAGATCGTACAGGTAACTTAGCCGAGTTAGCTGTTCGGCTAACACAGGGCAGTGAACACGTCATCAGCTGTGTACGGAAGTCGTAAACCGGAAGTGCTGCGTCAACGGAGATTTGAAAAAATAAGAGGGTCTACTCTGCTTCTATTGACAAACGCAAACTAAACTTTTATTTTTCGGGATATCTAATTATCTATATGAGCATATAAATATATATTATAATATATTATTGATACACATTAGTCATTAAAAGTGTTACTTTGTGGCTTTTTTAAACGACAATAGACGATCTTGTTTGATTCTTTTCTTTTGGCCGCAGGTAAATTTGGACCACAGAAAAACATTTAACATGCGACAAGACCGAAATGTGAATTTATGCAAAACTGTTGTTAAGTATAGTCTTAATCTTATTATTTTATTCACTTTTTGAGTCATTTTTTTAGTAATATTATTAGATATCGTCAAACATCAAAGAGATAAACATATTTTATTAAATGGATTTGAGTGTGAGAAGGACTTATTCAACCCCTTTCTAAGATAACTCACCTCTTTTAATTCTTACGAGTAGCCTCCTAGATTACTCAGATCTCAGTACTCTCATTTGAGAAAGGAAGCTCATCTGAGCCTTGCATAAATAGGTACAAATTTGAGACTGGAAAAAATACGATGCCAATCTCCATATCTGTGTAATGTTCCATTCTGTGGTACATGTGTTTGATTTAGTGTTTCTTTTATTTTTATTGCTGGAAGATGTGATATGAGACATCCTTTTCCCAAGCTCCCACAGGACTATAACACAATCTGTTGACATTTGACAGGACAGACTCTGCGAAACATGTCCTGGGGGTGGTTTATGTCAGCTCACCTTGACTCACTCTAATTAGCCTATCCTCTTTTTTCCACAAATAGGTGTCATGATATCAGCCTGTCCATCCTGAGCTTCCTTCTCGCCTGAAGTCACTGGAGACTCCAAGACTAATGATATCAACTGGAGGTCACATTACAAAGATCTCTATGAAGAATCGTCTTAAGTCAGAAGGTGAGTTTATCATCAATGACTGCCTGTGTGAATGTTGCATACTTAAATTTCCCAGATCAACTGTGCTTCCCCTAATAATTTGGTGATGAGATAAACACCCTGGGGTGCTACTTGACATGTTAATGCCTCACCTTGCTCCCTATGGTCAAAGCTAACTGTACTAATTGCCTTGATTAGCATCTTAAGCCAATCAGTGCGGTGAACTGTAACAAGCTCCTGTTTTGTAGTGAAAGCTATGTATTTGTTTACCCTACCAAGCAGCCTGGCGCTCAGTAGACATCTCAGACAGTTTTCCTGATGGTACTTGAGTTGATGGTTGTATCTCCAGGCTAGACTCCCTCCAACAGTGGTCCTTTTCACCAGCCCCCGCATGTCAAAACTCTGGGATCTGTTCATGCCACTTCTTGCTCCAGCAGTTTAACTTTTTTCCTTTTTTTGGTTGTCATAACACATCCTCAGGGCACCAGGTTTGGAGGTGCATGGCTTTAACTACCTGCACAGAGGAAAACCAGAGGATCCTTCCCATAGCGTACACGAGTATAGCATTAGCTTTGTTTCTGGAGGTCGTGGGGTTTTCACTGTCTGTCCTTCGTCTTTTAGCCCTCGGGAGAGAGTGACACAAGCTTACTGGTCTTCCTGCACACCTGAGCACCACAGGCGAGAGCAGTGTCTGAACTCCAGGTGGCCTACATCAGCACAAATTTATATCAAAATTAATGGAGACAGTCTTTTCACTGTGTGAATCTTTAAATATATTTATCATACATTTTATTTACCAGTAGACTTGTTTGTTGTTGACAAGCACATAGGTGAATTGCTACTTTTAATTATACTGAAGGGGAAATTATTTCAATAAAATATAAACATACACGCTGAGAAACTATTGTAACAAATTGTATTTCTGAATAGTACAAATAACTATTAATACTATATTAATGTAAAAGTAAACTTGCTATACCTAAACTATTGGATCTTGGGTGGGAACTATGCATGATTGTCCAAAACCAAAATTACAATTTTGACTTTATCCTGGTTTAAACTCTGAATGCCTTTGCGTTATTAAAAAGTAACTAAAGTCATCAGCCACTTTAAAGTATTCACACTTCATTGTGATCGCTTAAACCCAACTGTCACTCATAACGGAACATAACCTGACCAGTAGGTGTGTATGCGTCTTGGTGATTAAACATAGAGCATTAAACTGAAACATACTGAAACACACCAATTTCACCGCAATAGCAGATCATCACAGGGATCAAATCACAAGTCACCCCTTTTCAGCTTTTTTTTTTTTTTTTTTTTTTTTTAATGTGACTGAAAGTTGCAAGTCAGTCACAATTATTCTAATAAGAACAATTTGACTAATCAGCTGTTAAAATAATTGTTGACTATTTTAATAATAATTAGTAAAAGAACAGTTTTTTTTATTTGCATAATAGACTGTATTTGTAAAGGCCCTCTTTCTAGAGGTCTTCACTTAGCATATTTTAACAATTTATCCTATTTATTAGCATTCGCCCACTGATCTAAAGGTTGGCGGTTCGAATCCAGCTCTTGACATAAACATCACAGGTTGAGCAGTCAGATCCACTGACCCACAGGTTGGCTGGTGCGATTCCAGCTCCCACAGATGAATGCTGCCGTTGTGTCCTTGGGCAAGACACTTAACCCACCTTGCCCACAGTGTCTGCGTACACTGTGTGAATGTGTGTGTGAATGGGTGAGTGGTTCCTTGTTGTAAAGCGCTTTGAGTGCCTTGAAGGTGGAAAAGCGCTATAGAAAAATGTGACCATTTACCATTTATAGTAGTGTATTCCAGACAAAAAATTGTTGGTTGGTTGACTAAAATAATGATTAGTTGCCTTATATGTTTGTTGATTTAAGAATATGCCCTTTTAAACTTTGCACAATTATGAACTCTATATTTGTATCTGTATCACACTTATATTTTACGTGTTTGACTTTTGAGGGGTCCAGACAGTGCAGCCTACATTTATAAATCTTTAATATCATAAGATTTGAGGGTCTTTAGACTTGAGTAACATTTCTGTGTGGTCACCAGTTCATAACAGAATGGCATTTCCTGGGGTTCAAACTGAAATCACCTGAAATCAACCCAGCCTTTTGTCCAGGGGAGAGACACAATAGAAAGAAAGAACAAACTGCTCAGTGAACCATGACTACCTTACACCGCTATTTTACTCATTAAGAATAAATTATATGTTATTGGGTTGCCTTCATCATATTTAATTATGTTTTCCCGTCAATATAATACATACATCAACACTTATTGCCCAAGACAGACAAAGTGAGGAGGCAAATTATGGGGAGCAGAAAGCGCCTTGGGTCAACAGTTTTTGGATACCAGTCATTTTTGAGAGGCACACTGAGCTCCTTGAGACGCCTCGGGAGATGATCAGTTTAACTTTGAAGCTTTGATGAGACAATGAATGAAACTAAATGAAAGCCTGTCACAGTTAACCCACATGCACCCCGTGTCCAATTTGACTCAGTTTTCAATATGGAGGAAGACTTTAAACTTAATTGTCTTAAAAGTACACTGTGTAACTTTTTGGTTCGGGGCCGGTCACCTGCTTCCTTCTATGGATATGTCATTGCTCTGCCTGGAATGTTTCACAGTATGACATTAAACAGCTCTTCCGTACATTTAATAAATTACAGGTGGTTTATAGCTCAAAAATACATTGAAAAGCAGGCGTTCTGACTGTGACTGGAGTTGCCGCTCCACAGATCTGATCTGTAACTTGATTTGGTTTGGACTCTATGAAGATAGATACGTTTAAAACCATACTGTGAAACATTCCATACGAAGGGATAACATCTCCATGGAGAAAAGCATTTGATGAGCCCTCCACCAGAAAAGTTACACAATGCACCTTTAATAATGTTGATCATCATTTTATATACAGTGCTGTATACTACCGCAGGCCTGGGTCTACTGGGGTCTACTGGGGTGAAAAAGGATGCATTGCAACTTCAATTAAACATGTTTACACCCTCATTTCAGGTGCCCACTTATGTATTATTATGTTCGCACCCCTTTGAGACTCAGATGTACCCTCAGTGAGTTTGGTCTGCACTGTAATACTAACATTTCAAACTTCACTCTGATAAATTAAAGATTTGATACTCAACACCATTTTGGATATTCCATGGATCATTTTACAAGACATATTTTTAGACAATAGAATGTAATTTTCAGCACATGGTAGTAGTTATTCAGTGCTACATGTGTGACAGTGGTTAGAGCAGTGGTCCCCCAACCCAGAGGTCAGAGGATCGATTCCCACTTGGACCAAGTTTGGTAGGCAAGACACTTTGCTTAGTATGAATGTCATGTGTGTGAATGAAAGTTGGTGATTGATGGTGCAGATTGGCAGACTTGCTTTCGTCAGACTACCCCAGGGCAGCTGTGGCAACAGTAGTAGGTTACCGTTCATTATTATTTTACTCCATAGTGAGCTCAAAGCACTGTAAAGCGTAAGCCTTTTCTTCCCCCATTCTAAATCTATTCAGGAAAGGTCAAATATGTCCTTTTTATCAATAATTGTTTAAATGAATCTAGTTTTTATGTCAGTATCAGTTAGTGTCTGTTAGTGTTGAGACAGTGATGTATTTAAATGGGCCAATGTGTCCAATTTGATTTGGGTACATATAGGACACAATTGAGTGTTGATTTTTTATTATTTGTTTAACTTGTCTGACTTATTGTTAATTATTTTGTTAATCTTAAAGTTATACAGTTTTTTTATTAAGAGATTTACATTTCCAAAATGCTTTTTGCACATGCATTTTGAATTTCCTGCCACAATTTTTCATACTGTGCCAGTCCCAAGCCTGGTTAAACAATATATTATCAAGTAGGAAACAATGAAACAAAATGCTATATGTAAATCACACAAAAGGCAGATGTTTTTTGTGACCTAGATTTCACTGCAACAGTTTATTCTGTTTATATTTATCCTAACCACATTGTAATTCACAGCTCAAAAGTGTATATGCAACACTGAAAGAACTCATGGTGTCACTTTTCACGTTTGCCAAACAACACAACAACTTTATAGCTCTTCATACCTCTTTTTGTGTATTGTGTTATGTGCACCACAGTGAAAGTGATCTCAGCTGAGTAAATACAGTCTTTTCAAGTTATAACAATATTTCTTTTACTAGATCTTTTTATATAAGATGGCGCTCTTTGCTTTATTGTTTCTCTGTTGTCTCACAGCTGCATGTTTAGTCTGACCTCAAAGCCAGGATCCATCTGCTGGGCCCCACGCAGCAGCCCTGTGGCCATACCACCTGGGACTCCTGGATGAGAGATACTGTCCACATCGTCTTTGCGCTGATAATTCTCACACAAACATGGCAACCTGGCATGGAGTTTCCCCTATCCGCCCACCCAATAACATTACACATTGTTAAACCTTCATAGTGACACCAATCAATCTTTATTTCAATCAGTCTTTATTTATAGAGCCCTTTACTGTTGTGAGGGGACCAACGTGCTTTCTAATAAAATTAACACAATATAAAAACATGGGGGCAGTATGTTTGACCAGATACAGAGAAAGCTAGGCAACATTTTATCCTTGGTCCCATAGTGTTGTCACAGTAAATTGGCTACTGCAGTCAGTACTGTAATTAAACATGAACACTTATTACATGAACCACTATCTGAATATCAAGTATTTGATTTGATCTATTATTGGACCAAAACTTATTCTGGTGGTTTTAAGTCCTTTCAATGTGAGGCTTCATGCTGGTTCTGTTACACTGGTACACTATAAGGCACCTCGAATGTCTTGCTCAAGGATACAACAAGGGAGTGAAACCAGTGATCTTCCGGTCAGCTGCAACTTAAAGCTTCACTATGTAACTTTACTTTAGTTGACTTGAATGACATACTGGGGAACATTCCAGGCAAAGCCAGATCTCCCTGGTCACAGGTGGCGTACCCTCCTCCAGAAAAATTACACAGAGCTCTGACACCATAATACTAAAGCAGGATTTACAGCCATTTAGAGAATTTAGTAAATAGTCCTTAGAAACTATTCAAAACCTTCTTCTCAGAGGTGCAGCTTGTTGAGAGAACACCAGGCCTAGTGCTTTATCTGTGTTTTCCTATCATGGACATTGTTTGTGTGAGAAAGTTGTGTTTTCATTCGAATGGAGGTCAGAGAGGGAGTGCCGAGCGTCAAACAGCGAGGAGGCTGTTCTGTGGGTGCCTTATGGGGCTTTATCACGTCCATGGTCATATCACAGACCATTGGGTGTAGAGGATGCAAACCCAGGTGTCTGTGTATCATGGGAACAGCCTCCCCCAGGAATTTCCCAGCAGGAGATCACAACTGCAGGGCTGAACCAAAACTGTAACTGTAATGTAAATATCTGACTTGTTTTGTTGATCCAGTTTCACAGTATTGAGATGACTGCATTATGAGTTGTGTAATAGATGGATAAATTAATGCATAACACAAATAAGCAATATACAAATAAACTATATTTTAGCCAGAAATGTCAATTTTTTGTTTTTGATTTTTGGCATGCTTGTTGCTTCCATGTTGAGTTACTCCAGTTTCATAGTTCCGAGACTGCTGCACTGAGTTGTGTCTTAAATAGTCTAATTAATGCATGCATAGTCCAGATGTCCAGTTTATTTAAGTTGCAATAATAACATATTGTCTACATGTATCTTTATTGGCTGAATGTTCATCAGTTACCATGGTGACACAACGTAAACATTATCAAACAGTCAAAAAAGTTTTAAGATAGCTTGAAAATAGCTTCACTCTCCCTGTTGATGACATCTGCAACGTATCAATACTTTACCATAATAATTCAGGTAATAGGCCTAATCAATGTTTTTATCACATGTTTAGCCCATACATCACAAAATGCCAATGTGAACCCGTTTACTAAATATGTAACAGCAACCTATGACTGTTACATGTTGTTCTTGTCTTCACTCCACACTTTATCAAATGCTTATTTCCATTGTACCTTCATATTTTTAATACAACTTTAACCAAATTAATGTAAAAATATGCAGACTGAAAATATCATAACCCAGAAGAACAGTATTTTTTAATGAAATCACAATTATCATTTTGTTTTGGTAACATTTGTGACAATACCTTGTTCCAGCATGTGATAAGATTTCATATATAAGTTATTAATAATTACTGAATCAGTTACTTCAGTACTCCATAAATCACAAGTAATCTGATTAGACATTTCAACATTTTAGTCCTACTCCCCCCACATACACTTTGATTTAACTAAATGCTCTTGACAGTGTGCTTTGTGAAAAAATGTATTCAGTTTGACCCTCGCCATCTTCTCGGTCCAAACCCGCATGTTGGAAATCACTGCTATGGACTAAAGGGTGGTCCATGTTTAGTATATCATCTCTTCTGTTGTGTCATGTGAGACTAGTGCTTTCTCAAGCTCTCAGTGAAAACAAACAGTATGTGGGATAAGAAACTCAATTCAAGTTAAATTTGCATATTGCTAATATTTTTTGATGCAATAAATAATTTCTAAACAAATGTGAAATACATTTTTAAAGCAACCATGTACATTTTACAACATCTGACATGGTTTTGCTTCTTGTCTTCTTGTTTCAGCTGTCAGTTCAACCCCACTGCCCACCTAATTACCCCTTACATGTTTATGGATCTCTGGACACCTCCCTGTCTCATCATCTTGTGTGGGTGACCCGAGACCGTCACCGCAGCGACCCTCTGCCTCTGCTCCTGCCCCCCATAGAGGTATGCACTCAGCCTTGTCATAGCTCCAGGCAGTCCATGTTCTTGTTATGGGTTGAGCAAGTGCGTTACTCATTTCACATACCAAATTCCTACCACATAGCGTATTCTCCATCTTCAACTAATACCACACCAAATCCATTTTACCTTATGTACCTTCCTCTTTGTCATTTACATTGTGTCTCATTGTGATGTCCAGGACGAAGATTAAATGTCCTGTATTATACAAAAAATGACTCTTGTTATGTTAGATTGTTGTTACCTTCTCAGATATATACCTGGAGTTGCCTTTTGTTTCATTCACACATGTTTGAGTGATCCTTCATTATTAGTCTGTCTGCATCTCCAAAGCTCAAAATGCTCTGTTCCACCTTGTGATGTCATATAGTGGTAGTTTTCAAATTAACAGCTCCTATTACCTTTTGTTCAGTGGAGATTAGCAATTCCAGGTCTGAAATTATCCCAATGATTCTAGAGAAGATGTATGGAATGCAAAAACACAGTGGAGCACTTCCTGTATTACCACATGACATCCCAAGGTGGAACAGAGTGTTTTCTATTTGAGAGAATGACTCAAGCCATAATATGCGGGATTTGTGTGTTAAACGTGTGAATGAAATGAAACACAACTCCAGGTATGTTTGTAATGAGGAAACAACATTATAAGAAATCAAAAACGTGCATAGTCTAGAGGTTTGCCTCAGGGCTCCCAGGTTCCTATTACAAACCGCTATGTGTCCTTTGGCAATATATCTACCAGGATTTCTATGCTTCAGTAAGAATCTACTGTTCCTATATAAATAAGTAATCCATAAACCCATGTGGTATGTTTGCTGTTATGGATAAAATCTTTCTGTCTGTCCATAAAACTTCAAATAAATCTTGTAAAGTTGTGCAAAGGTGTGGGCATCCATCACACCATTGACCATAGCAATGTAGAGATTACAGAGCAAAAATGTTAATATGCCAGTGTACATGTTTTCAGACAGTGTTTTGTTTAAAAATAAAAATAAAAATATTGCCTTAAAAAAATTACAAATAGAACAAGGTTGTGTTAGTAATATTGATATTTTGCAGTGATGTCACTCTGGGGGTGTTCTACATATATGTGTATTGGTGGAATGTTCATCAGTTACCGTTGAGACAATAAACAATACATTTTAAGATTGTCTGAAAACTCAAGAAAAAATACAAAATTGATTTAAACAGGAGCCTGTGATCATGTGCTCAAAAAAATCAAACATCTCCTGTTTAGGTGTTTCAACAAAAATGTGAGAGTGATTGAAAAACTGAAAATTTCAGAGGGACTTGTTTAACAGAGCAAAATCAGTTCACCTGTTGTAATTCCAGCATTAAAATAAAGCTCAGATTAAAGTGTAACAAAGCCTCAGACAGAACATGCATCCAGTTAGCACACACAGGCAATGTTAATATCAGCTGCAAAGTATCAATAGTAGTATAATAGTAGATTGTCTCCATATTGATAGATACGTTTAATGCCCTGTTGTGGAACCTTCTTGGCAAAGCAATAACATCTGTGTGGAAACAAGCAGGTTGCAAAGTGCACCTTCAAAATCAGTTAAATAAAAAATAAGTTGCTCAGTTCTTGATGACTGCTTTATTATGATTATTTACTATATGCTAATTTTTTCTGCATAACATATATACAGTTTACAATTAGAAGTATTTTAAAGAATGTCCTCTCTCTTTTCTTGTGAAGAAAAATAAAATAAACAATGACATGACTAAGTAGCAGAAAAAAAATTGGGGAATAAAGATGGTTTCTTAGATAAAATCAGATCTTATTGGTGTTACAAAGTCTAGCCAGCTTTTCCATACACTCTTTCTAATCTTGAAGTACAAGTGAGTTTCTCCATAATATACTGAAGACTACTTTCATAGTTCGTGGGTGATATTATTTTCTTAACACTGAAGTACAATTCTGGCTACACCTCTATACATTTGTGTCCATCCATCTTCCGTCGGCATAGCACCCTTTACCTGAACCAGACAGGTGAGGTAGAGTTACACAGGCATTACTTTACATTGTGTTTGTCATTCACAGCGCAATAGTGACAACAGAGCTAGCAACTGTAGCTGAAGCCCGTAGCTCAAATCCAACTACAAACACACAGCCAGTGACCACAGGTGTGCAGGGCAGGTATGCACACAGCCATATGCAAAAACCCTTCGTCTGTCTCTCTCTGTACAGCCGTCACCTGTCTCTGGTTCTCTGTAGCCCAGCAAAGCAGCCTCCCTTGGGGCTTGTGCGTGCGAATCCAGCCCCCATCCCCGGACCCCCCTCCACCCAAGCCACTGAGGGAAATGAAAGCTTTAGGAGTTCATTATAAAACAACAAGAGGTACAGCGGGGGAGTGCTGCCAGGGCCATGAGCTATCCCCCTGTTATCCTGCTTATATGTCGCTCAAATCTCCCAGCCTCCAGTCTAGGTCTATGTGACACACGGGGGCAAAACAAATACAGCAATCGTCAAATGAAATGTTTTATGTGCCATTAGGTATTGTTATGACAGCTGACTTGAGTTCATTGGAGGTGGGAAATAATGAATTAAAAATGTTTTTGCGTCACTTTTTGGTCTAGATTTTTAAACCTTTTTTGGCTGCCTCATCATGTTTACCACTGATAATACTCAGATGAGCAATTATTTGTCTGGAATGTTCCAACGTTTGTCATTTAATTTTTCTATCTTGCATTTATTCAAGTATAGGTGTTTATTGATCATGAAAACACCTTGGAAAAACATGCATTGCTTGCCTTTTCACAGATTTGACCTGAAGCACTGCCAAGTAGCTTGTCTCTGTGGTGAGAGATAAATTTAAGCCCATTTTGTGGTTCCAGCCAAAGCAATGGCATCTCCATGGAGACGCGCAGGCGGCGTACCCTTCACCTAAAAACATAGTGCGCCTTTAAAAACCTTTATATGTGCTATTAGGTATAGCTCTGATTTGACTTCATCAGGCGTAGAAAATAATGAATTACAAACACTTGAGTATTTTTTGGGTAATCTGACTTTTTGGAGTAGATTTTTAAACCTGTACTTACACTAACCCTGGTATATTTCTAACCATTGTTGTTAATTACATACATCTTTTGAGATTGCATTGAATTCTATTTTTTTCATACATATATACTGTACATACATGTACATTTACATGTACCCCATTTAAGTGCAGTATTAGCAGTACAGTAAGCCTATTGGTTCATATTGCACAAAAAATTGGAAAGTAGTAAGAGTTTTTGTCACTCTTTCTTTTTTCAAATTTTCCAGATAAATGCCACCATTCCCATGTGACAGCAACAATGAATTCCATTACATGATAAAGTTATAGAAATCTGCCATTCTTATCATTTCATTAAACAGCATTAAGTGTAAATGTTAACCTTAAAATGCTTATCTTATTTTTTTTTTAATTATTATTATTTGGTTTGGTTTAATATTTGTGGAAACATTTATCATAGTTTCACATCAGTTAAGTGGCAGCTTGTGGAAAATAAGATACTAAAAAAAGTATTAAAATACAGGAAGTAAAGAGTTCTAAAACAGAATCCTTCTACCTATGTCATCCATACAGGAAATTAACAAATCAAATTATTTTCTCCATGGAAATGTTGTTCCTTTGTCTGGAATGTTTCACAGTATGGTATAAAAACTTTCATCTTCATGGAGACCAAACCAGACCAAGTTACAGGTCAGATCTGTGGAGAGGCGACCCCGCTCACAGTCATAATGCCTGTTTTTCTAAGTATTTTGAGCAATAAAACCACCTGTAATTCAATAAATGCAAAAAAGAGTGGTTTCATGTCAGAGCAATAACATCTCCATGGAGACAAGCTGATGACAGACACCCCACCTACCGGAAAAGTTACGCAATACACCTTTAAACAAATCCGAATCAAGCTTTGTTTCAAATACATTTACACTGATTGTATGACTACACACTTATCTCCATAGCCGCTGTCTCACATGTGTTGCAACAAGGGCCTTGTTTAAAGATTATTACATAAATCATAAGCAGCAGTTGCCCCGAGACACGGCAAGCATCAATCATTCCACTATACGGCCCACTGTACCCGGTGAGATGCTTTCAGGCCATTAACCCCATGAAAAGAACTAGTCATTTCAAACTGTCTTCTAATTCCCCTGTATTTTAAGTGAGGCTTTCCAATAATGAATAATAACATGTAATGATAGCAATTAAAGTGGAGCTTCAAAGACCCTGGAGGATATATTAAATGTCTTATATAATGGCCCTCTGTATTGCTCCTAAGTGTACTAGTTATTATTGTGATTCAAGTTTAATCATATATAAATTGCATCTTATTACAAGTTGCAAAGTTAAATGTTAATTTCGAGAGCTGTTAAATGTATAGGTCAATCGCTAGTCAGCTATTTTCCTTGAATCATCATCCTTGTCATCAACTTCATTATTGTTGTCAGTTTTTTTCGGCTGGAGGCACAACACCTGCCCACACGTGCCCCCTGCTCTCCTCACCTCCCCTCACCTCCCCTCACACCCCCTCACCTGATGCCCGGGCGGTTGCCGTGGGTGACACAGGCAGCAAGACCACAATGATTTTAGATTAAAGGAAGGGCGGGGCAGCATCACCAGGAAGTGGTTTTGGTGGCTTGAGTCTGCAAATTTGAATTGAAGGTGAATTCACTCAGTCTATTGCACGCAAAAGGTAAAAAGATAAACACTGAAAGAGATTTTATTGTGAAATAATTGGTCAATCAGTACAAATTCTTCAGTATCAACCTGTCCATGATAGAAAGAAGACTTTCCACACTTATTTTCTTTTTATAAAGTTAAATGTTCACTGTGTAATTTTTCTGGTGGAGGGTCACCATCTGCTTGTCTCCATGGTGATATCATTGCTTTGCATGGGATGTTTCACAGTATGACATTAAACACATACTATATCTTGTATTTATTCAATGACAGGCATCATTTCTCAAAACTACCGTAAAACATGTTTCATTTTTGTGAGCGGGGACACTTCTCCACAGACCTGACCTGTAACTTAGCCTGGTAATGTGGCCTGCTTGTCTCCATGGAGATTAGAGTTAAATTAAATACCATACTGTATAAAAAAACAAATTAAAAAAAGGTAGCATGCAAAATGACTACTGTTAACCCAAAACAGCAATCCTCCAGCTAAGGTAGTCCTAATTCAAGATCATGGAGATGGGTCCTCAATGCTCCTATGGGTCCACAATGCCCCAGTGACACTGGCTGGTGGGTCAAATGCAGAGAATGGGGACAAAACATGTATGTGCTGTGGTTGGAAATCTCACTCTGAAACTTTTGTGTTTCTTTTGCTATGGATCCTGTATGGACGACTGAAGGATTACACAGACATAGGCCCAGTGGTGGAATGTAACAAAAGTATTTGAATGGATACTTTTTACTTTTACTTCACAACATTTGGGTATCTGTACTTTCTACTCCACTACATTTTTCAACTGGACTGAGAAGTATTTTTTATCATTGTCTGAGACTAGCTGGAAAGGCTGAAGGATTTAGTTTAACACAGTAATTTGAGCAAACAAAATTATACAAGTAAAAACAGCTAAAGAAAGCGTATTGACTCAGTTGTTTCTATTGAACAAACTTTAGCCTAAATCTGTATTAAAATCAATACATTTGAAGAGCATAAGACCTCAAAATATGCATGATATAGGTAGATTTTTTATTAGTAGATTTTTCCTCCAGTAACTGTACTTTTACTTAGGTAACAAAACTGAGTACTTCTTCTACCACAGCATAGGCCCAGAGCTGTCACTATTGCCAAAACACATATACTAATGTATCTGAGGGTGTGTCATAACTGCATTAAAGTGAACCAATAAGACACTGCAATGTAAAAATGTATTTAAATTTATTTAGTATAAACCAGTTTTAAATATAATGCGCAAGATCAAGTGAATACCAGAATATTAGCAGAATATTAACAGAAACACTGTACAAAGCATATCATATACATAAGCTCACGTATCTACAGCATAAAGTCATGAAGTCTTTTGATATTTGCTAAAAGATGAAATGAGGTAGAAAATATTTTTACAGTGATATATACAGTTGTAATTCTAAACTTAAAGGTACACTATGTTTTCTTTTCTGAAAGAAGAAAAGTTACGTATTGTATCTTTAATACGCTGATGACGAATAAAGTGATTTTGGTTGTAAGGAGTACTATTTTGATGTTGTTTTTAGGTACATGAACAAATTTAAATTTAATGGCAAACTCAATGTTAAGCATTGAAAGCTTTTTGTGTTTCAATACTTGAAAGTGTATACCAACAATAACATAGTCCCCTGATAATAATATTGATTCACATCTATTCTCTATGGCATTGTTCAAAGATAGTGTTACAAGTTTGATTGCTTAAGGCACTTTTCTCTTTTGTTCAAAACACATTAGGCTTTGATTTACATAGACATTTCCATAAGATCAACCGAAGCCCGGTTGGTTTCTTTACACAATAACCCTGATCATGCATGAAGTAAAGGTACATAGTTTTAGTGGCATATACCAGTCTACTCCAGCAACACATACAAAACATATCAGTAATCATACATCTATAAAATTATCTACTTACAAGAGCAACTTAAGTGCTTTTATCAGCCTTAGAAATGAATGAACAGCAGTTAAAGAGACAGGCATATTTTATAAAAAAGTACCTTAGAGGCATCTCGTAACATAATAGGATTAAAGCAATATAAAACAGCAGTATGGCAGACTCGGTGAACTTCCAATAAATACTCAAGGGATATTGTATTTACATAAACTTTTCCCAAACTGCACCAATGTTAACCAACTGTGATGGAGATTTTTTTGTTTTGTTTATGATGGCAGTATTTGATGGTAACAAGTATGGTATTACTATAAGGGATGTACCATGTTTTTCAGATCCGATACCAGTGCAGAGACTGAAAACAGCATTTATTTCCTTTAAACAAAAATAAAATAAGACAAAACTGACCCAAATGTGTTACATAGCTGTTATTTATCTTGACAGAACAACTTGTATGAATCAAAATCCAAATATTTCAGACTTTCTGGGCCAGCCATGACCAATAAATATCGATTTATATGTCCAACCAGTATATCAGCAGAATCGATATTTGTAAGGCGATATCAAATTCAGAATTTTTTGGACTACTAATTTTAATTACTACCTGTTTCTCAATATTACTAATTTATTTTTGTTTTGACTTTTGGCCTTACTAATCTTTAATTAAAGGGACCAATATCACGTTTCACATGACAAAACAGCCCAATAATTTAATGTAATAAGGGAAAATGGTATTCTTTTTTCCTGATGGAAGATCTACCACCTCCTTCTCTCCATGGAAATATTATTGTTTTGCCTATAATGTTCCACATGATATAATTTTAAATGTATATTGTATTTATTTCATTATGGGTGCTGTTATTGCTCTAAATATGTGGAAAATACATGGATTCTTACTTTGAGCGGGGTCACCTCTATACTGACATAACCCATGGCAGGATCTGTTTGTTTCCATGGAGATAGACAGGTCTAATGCTATACTTGGAAACATTCTAGGCAAAGCAATAACATCTCCATTAGAAAATAAAATTCATATGGTTTTAAAGTACATTTCACAGTGTCCCATCTTTGAATTTCTGTTGTTGATTATTAACATCCAGTTTAGTCCAGTACAGGAATGTAATCCCACTATTTCAGGAGGACAGAGATTTCAGTGCTTTGAGCAAGAGGGATGCAGTTTAGTCATTCCAGTCATCTCCGGTCCCCACAAAGTCTATAAAGTTTTTCAATGTAATCTCTCTGTCCTCTGGCTACGCATTTTTGCAGGTGTATACTTCCTCTTCTCGGACACATGTTTGGCACTCCACATGGCAGCACCACCGCACCTGACAGTGGCATGACAAACTGGTGAGTCTCATGGCCGTATTGTACCCTCGCCCACAGCATAAACTCTGGCAGGTGGTGTCTTTAGAACAAGTCCGCCCCCCTGTCCCTGCTGAGTATCGCGATGCTCTGCAGAAGCTAGGGGAGTCCTCCAGATACACCAGATCAGTAGTGCGTAGGTTTTGTCTGTGTTTCCGTGGCCCAGCTAGTTCTGTTTCTCCAGTTGCGGCATTGGTTACACTCAGGACTTTCACTGAATTGTCATATTTGTATTTTAGCAGCCGTCCCGTATCGTGAAAAGGGGAAAGCTGCTTCCAACACGTCCGGACAGCACAGGAACCAGATACCCCATGGCATTTGCAGGTTGTTTTCAGACCACTCTTCACCGCCTGTTATAAGAGAGGAAGGAGATAAGTACCATCTTAAAATATGCATTAATTGTGTAGGCTAATATACAATAGAGAACCTGGCAATGGGTAACTACCAGATTGCCCCAGTAGCATTGGCAGATGGGTCAAATGTAAGAGTGTGTTCACACTTGCCCAATCATTACATTAAAACTGGGACTAAACTGGGACTAAACCAGGACTAGACCAGGATTGGGCCAGGATTAGAAAGGGACCAAACCAAAACTAAAGTAAAGAAACCAGAATACACGTAGTGAAAAGTGAATAATAATGAAACTTCATATGAGTACTATGATCTTCTGTGTACGATTAGGACTAGGTCTACAAAACTGCTCCAATTAATCCTTCAATGTGTTTAAATATTCTTTATCAATTAGATTGTAAGTGTAATAGTTTTAGCTTCACAAATGTTGAGTAATCCTGCATCTGTCTGCTCTGTTCCACCTTGTGATGCCATGTATTGGTAGTTTTCAGGTTAACAGCTACCTTTACCTTTTGTTCAGTAGAAACTGGCAATTCCAGGACTGAAATTATTCAAATGATTCTAGTGAAAGTGTATTGAGTTTAAAAACATAGTGAAGCACTTCCTGTATTACCACATGACATCACGAGGTGGACCCAAGTGTTTTCTGTTTGAGAGAAGAGCTTAGCCTAAATGTGCAGGGTTTGTGTGAATGAAACAAAACACAAGTATGTTTGTGATGAGGAAACAACAGTCTAACATTGATGAGATTAGAAGATAGCGTAATATGGGCCCTTTAATTGCTTGGCAAAAAATACGTATTAGCTGCTGTTCTAACTTGGACCCTAACCCCAGTTTGAGACCCACCAGCATAAAGGATGGGAAAAAGGTAGAAAGATGTCAGCTTCTTCCCCATTTGATTCATTGCTTGGCCTCTTATCTGGGAGGTCTATCTGAGCTGGAGTGAGCAGGTTCCTTCAGGGAGGGTTTGGGGGTTAGAGGTGGTCCTTTAGCTCAAAATTTCTGACACTATGGATTCTAGATGAGGGGGGTGGTTGTATTTCATTTAGTGTGCATTGCTCATTTTGGACAGCTTTCCTGGATTCTTATAGGTTTCCAATGTGTTCGAACTAGCTCTGTCTACTTCTAGCTTTTCTGAAGCCCGAGGCAGAGGCGACAAAAAGCGCAGACTGAGGAATCCACCCACCCTCCTCTCTCTACATGCCTGCTCACGGAAAAACATTGATAAGAATTTTCTGTCTTAAAGGTGCATTGTGTAACTTTTCTGGTGGCGGGACCATAGCCTACTTGTTTCTAATGATATGTCACTGATCTGCCTGGAATGTTCCACAATATGACATTAAACATCTTTGCCTTACATGTATTAAATTACAGGTGACACAGTGTAAAACAGAACAGAAAACAGTTATTCTGACTGTAAGTGTGGTTGCCTCTTCACAGATCTGACCTGTAACTTGGTCTGGTTTGGTCTCCATGAAGATAGAAAGGTTTAATGCCATACTGTGAAACATTCCAGACAAAGCAATAACATATCCATGAAGAAAAGCATTTGATGGATCCTCCACTAGAAGTTACACAATTCACCTTTAAAACAAAACCCAGTAACGTTGTAGTGTCTTGTGTGGTTAACATGTCTACTGATCAGTCAATTGGAAGATAGATTGGGGTTAGAGAGGTTAGACTAAAGCTGAGGTGAAGGAAAGGGTAGTCTTGTGTTGAAAGGTATTCGCATAGCTCCTTCTTTTACAGGTATGGATCCCCTTAGGGCTTTACTGAGAAATGAGGGTGCACCGGCCACACCATGTTTTGGTTAACACAACCTCTGTATTTTAGCCACATTAGCGAAAAGTGTGGAAAACAATAAACTTAGATGAGATAAGATAAGAAAGCCTTCCTGTTTCTCACTCTAAACCACCCTCATTGGATCGCTACACAAATCCCTGGGGCAAATCCACTTGTAGACACTGGTGGTTAAGAACATTAGTAGGATTTATTGAAGAAGTAACTGGAAAAAAATGCTTGCTCGTATATTAAAAAGAGGCCACAGTTATAATCGTTCCCAACTGACGGAAGACCTTTAATTTTCCTGTAGGCCCGCACAGCAAGCTTTATCATGTCTGAGTAACACCTGGCTCCAGCGATTCGCCAGTCTACTTGTCTCCCCAGACCCCACCACTACCTCACCAACTGCCTGGCTTTGCTCTGTCTATTAAATTATATTATATCCCAAATAACGGGGCACTTGTTTGGCTGGCACTGCATAACATTACTACCCCTGATGGTACTCTATCAGACATATAATTGTCATGAAAAGGCGCGTCTCAACTAATCATAGTGAGTCTAGATTCGTAAAGTTTTTCTTGCCGCAGGGACAGCAAAGCGCTGATAAAATTAAATTGAATAATGTTGTGTTCACGTGGCATCACAACATTGTAGAATCACTGTACTTTAAAACGGAGCTGGACGGCAGAACAGAATGCTATGGTAGAATTTGTTCTTGTTCGATTACAGATTTGGTGACCAGGTTTAGGGTTAAAGGTCCTAAATTTTGCAAAACTGATTCTTGTGAGCTTTAAGTCATGTGATAATGCTGTTACTTCCTCAGAAACATACCTGGATTTGTGTTTTGTTTCATTCATACATGTTTAGCTAATCTTTTATTATTAGTCTGTTTACATCTCCAAAGCTCAAAATGCTCTCTTCCACCTTGTGATGTCATGAAGAGGTAGTTTTCAAGTTACAGCTAGCATTGACCTTAAAGATTGCCAATTTCAGGGTTGAAATTATCCAAATGATTCTAGTGAATGTGTATGGAGTTTAAAACACAGTGAAGCACTCCCTTGTATCACCACATGATATCACAAGGTGGAACGGAGAGTTTTCTGTTTGAGAGAAGAACTCAGCCTAAATATGTAGGATCTGTGAATTAAACATGTGTGAATGAAACAACAAACAACTCCAGGTATGTGTATGATGAGAAAAAAAAAGATTAGAACATAGATCTGAAAATAGTGTAATATGGACCATTTAATATTTCTGTAATTACTGGGTTTATATCTATGGAACAAAAACTGGCACTGTCTTCACTGTCATAACTAAACAAAAGTGAAATTATTTATGCAGAAAGCTTCAGAAGTTGACACCATTAAATCCCAAAGCCATGATTGTCGTCAGCTGAAAGGATTTGAAGCCATATTATCAATATTGTAGATGTTGTGGATATCAATATTGTGGATGCCAATCAAATAAAGACAAGGTATAATATTTGTGGATTTCTAGTTTTGGATATTCCTTTCAAAAATAGTAAATCTCCCATAGAATTATATACAGCTCACCTACCATCAGAGATTATACTCAGTCATCAAATATCTATTCATTGATTTCAGGTACACGATTCCTTCCTGATTTGAAGGATTTTGTGAGGCCCTTTCACCATTCAAAAGACACAATATTTTGATTTTAATTGCTTAACTGCTTTGACGATCGAGGACTGTTACCATAACTTCAAACCCATGAACTGATGCAATATATATTTGTCTTGCAATCTGTTTGTTAACACTTACCCGAATTCCAACGTTAATGTTATGGGCGTCAACCTGTGCCCTTAAGTCCTTGCTGACTCTTTTCTGGCCCAGGAACTTCTTGATAAACTTGGTGCTGTATTTGAGGTTGTCTCCACATATGCCCCACTGCCAGGCCTCGCGATGTTGGATGCCCGGGGAGTCATCGCACGTGCACCTCTCCATGCGCCCCGAGCTGCACGCCTTGGCGAGGGCGTGCGTCAGAGCGGCCGAAGATACAGCCAGGAGAAATGCGGTCTCTTTGAAGGCTAGAGGGGACATAAAACAAATCAGTAATGTTCAGTGATGGGTAAATGAGTAGTTAATAAAAGTAGTCCACATCCTGGCAGTGCCCTTAAATGTATCTATGTAATCTAATCTATTAATAAAAAGGTTAAGTAAATGGATTCTTGATTTACTGCTTGCCTAAACTTTATCTGTTATCTGTCCTAAACAAAATTGTTAAAACTTTTAATTCAAATAGTTTTTAAGCAGTTACCAGAAAGAGCTCATTGCCATTGCCACAAAATTAATGATACCATGAATCTCAATACTAACTATATTATTATAAAGTGCTACCAAATTAACATGTTAGGAATGTGCTTTGGCGATATGCAACATAAAACAATGAAGCATATTATTAAGATATAATCAAATAAAAGGGCTGTATAAATAAGATGCTAGAATAAAAAAAGATTTAATATAAATACAGCATAATTGTCAGCTTAGGCAACACTGCATTGTACAGATGCAAAACAAGCAATTCAAATTATGCAACTTTTGATTGACTTTTACAATGTTTACAAGTTATCCACTACCACCACATTACTGTTATGTCATGATTTATCTCCTGGGCATCTCTTTCTGGTTACTCAATGTTGTTTGCTTACCCCAGAGACATGTATTTTGAACCAATTAATTATTATTTTGACTAGGAAGGCTTTTCCAAGATGAAAGTGGATAATCGCGCCACCCTTTTCCTCTGGGAATGGGCGCTTTCCGCATATAAAAATAGCCACAGCGGACTCAGCCACACCACAACTCTTGGCTCTCTACTCCCTCATTAGTTGCGCTGACCTGTTCATGCTCTCCCACACACTCATATCCATATGTATAAGCATCAAAGCACTGCAGCTGGAGAACCATCTCACACACGCAATACTGATCTATAGGACCACATGATTCAATAAAAAGTTTTGATAGTGACTGATAGGTCTATTTGATCAGGAAAGTTTTTGTTGGCTTTTATGTGAAGCACTTTGGTCAGCTGAAGTTGTTTTAAATGTGCTATATAAATAAAGTTGAATAGAACTGAAGGAAACGATTAATAAAATAACCTCATAGAGCAATTTGAGAAGCTTATAATTAACTTCATTGAGTTCAAGAGAATTTGAACAAAACAATTAATACAATAATCTACTATATAATATGTATAAGCATAAAAAAGGCAAGTGGAGAGCTGTCTCACACATGCAATACTGATCTCTAGGACTACACAATTCAATAAAAAGTTTTGATACTGATTGATAGGTCTATTTGATTTGGGAAGTTTTGGTTGGCTTTCATGTGAAGCACTTTGGTCAGCTGAAGTTGTTTTATATGCTATATAAATAAACTTGAATTTAACTGATTCAATAAAATGATTCAATAAAAAGTTTTGATAGACCTATTTGATCAGGAAAAGTTTAATAAAATAACCTACTGAAGCAACTTGAGAAGCTTAGAATTGACTGTATATTAGGCTGATACTTACAAGTCAGTCACATCTATGAACAATTTAATAGTAGACTTACAATCATAATATCTACTAAAACAATCTGAGAAGCTTTTAATTTACTCTACATTCATAGACTAATACTTACAAGTGTCAACATAGAAACCAGTTGTGTTCTGTTTAACAGTACACTTACAATGAATTCCAGAGAATTACAATTAATAAAATGATCTACTAAATCATGAGCTTATGATTTACTGCAGTCATAGTCTGACACCTACAAGTCTAAACACAGTAACCAAATTTAATCTTGTACTTGCTTGTATAACATGCCTTAACATCATAACAATGGGCCTACAATTTGTTCAGGAGGGTTTTAACTTTACAATGAATAAAATTACCTACAAAACAATTTGAGAAGCATAGAATGTATGTACATCATTAGTAGTATCTACAAGTCTCAACATAGTAACGTGCATAGTTAAACAATAGGCCAACAATTTGTTCCTGAGGACAACAGAATTAAAATAATTCGAGAAGTTTATAATTTCTTAACATTTATACTTGGCTACTTATGTATAGTAACTAACCCATTTTTTTTTTCTTGTGTGTATTCTAACATGTGAATAAAGGATTACAGCATTATTATATACCCTTGATTAAGTTGGGTAAAATATGAATATACCAAGTTATACAAGACAATGTAAACCGTGTTGGCATGCCTTGGTTAGTTCTCTTTGACCCATGAGTTTGGTCTGTTACTCTAATAACTAATATTTCAATTTCAAATCACAAACAGTAGTCTTCAAAATCCTTCTTAAACTCACCTCTTTTCAGTAAGCTCCCTCGTCCGTCCAGGCTGCAGTTCCAGCGCTCATTCCTGAACTGGTAGCGGCACTCCAGGAGGCTGAGGCGCACGGACTCACGCAGCGTCTCGGCCAAACCCGGCTCCCTGCGGCACAGCCTCTTCTGCCGCCGGGTCAGGGTCATCTGTTCGCACTGCTTCAGGTGAGCCTTTCCATTAGGAGCGTCGTTGGAAATGGGCCCGGGAAGAAACACCAAAGGTTCTCGACCTGTCAGCCTAAGTATGAAAAAGAAACAGATGTTAAAAGCCACTGAAAAAAGTGCATGAAAATTGCAATTATTACCCCTCTTTCAATTGAATTAATTTACATTTCGGCATGCGCACGTTTCCAACCCAAATGCCCACCTCACTAAGTAATAAACTCTGGATAAAGAGCCTGGCACTTTTTGTATAACACTAACACTTTGCATAACTCTAACAACAAAGAAACCACATTTGGTTTACTCAAAGTCGTTGCTTGTTATGCATAATACTTGAGCGTATTTACGCGTGTGCTATGCGTGTTTACGAGTTACAAATGATAGGATACACCTGTCGTTGTTAAAACAAACTAAGTAGCGTGAGTGAAGTGATAAACAAAAAACTTTCTGACCCAAAATAAGCTGCGGTGTGCGAGAGGAGGATGCACAGTGCGATAAGTCGCAGTAGGCAGGCGGTCCGTGGAAGCCTGGAGCCCATGGTGCCGGGTTGGCGATGCTCTTCATCTCGCTGTTTCTTGAACAGAGAAAGTCTTTGCCGCCTGTTCGGCGCACCTCTTTAAGGGGCCCCACACAGACTTTGAATCCGCTGCGCCGGGCCCAGAGGTCCGCTAGAGGTAGGGCGCGCTCTGGGGCGTGGGGGTGATACGCGCATCATTTTGCAGCATCCTCATTGGATTGAGCCTCGGTAATGTTACTGGATGTCACCTCCCACTGTATCGCCACCCAGGTGCATCGTGCTTCTTTATGTACAGTCAATGGGTTTTAAGTGTTGTCTTAACTTTATTAGACTGTATGTAGTCTTATTAGGGCTGGGATTACAGCACCCTCAAAGCCACCATAAAGATACTTTAATTTGTTCTTCTTCCAAGGTGCATATGATTTTCACATTATAAGGTCTAGCACACTGTATCCAGGATTGGTCAGACACTGGGCTGTTTAGATGCTGCTCGCTTAGTGTATCATAAGGCAAAAGGACATTATGTTTTGTTGATATAGCCAAAATATAAGATGAAGTGGCTAAATTAGAAATAATACAAAATGGATTTGTATTGGTCTTTATGTTATTATATTCTTTGCCACTTGGAGGCGGTGGAGTTGTACTTTCCTGCGGTCCACAGTTTGAGACAAGAACAAGAAGAACACGTCAACCCGGAAACGCAGCGACATTTGTAGATTGGAGACTTGACTCCTGTCAAACAAACTCAGGTATGCATTTTCTCATATAACTATTATACATTTCCTTAGACCATGGGCTGTAATATCCGACGTTTCCTTAGTCCAGTCGCCACGTTAAAACAGCGGGTATTTACTGACGCTGCTGAAAGTTTGTGTTCAGAAAAGACAGCTCAAGTTGTTTTGTATTTCGCTAAAATGTCTCGTTTGTCATCTGGATATCATACGAGGCTGGAGTCATTATCTTTTCAATTTAAAAAAGCGTCTCCCACTAGAACATCTCTGAATGTGTCTAATCTTTGTTATTAATCTGAAAAAAACTAACCAGATCATTGATGTACTAAATCACAAAATACCTCCTTTTTAAACATACTTGCAATATGACATTCGCACAAAGGCGTGGTACATGCGGTATTTAGTTGCATTTATAAATAGGGTGGTGCATTATTGAGCCTGTTGTTCTTTACCACCCCTCTGCAAAATTAAGACGTCATCTTGGATTACAATGAATAATACAGTTCCCTGTATGTTATTTGAGCCCAAGCCTGATTTTGCTGCCACAATCGGTTGTACCCTATACCATATGTTTCAGATTTCCCCACATATACACGTTCAACAATAATACTAAAAAAGTGTGTTAAAGAAATTTTCCACATCTATAAGCCTACATGTCTTGGTAATCTGAACCTGCCTTACTGGTTTTGTTACTGAGTAGTAACCTCTCTTCCTGACAGTTTGATGCTGTATGAGAACTACCTTTTTGTTTTACCATTGTAGGTTTTAGTGTTCTCAGTTTTCTAATTTGAGTACATTTTATAAAAAAAATTCTAGATAATGCCATAATTACTTGGGGCACTTCAGAAATATACAAAAACATATGCAAAGTTGAAAAAACAGGCATTTCAAAGGTTCAAATTTATTTAATAGCCTTTACTACCAAATTAAAATAAGAATAATACGTCCTTGGCTATATCAGTGCAGATTTAAGTAAAACTCTACATCTGAATTCAAACCTTTGGAGTGCCCTAGGTTTTTTTTTTTTTTTAATATTTAAAATATTTTCCCATTTAAAATTTTGATTTGATTTATGTACAGTCAGTAATTACTTTATGGTTAGTGCACATTGTATTTGCTTTACTAAAATGTGTATGTTTTCTGAATCACTTTTTTTTATACGTGGGGCTAATAGTTTCAGAGGGGCTTGTTCTGCTGCATGTTTCACAATGCAGCTGACATGCACACGTCATTAAAAGCTCTTTAGCAGAGGAAGCATAAACAATAGCCATATATCGATTACCAGTTACAGTTAGGCTTTAATTGTTTTCAGTAAATTTAACTTTATCTATTTATTATTACATATATGAAAAAATAACCATTCTATGCTGCAATATTAAAAAACAGAACAAGTCAAAACATGTTATCTTGTCCGTCAGCAGCTGTCTAAATTCTTGAAATTTCACACAAGTGCTAGTATTCTGTATTAGGAATGTATATAAATAATTTACTGTCAAAGCAATTACCCACTGTAACAGTTCAATACTTTTTTTCTTTCTCCATGATTTACAGCAGCATTCTTTTTGCTAAACAGAAATGCACTTTCTCTTCTTTTAGAATACGAAAAATGGGTGGGTCTCTTTCAGCTCTTTTTAAAAATCTCTTTGGCAAGAAAGAGATGAGAATACTGATGGTTGGACTAGATGCTGCTGGAAAGACAACCATACTGTATAAACTGAAACTGGGAGAAATTGTTACCACAATCCCAACTATTGGTAAGTTTCATTGCAAGTGAGAAATGTACACCTAGTATCTCAATAACAGTGTTTTAACAATGTTCATTTTATGTTTGATAGGTTTCAATGTGGAGACTGTAGAATATAAGAATATTAGTTTTACAGTTTGGGATGTGGGTGGTCAAGACAAAATCAGACCACTATGGAGGCATTACTTCCAAAATACACAAGGTTTGCACTAAATAATTACAAGATCATTATAAAATAACCAGATTTGATGCATGTTTATGTAAATAATAAATGTTTCTGTTTCCAGGGCTAATATTTGTGGTGGACAGTAACGACAGGGAGCGCATTGCTGAAGCCAAAGAAGAGCTGAATCGGATGTTGGGCGAGGATGAGCTCAGGGATGCTGTGCTTCTCGTATTTGCAAACAAACAGGTAATGGATGCACAGCACAACATATTAATTTAATCTTTTGTGAGTTTGTAACATGCAATAACTATTTATTTTGCAGGATCTGCCTAATGCACTGACTGCCCCAGAAATCACAGATGCCCTGGCCTTGCACACTCTGCGTAATCGTAAGTGGTACATCCAGTCTACGTGTGCCACCAGTGGAGACGGTCTGTACGAGGGACTCGAGTGGCTCTCCAATGAGCTCAAGACGATTTAAAGCAGTGATTGGACTCAGTGGATCTCTAGTCTTTTTCCCCTTTTCTTCTCTGTTGGACTTTAGGCCAGCTGTGGGCTGTGTAAACGTGTGTTTGTGGAATAATCCTGTAACTGAAGGATGCATGTGAGTAGGAGCATCCCTCCTGTGCCTTTTACTAGCACGTTACTTTTAATCCAACATAATCTGTTCAAGCCAGCAACAAAACCATTTGCATTGGTCTTTCCACAAAAAAAGTCCATCCCAGACTTTAGGTCTGAAGCAACTATCTTCCAATATTACACAGCTATCAATATAATTAACAGCCCTGTACTGACTTAGAATTTATTTGTCATTCATTTAGACAACAGACATCAACAAAAAAAAAACAGGCACTGATGAGCTTTGTGTGTTGAGGTTTTATCATTAAGCACCTTGAACTTCACTTCAGAACAAATCTAGAGGCAATAAATGCTTGAGTGCATGTTTACATATATGAAGGGAAATTACAGTGTATTCTTAGCTTTGTGTTTTGGTTTCTATTCTGTGACACCCTTTTCTCTCTGTTAAGGTTGGTTGTGTATTTTTCTTTGGGTAATGTATAATTATTATAACTCTCTTTGCATGTTTAACTTGTGCATGCACAGATGGTAGCAGGTGCTGCCCTTTGACTTTCTTCTCTTGAGACCAGTTTACATAAGAAAAGGGTCTATTGTATTGGTGTGCTGTTGGACTGGTCTAGACCTCAAACATTCCCAAACCAGTTTTTGTTATTAGATGTTGAACTGGACATTTGGCATGTGGGTAAACAGGGTGTCTTTCTCCTGGCCTTTTAACATTGGCACAGCTTGCATATCTTGCACAAATCTTAGTAAAGCCCTCACAATGATAACAATGTTAGATCTGTCATGATAATCACTATACTGACTTATCATTCAACATATGAAAGATGAGACAATATATTTGGGGCTCAGTATTTATCTTGTGGCCATTTTCTTAGGAAATTGGGGATTTTAGTTATTTTTGTTGTAATAAGAAAAGATCTGAGCTGCAGAGGGTTGAATAAGTCATTTCTGTGGCTAATTATCGGTTCTCCTGGCTATTTATTTGTTACAGCTCAACCTTTTAGTGAAGGTGAATATTTTACAAATGGGTTTATTGGGATTATCCTGCTTTATTTTAATTGTGTGAGTTACTAAAGCAGTTTCAATAATATCGTTTATTGCAATCTTTCTCTATAACAATATATTGTGCTTCAAAATGTGTTATCATGACAGGCCTAAACAATGACAATAATTATTCAGAACAAGAGAGAAATATTGGCAGTCTGTAAAAACACTAAAAAGAACTAACTATAAAGATATGTTCAAACAAGGGTCCAGTCCTGAACAGTGCATTAGCAGTATTCAGGTCTTTGGTTAAAGATGCATTATATAACTTTTTGGTTGGGGGTCCATCACGTGGTGGTTTCTATGGATATGTGACTGCTCTGCTAGGAATGTTCCCCAATATGACATTAAACAGCTCAATTACAGGTGGTTTTATAGCTCAAAAATACCTAGACATCATATCTCTCATTATGAGCGGCCTCTCCACAAACCTGACCTGTAACTTGGGTCTGGTTTTGTCTCCATGATGATAGAAAGGTTTAATGCCATACTGTGAAACATTCCAGGCAAAGCAATAACACCTCCATGAAGAAAAGCATTTGACGGACTCTGACCAGAAAAATTGCACAATGCACCTTTAAGTTTTAATTAATTTTGTTGAATAGATGTTGGATGCATTCCTAATTAATATAGTGGTACTCCAGGAGTAAAACCAAATGTACACTGTATATAAATATGTAAATGTGTTTTATTTGGAAACAAAATGGACAAAATGTTTCACATGTCCACTCGTGAAGCTTTAACTTTTCAAGAATGTTTCTAAACAAATGAGCAACCTTAACAGATACTGAACTTGAACATGCGCTATAATAAATACATATCTATAACAAACCATGTTTTCACTGAGACAATCATCTCTCTGTGTATAGGTGACATTTTAAGGACTTTTGAGAATATTTAGTTTTAAATTGTCACACACTAGTGCAATGGCGCTAATTTTACATTAATCATCGTCGAGTAATTACCGAACAAGAGGCTCATTACCAACTCTGTTGTAGTCGCAATGCCCTACTGTAACCACTGGATGGCAGTGAAGTCACATTTAAAACACTTACTCCAAGTAAAAGCCAAAACTGAGAGTTATTTAATGAGCGGTGAACAGTAAATTATTAAGAAAAGAGCATGAAGGAAAAATAAAAGGGAATATTAATACTCTTTCTTGAACTGGATAAGTCACATTCTGTTGTAGAGTTATTTCATTAATCTATCGAAATAAAATGGTAGTTGTTGAATAATTGCATTTCATAATCAGTGGCGATCCTACACTGATCTGGGTGAGACCCCCTCCTGACGCCCCTTGCCAAAAGGGAGGACGTGGGTTGATACAAGATTACTCAAGAACTAATATAATGATCAATGGTGAAATGTTTCTATTGCCTTTCGTCAATGTATCAAAATGTTTAAAAGAAAAAAGTGACTAATTTTCAACCACAGCACAGCTTTTAAAACCAATATATAAGGTGGTGATGGGGTGTCCTAAAATTCTGAAAAAATTACTTAATAGGCTAGGAAAGATAAAAAGTAGATGGCAAAATACCCCATAATAAATATTCAGGCCAGTCAACAGAAAGTTGTCATTTCTGGAACTGAGGTCTCACATAGACCCCCTCTCATATTAATGATTAGGAAAAGTCCATATTTCTGAGCCCCTAAAACCCCATGTCCCAACACAACAGCCCCTTTTGCCCTCTCCCTGTCTGCTCCCCGGTAACAATCACCACTTACCTCTGGTGGTTGGCGTGGCGACATGTCATGGTAGCATGACGGCATGCTTGACTGTCAAAGTGCCACGGCGGCCACTTATCGCTCCTCTCCATCTCGATTTCTGGTGGCCTTTTCTCCACTGAGCAGTTACCTAGGAAACAGCACTTTATGTATTTATAGAGCCAGCCATGTGTAGACACTGAAGAGGACATGGGGCTGGGTACAAATTTGCATGTAGGTAATAGATGGGAGAAGTACATAGGGACTTGTATGCAAATATTTGAGATTTTAAAGAGCCCATGTTATTTTATTTTCTGATCTATGTTATAATGTTGTTTCCTCATCAACTCGAGTTGTGTTTTGTTTCATTTCACACACCTTTAACACCAAAACCCTGCATATTTAGGCTGAGTTCTTCTCTCAAATGTAAAACGGTCTGTTCCATCTTGTGATGTTGTGTGATAATACAAAAAGTGTGCGTATTTAAAGGCCATCCACCTTCACTAGAATCATTTTGGTTGATTTCAGGCATGGAATTGCCAATCTCCACTGAACAAAAGGTATGAGGTAGCTGCTAACTTGAAAACTACCACTACATGACATCACAAGGTGGATCAGTGCATTTTGAGCTTTTCCGATGAAGACAGAATAATAATAAAGGCTTACTAAAAAATATGTGATTAAACAAAACACAACTCCAGTTATGTTTTTGAACAGTTGGTAACATTCTAACATGACTTAAAGTTCACAATTTTGTGTAATATACTTTAATGTTGACAGATAAAATGGATTGACAGGCATTTTGGTTATGAATGGTCATACATGGACTTGTGATTTATTAGTCTGTCTTTCCCGCCAAACTTCAAAATGCTCTGTTCCACCTTATGATGTCATCAAGTGGTAGTATTCAAGTTAACAGCTGCCTTTTACCTTTTGTTTAGAAGAGACCGGAAACTCTAGGGCTTAATGATTATTATAAAATGGATCAGAAAATAGTGTAATATGAGCCCTTTAAATCCCTACATGCTCAGAATTTGAAATGAGTCAGAATTCACCTAGACATAATTCAAATCATATATGTTTCTCCACGTTCTCCTTTCTTTGTGCTTACACTTGACCTTTTAAATCTGGTCTCAGTAGATTCACTAAATTGCGCGTTGATGTGTAGAATCACACCTGTTATTTTCACAGCACATTGGCCCTTCATTGACCTCACAGTGAAGCTGCTTCCTACAAAGACAACCCCAAGGTAGTTTTATCGATCACTGGAGATATTGAAGAATGTACAAAGTCTAAGATTAATGATTGTTATAATATTTTAGCCTCAAGCAAATGCAAATCCTCATGCATATGTGGTACACTCATATCCAATCCATAGACTGTATAAAGAAGTGGACTAAGGGAGTGTGACATCACCCATAGCTTTCGGCTCCAGTCAAATGAAGCACATGAGGATAGCAGTCATAGGAGCGGATATGAAGATGAGTTCCATATTAGGAATAGGATTTTATTCACGTACAAAATAGCAAAATAAAAACACCATGATCATACAGAGCATTTTAAGACCAAAATGATGAGGCTCACTGCAGCAATCACAGACAGACGGGTGACTGTTTTCCCATGTAAAGTCAGTTGGATGGAGCCTCCATGCACACTTACTATTTGGAATGCAACTTCTAGTGGCTTAGCTACATACATTTATAAATAGCTTACAGTCTATGTTATTATATTATACACGGAATTTCCAAAAATATGGCATTAATCCTTGTTTTTACAAATACCTTGTCTCCATGGAGTTAAACAATTTTAATGCCATACTGGGAAACATTCCAGATAAACCACATTTCCATCATGGAGACAAGCATATGATGTATCCTCCCCCAGAAAAGTTACATAGCGCATCTTTAACTAAACAGTGGGAACAGTGGTGAAGTAGTTTAAGCATTTGCCACTTGCCTTACAGTAAAAATGTATGGTGACCACAGTGGGCATACAGTCTGATGAAACCCAAATATCTGTGGAGGTGGTTGGCAGGTGCGTGCAACCCAAAAATGAAATGTTTTTGTCAGTAGACTAGTTACACGTCTGTGGTAGCCTATACCATAAATCCTCACATATATTCATTGGCAGGCCGGGGTCACAGACGGTGCTGCTCAGTGGGCAATAAATCCAAAAGCATCCACACACAATATGTCCAATCTGCCCTCAAATCATCCGCATCTAACACAGGAAATGCATCAAGCTAAGGCTAAAACCGTATAGGAATGAGATAGTATGAAGATGCTACCCAAAAAAATAGCTATTCTTAATATGGGCACGATTAATTAATATTTTAAGGCCACTTACCATTTTTTGCAGGGGTGTTCTTGTTTTTGGTTAGACATCTGTCTGAAGCTCTTGCACAATAGTCTGAGTCTGACCTATAGACTGTGTATGTATGTGTGTATATATATATATATATATATATATATATATATATATATATATATATATATATATATATATATATATATATATATATATATATATATATATATATATATATATATATATATATATATACACACATATACACACACACACACCACACCCACGTGTGTGTGTGTGTGTGTGTGTATAGACCTGTGTAGTGGTTGTTATTCCTACCTTTTAAACATAGGTCTATAATAAAATAAAAATAATAAGACAAACTCTAGCTAGCTTATTATTTAGCCACATGGTTTAGCGTTAGCGTGGAGTAAGTGATTATCACAAGTAATTATGGCATTACAGCTCAAGTTCAAACAGGTAAGAAATACTATACAAATATTAATTTTGGACTTAACGTTGACCTTTAAATCATATAAAAATACAGCACGGACATGTCTTGTATTGAATAATGTAATGAAGTATGTTGCGCTAATACTGTCTACGTGCAGCTTAAATAACTGCATATATTTTGGCATTGCAAAACATGTAATTCTTAATTATTACACCATTATGCCTTTTTGTAGCCTATATAGTATAGTTTCGTCTTTATTTGAAGGGACAATGTGCAGAGACACTAAGATCATAAAAAAACAAAAAAAAAACAGATGTTCTGCACCGGATTATAGCTAAATAACTAGTATCTAGCTAAATAACTAGTATGTGTGATTGTGTAATTAATTTTGAGAGAACACCTTTACAGTTTCCTTAGTTGAGAAGATAGAAATTTGTGCTAAATGTTAATTCTGTTGCTAATGAAAGCTGGTGCAATGTCACAATATCAGCATTACATGTGAAGGATATCGTTTATTTTAGCAAATTTATCAAAACATGTTACATGTTATAGCCTATTCTATTATCATGAAATGTATGTGTAATGTAAAGCAATTTGTAGTTAATTAACATCCTGGCTAGTTTCTTTATTTGAGAAGATGGAAAATTGTATTAAATGCTAATGCCAATTCTATTGCTAAATAAAATACTTTATTTTTTATTTTTTATCACTTCTAGACCTACTGCGCAGATCATATAATTTAATGCATAAGTAGAGGTTGTGTAGTGGAGCATGAAGGTTAAACGTTAAAGGGCCCATATTACGGTGTGTTCTTCTCTCAAACAGAAAACACTTTGTTCCACCTTGTGATGTCATGTGGTGTAATTCGGAAAGTGCTCCACTGTGTTTATATAAACTTCATACACCTTCACTAGAATAATTTGTATAATTTCAACCCTGGCATTAGAAATTTCTTTTAAACTAAAGCTAAAAGGAAATGTTAACTTGAAAACTACTGCTTCATGACATCACAAGGTGGAACAGAATATTCTGAGCTTTGGAGATGACAGACTAATAATAAAGGGTTATTCAAATGTGTGAATGAAACAAAACACAACTTCAAATATGTTTTTGATGAAACAACAACATTCTAACATGGCTAAAAGCTCACATGAGTCAAATTAGTATAATGTAGAACCTTTTAGTGTTTTGTGAGTTTAGCTACCTTGAATTCCTCTAAACAATAAGAAGCAATCCACTTTTCTTGGCTGCTTGTGCTGTGTCCTAGCCACACTTTGTTTGACATTGCTCCACAGCCCCCTCCCTCTGAGCCCTCCAACCTCCGATGGCCATTTTCCACTGAAGCGAAGGCGGATCTATTGTATCACAGGACGTACTGAGGACTTTCTGGGTCGATGGGCGCAGACCGGCCAGCAGGAGAGGAAAGAGGACATCCAGGACAAACTGCTTTTGTAAATATGGGAAATCAAATGTTTATTTTCAGACCATGAATTAATCGAGAACCTAATCATTATTTTGATTGTATAGTCCAACAATTCAGTCTGGAAGATGACAGTGGAAAAGAAGAGGCCTTTACAAACCACCCAACTGCAGAAATGCTTATCCAGCTATTTACAAATCTGCAATAAGCGCCTTCTCACATCGACTCAATAGATGAAATCAATGAGGCATACATGGTTTAAACCCTTTGTCATCAATATGGCCTGGAGTTCTCTGTTATGAGTGGACATGCATTTTGGTGAAGTTAACTCTATCTGTGCAGAAATGTCCCCTTTACTCTAGTATTGCACCAGTTTCTGCCCCAATTTAGAATCTTTATTTAGTCCTTTTTTGTCACATGTTGCAACACAAACACAGCTACCCAAGCATTTGAGGTGCACACACTGGTCTTAAGACAGAACAGTGTACGGTAGATAGAGTTCAGGACTCACTTTAACAACTAAAACAATTTAGATAATGACTAATTTAATAATTGATAAATGTATTTAGGGCTATACTTGACTGTCCAGTTTATCAAGAGGTAATCATATACATTTAGAAAACCTAAAATCTTGCTAATGTATTTAAACAAGACAAAATTCTAAAGCACATTTCCACTTATAATTTAACTAAAGGATTAATAAATAAATAAAATTATCAAAAATTGCAGGATTGCCTAGTGCGAACAATTAATATGATACAGGATTTTCTATGCTATTTCATTTAAAGCAGACCTGTTATGCAAAACTGACTTTTAACCATGTTCTAGTTGTTTCTCCTTCTCATTTACCCTCTTAATCGGAGTTTCTCACAACTTCACGGGTTTTTGTTGTGATAACACTTACCTTGACATTTGCTCCCATTGGGCACCGCAGTTTTCAAACACAGAAGTCAGACGAATTATTTATTTTATTAGGTTTTTTAGATATTGCGATTTAAAATGTGAAAATTATAACATAGTGATCCACGTGTGTTGTACATTATCACTATATAGCAGACATCAGCACAATAGATGTTCTTTAACACACATTACATGTTTTGTTTGTTCTGTGTCCACTACTGTCTAATCTAAACATATGTTGTTTTCAGAGAATATGCCCTCTGCCCTTCATACCCTCTTCCTGAAGGCTACAGTCGTGATGGACCTTCTATAGTGTGTAAGTCGTCAGGCAGCCGGGCAATACATTATTCATATCTCTCATCACAGAAGAGGCTCTTCTTGGCCTTTACTGACACACTCTTTCTACTTTACACTTTGTACTTCCTTTAATTCATCATTGCTCATTAGCTTATATTAGAGATCGTCTAACGACCTTTTCCAGACAGCTCTATAACTTTATGTCCTAATTATTCAGCCTAAACACAACTCTTATGTCAATGTCTCATATTGAATTTTGTGTCTGGATTAATTAGGAAAAAGGCTCATCAGAAAGAGAGACTTGAGGGGGAAGACTGGTCAAACTCCTGGCAGGACACAACTGAATATTGCCAAGACAGTATGCAAATATTCTCCATTAAGGTAAGCACTTTTGAGATAGGCTGTTCTGTTCATGGAACTCACGCAAGCGTACAACAGTTGCAAGGATTCACAATCAGAGAACAAGAGTTTGCATTTTATTTTTAAAATTAATTACAATCTAGTGTCCAAAGCATGTAGAAAACATTAACTGCATTTCCATAAAGTGTGCACATACAGAGGTAGGCCTGGCCCATCTCAGCATGATACATCTGTAGTATTTGTTGTGACATGAATAGCATTAATTTATGCTCACAAACAACATCCCAGCAGGCAGAGCCACATGCTTCACTGATGCTGCTGTTGACTCTCACCTGCTGCTGCTGCCTCTGGTTGCCATGCCAATCCACTACAAGTGCGCCTAGGGCTTGACACAGCTTCATCATTAGCTACTGTTGTCACAAGGGGGTATTTCAAGAGCTCACCCTGCCTCTATATGCACCCTATACTCACAGCCCCGACCTTCAATTTTCTCACTCCAACGCCCTATTCCTGCTACAGTAGATGCTCCAAGCACTTCTCCGCCCACCCCCCTGCTAGTTCAGCTTCTGAGTCCCTCATCGGACCATGTCCCTAGACTGTAAGCTATTACCATATCATGAGAGCAGAGCCCCAGGCACCAGCAATGCAGCGCAGCTCCTATGTCTTTAAGAGAGAGAGAAAGTGGAATGGAGAAAAAAGCATGTGAGTGTGAATTGATTATGAGCCATATTTTGCCTTATTCTTAGCACTTGATTTTCTGATCAGCACTGCACCGGCATGCACAGCATCCCTTCGCACCTATCGCTGTAGAGTACGCCCCTCTCTCTCCCCCCAAACTCGCCCGCACACGCACACACTCACACGTGCTTGCTGTCACACACGCGCAGTGCTGTCAGGAGCTCTGCCGCTGGAGCAGAGCCATCTCACAAAAAGGAGGACCCAGTGGAAGCGCAGAGAAAAGACAGAGCGCGAGAAAGACAAAAGGGAAGGAGGACGGAGAAGGAGAGGAGCGAATAGGAGTGCGGGGACTGGCACGAGGACGGACAGACCTACGAGCTTTGTGAAGAGCGGCAAAGCCAGGGAGGAGGAGAGAGCAAACGAGAGGAGGGGGAAACAGGAAACGCGATCACTTTGAGCTGCAGCGGTCCGTGTCGCAGCATGGGCAATGCACCATCCCAAGGCATGTCTTCCCTTTCTTAATACACACTTCTCCTGCAGGTCTCAGTGCTACGGGGGCTCTGTGCTGTCCTACGGAGCCGCTAGTGTAGCTCTCAGTGTGTTATTAAAGCAGAGGATGGGGGTTGGGCCGGGGGCTTGTGGAGAGACATCCCTTGAGGAGCAGTTAATGGCAGTAGGTACGATGGATAGGCGTGTGATGTGCTAGAGGAGTGTTGTGGATGTAGAGGCACTGGACCAGGCGACAGGAGCAGGAGACAGGGGCAGGAGACAGGTGCAGGAGACAGGAGCAGCGTGAGAGAAGCAGGTGGTGCGGGTGGGTGTGAGCGTGGAGGGAGGTGACTCGTGAGACCGCTCCCTATAGACAGAGCCCAAAGTGTCCAGTTAACAGAAAGTCCACTTTACAAGAGAAATAATCACAAAAAAATGCTGTCAGGCGTAATGAGAGTTTAATGGTGAGAACTTGGCAGCTCTGCTTTGACTAAATGGGGGATGGTACTGGAGATGGTTGGATGGGTGGGTCGTCTGAAGATGCCTGAATCCCTTGAGCCAATATCAGCTGTTATAATAATAATTCCCTTTCCTTAACACAACTGGATTTGACTGGCTATATTGGTTTATAACTCTACCCTAATAAACTACAATATTTTTCCTGCTCTCATTTCCAAGCTGCCACTGATCCCTGTTTAACAAATGTTTTCTTGTGAATTTAATGCATGCAGCAGAGCTTGTGTATGGGGTAATAGGAAGGTTACACCCTGAGGAAGCTGTTTAGTGCTTTGATAAAACACGCTTATAGGATTGTTATTGCTGTTTTTAAAGTATGCCATCAAGACATAGCCAATACCAAACTTTAAAGTAGCGTTTTAAATTTCCATAGTACTATTAGCTGGACTAGATTACTGTTCTGCATCCCTCCCTATAACTCCTCTGTCTCCCTCTCCTCTTTTCTCCGCCTTTCTTCCTCCTCCTCTTCCTCACTTGCATGACCATTACCCAGGGACAGTCTGGTAGCTGGTGGGAGCGAGGCAGGCAACATGAAAGACAAAGATAAAACTAAGGGAACTTCTAAGGATGGCAAGCCCAAAAAAGGGTTATTTCGACTATTTTCCGGTGAGTTGACAATTTGTTGGTGACTGGCTTTTACATTTGCATGTTGTCTGTGTGTTGTCAAAATGATTAAAGCAATAGAAGGACTTGTTACTACGGTGGAAATTTCATACATCTCTTTAAGCATGTTTATCTAAGCTGCTTTCACGACCGCTTTTAAATAGTCTTCTAATTGTCTGGTCATTTTCTCTGCTCGTGGGTTTGCGTTTTGCAGTTGACCTTTCAAATGTTTCAGTCTAAAATGAGAGGACTAATTTCTAGCGTCTGACACTTTTAGCGTTTTCCTCAAAGCACAGAGGAAATTAGCAAAGACCCTGGTGGATTCAGACACAGGCGTTACAGGCGCGAGGCGGCTAGAGCAGTGGTACATGTGCTAGACACGGGATCTCACTGTGACGGGTGTTCTTAGAAGTCTGACTTGTAATTCTTTGAACCACTGAGCTATGGTTTCTAGGCTATAGTTTTTGTTGATTTCTTACATCATGTAGATATCTAATTTGGGAGATATCTAATTTGGGTTGATTTACTATTACCATGTTAGTTCATTAAATAGTCTGCTTTATTCAGTATTGTTGTTTTTCAAAATTTGGAAATTGTTTTATTCACATTTGGTAAGGTGACCTAGTGACCTATCTAGCTTATACTAGTATGTTGATTATGTTAATTAGGCATTCAGGTTTAAACAGAATTTTAAAGTGAACTACTAAATAAAATCGATTTTCACACTTGTTTTTACATCCCTTTTCAATATATAGCTTTCTTATTATTATTATTATTTTATTATTTTATCATTTCATCATTATCATCTACATTGTGGGCTGTTTTTGATTCAAATAGTAGAATAGTAGGATGGTGGTGTCACTAAGTAACCCAGATCGCAAGTACATAAAGCCTATTACACATTGTATCCTCCATAAAACTTAAATATAATTAGACCACATAAGCTTGTGCTTGCCTGTATTGTCCGTGCTTATCCTAATATAGATTTGCACATGCAGACAGCGGATCCTTTGGCTTTATGGTTTCATGTAATATCATGTATGTTCAGCTTAGCTCTATGTCAACACACACACGGCTGTCAGCTGATCCTCCGAGCGGGAGTTGGGGTCTAGGGAGGAGGGCTCTGCAGCAGCCAGAGTCAGAGCTGATGAGCTGCTGCTGCTGCTGTGTAAAGAGGCTATAGTCATGAAGAAGGAGCATTGTGGATGATTGTGATGACTGAGCAAAATGGCGATGGATATGTGAATATACTGCTCAAAGTAGACTGTCATAATGTGCACATGCAAAATGGGACCACTGCCCGGAAAAGCAAGCCAGTGGAATTATACTGGAAGTGAAATCAAGAAGTAACTCCATGCATTTTCTGAGGCGAAGGAAACATACTAACACATGCATACAAGTTTCAATCATTTTGCAACACAATAAGCAAATAAACCAACTTGTTAAGAGATACCCGTCAATAAAAAAAATTGTAGTTCAGTCATATCACTGCTCCTACAACTTACTCCTTGTGAGCTTCATTTGACTGGGCAGTCTATGATCCATCCATCCATTTTCTTCCGCTTATCTGGAGCCTTGTTGCAGGGGCAGCAGTCTAAGTACGGACTCTCAGATCTCCTTCACCTATGATCAAAGTCTACGATCAAAATCTAAATTAGAATTTTACTAAATTAAAGAATGTGGATTTACAAGGAGATGTTGAAATACTGTTGCAGTTGTAGTTTTGGATATATGGAAAATTTGAATGTCAAGAATATTATCCATAATAAAATTTGGCAGCAAAACTTGGCTGCAAAAAGAGTTCCCAGTTTCTACATAAAAAACAAACCAAACAGTGTAGTCTTCTTTCTATTCATGGCTCTAATTAATAATATTAAAATGTAATATTCCTATTTCTTAATCGATTAACTAGATTACTAGACTAGATACTAGAACTACAACCAAAACATTTACAGTCACTTTATATCACACCGTTTATGAATCCTTGTAATGTATTCTCATGAATCTTTGAAATAGTAAAAAAAAAATAAAAAATCTTAATTTTTGTCCATATCGCTCTCTAGATTTAGGTGTTTTTTTTTGGTTTTCTTTTAATAATGATCTTGTTTTTATTCTGTTCCTAGTAAATTGAATGCATATTAGTTATTTAGTTTTATAGCTGAACTTATTGCATAGACAGCATAATTGCACTGGTGTATATACAACATATCTTCAATGCACCTGTTGTTCTGTTTACTCTCTTTTTTCATTGGACAATGTCAAACCATTAGTCACATGTTTACTAAGGGCAAACCTGTAGCAGCCTTATGCATTGTTGGTTTTGTTTAAAGCCATTGTCAAAAGTCACCACCAATATTTGTCCACAAACATCATCCATATCATGGAGAGGAAGATGGGTTTAAACTGGCTATCGTTATTGTAGGATCACACCTGCCCGTCTCCCAAGTCCATGCCACACAAAGCCCCATGACTGCAGCCCTGTGATTGGCTGGCGATGATGCAATGTTTTATGACAGAGAGATGCTGCATGCTTTAAGGGCATTTATGGAGTAATTGCCCCTGCTGGGAATAGCGTTAGCCTGCGTTGTAAAGATGCTAAACTTAATTAACGACAATATTAACATAATATTCAAACTGGAAATTCTAGGACCCAGTTAGACGTGCATAAATTGGTTGAAATACAGTGTGACGGTGGCGTGGGATTCTGCCAATATCTGTTTCCAAAGCAGCAAGCTGTTCCTTATGGTGTCCTTGCTTCATGCAGAGATCTCCTCATAGCAAGTTGAACATTCCCATTGTACACCCACGTATAATTTGCATATATCATACAAGCAATTTATCTATATTGCATTTAAGTCACTGTCATGATTTGTTCTTTCATATGTCTCTCAAATGCACAGTGAGCACTTTTCAAGGACGTTATTGATTCACAATTTAAAATATGACATATACATTTATATAGGAAGGGGAGGAATATTAGACAGCTCTACGCAAAATGACTGAATGAATTTGGAAAAAGGTCCATTAGTGATTTATGTGTTAAAATCAAGTTCACAGTGCACATTTGAACACCCTGGAGCCTTAACAACTGAGTGAAGATATCAGCAAAGCTGACTCGAGCTTGCGAGCTTTAAGCCATGTTAGAACGTTGCTACCTCCTCAAAAACATAGCTGGCATTGTGTTTTGTTTCATTCACACATGTTTGAGTAATCCTTTATTATTAGTCTGTCTACATCTCCAAAGCTCCAAATATTTTGTTCCACCTTGTGATGTCATTAAACTGTAGTTTTCAAGTTAATAGCTCCTTTAACCTTTAGTTCTGTAGAGATAAGCAATTCTCTTGCTGAAATTATTCAGATGATTCCAGTGAAGGTGTATGGAGTTTAAAATGACAGTGGAGTCCTTCCTGTATTACCACATGACATGACAAGTTGGAACAGAGTGTTTTCTCTTTGAATATGCAGAGCGATTTGCAATTTTGTTTGTAATAATTCTTGTACAATGACAGATATATGGGTTTTAGCTATTCTCCAGTGGAGTGGTGTGCCATGGGCAGTCCTTTTTTCCTAGAGTCCAGTTGAATTTTGATTTAGTTTATTATATTTCTTCTCATGCTTTTTGTTGAATTGGGACTGAAAGAGTATATTAGTTTTGATACATTAACGAGACAGACTAGAATTCAACTTCTAACTTAACACCTGTTCATGCATCTCATAAATCTGGTGGGTTCCAGTTTCTACGGGCTATGGATCGGTACATTTTCAACAATGGTCTCCGGAGGACACAACAGTTTTTTCATGTTTGGACTTTATTTTCAGTAAGACAGTAATATATTTTAAATGTATTTAAAAAAAAAAAAAAAGCAACTCAGAATCGGAAGTTACTGTCCTGAGTTATTGGGGCAATATCAGTTTGTTTTTTTAATTAATGTCTAATACATAAATCTCAAGTGTGATTGTGTTGAAGTGGCTGGATCAAAGTTGAACCAGTATGTATAATGTAAACATCGACTGAATATTGCATATGACACACTTCATGAATTCTTTATTGACAAAATCGCTGTCTCGTTTACTTAAATCAGACTAGTTCTTGATTTGACAGTAGTCCTTTGCCTTACTTGATGATTGTAGCGCAGTCCATTCAGTGATGTGTAGTGATTTTTAATTTGGGAAGTAGAGAACGCTATTGAGCTGGTGCTTGGTTTCAGAAAGTCCCAAGAGGGGTGCTTGTGAGAGAATAACAAGAGAAGATACTGTTGAAGAATGTAGTGCACCTCTGGGAACTTCTATCAGAAGAGTCCTACCTTTGTAAATCAATATGAAGTAAAAGGTTATGCTATTAATTTAAATTTACTCTTTCAGCATTCATACATTAATTAAGCTAAAAGTGTTTTGTTTTCACATTTGGGCAGATTTCTGTTTTGACTGCTTACATATTGACTTTAAGGTTTCTTCAAAATCCCAAATCTGTGAATATATTATTGATACATTACATGGTCAAACATAATTATAAATTGTCTTTACTTGTCTTGCAATAAAATATATACAGATATTTAGGGGCTGAAAGCTGAGTTCTTTCACATTATTAAAGTGACATTTGTCTTTCCCCAGTGCAGCTATGTTGTATAACCTCTGTGTTTTGTCTGTTTCTAATTAAAGTCTGTTATATTGTCAGAGAACCAGGAATTGCACTTCTAGCATGCTAGTTGTTGTCATTATCCTTGTGGCAAATCTCCACTTTGACCTCTGATATTTGCTTGCTTTTTTTCACACTTTTAACAGCACCGTTAACATAGTGTTGCAAATGAAACAAACAAACACTGAAATACATGGCATAAAATAAAACAGAATATCAAACCTGACCTATAAACCACCACCTATAAACCACATCTGACAAAACCAAAATAGAAACATTTCAAAGTAAACTTTACAATAAAAAAACTGCAAAGGCCCGGTTCATCTCAGCAGGCATCTTCTTGTTGTTTTAAGGCAATACCCCACTTCCCAGATTCAAACACAGGAACAAAGCAGTTTAATACCTCTGATTCTCACCTGGTGTTTTGCTGTGACTGAAATAGCAGTGCTGCAGACTGTTCTTAATACATGCATGAAAAATGGGACGTGTCTGTGTCAGCCTCACATCTGCACAGGACAGCGGCAGTCTAAACATAGACCATGTAGATCATGTCACACAACTCCCCCTGTCCCAACAGTTGTGTTGTGAAATTGTTCCTTGTGGTTAACTATTAAAAATTAAAATGCATTGCTGCAAGTCTGTTACTTTTCATATAATCATGGCTAGACAGGGCAAGCTAGTGATAGCTAATAGCGTTTAGTGTATGGTGTGTTCAAGTGTGGTTTCCTATGTTGTGAATTTTCAGATCACAATTCTTCAACCTCCTCAGTTGTTTTTCCATTCTTTATATCTCTGAGGCATGCACACAGCTTCACAGCTAGAGAGCCAATCATATAAACATATAAAAGACATTTAGTCTGGACTGCTGTTTCAGACTCAGTGTATTCATGGCCAGTGTAGGTAAATAATAAGTACAGCAAGAGTTGCTTTTGCAGTAGAAGTACAGCATGTTTTCTGTACACTCGTACGCTGCACACTCTTTAACAGAAATCTGCCCTCTTCAACTCTTGAACTATTAGATAAATTATACAATATGTTTATATACTAGTTTGGCATTCTTGACATTGAAATAAAACAGCCTCCCCTGTAGTCACTATTCATTTACTCCATATTTGATGGTGGGAAGCTGCTGCTGTAGCCACAGCTGCCCTAAAGTAGACTGACAGAAGTGAGGTAACAAATAAGTGCCATAGGTCTCTCCTACCTCCATCAATCTCTCATGACATTCATACTCAGCATGATAATTCTTGCCTAATGGCAGAACAGATACTCATACTCTGTATGAGTGGGAATCAATCTTATGACCTGGGTTAGTGGACTAGTACAGTAACTACTGAAAAATGTATTTTGTCTAGGTTACATGCTTACCACAAGTCACCTACTCAGTGCTTTTGCTAAATCCAAAGTCTAGTGGCCAATTCCTGCCATGGCTTCAGATATGAAGCTCAGGCAGTAACACAGCCATTCAAACTGATGATTTGGACCAGAGCAGTCTCCCTTCTGCCACTCGCTGGACTAAAATGTTGGAAAATATCTCCTCATTCTGGTCCCACAAACACCAATCTTTCACCAACTTTCCATCACCCACTTACTCAAAGTTGTTTGTGAATAAGTACCACTTGGTGAATAGAGCATCTCTGAACTGCTGCAGTCTATCGATCAATAGTTTTCATTGTTTGGGCAAGTAAAGACCTGAAGCTCATTTTTATCCCTCTGAATGCCTTTAGAATATTGCATTTTACTTCCTATTCATAAGAGATTTACTATGGAGATATTTTTTCTGTCACCACAATCAATGCAAGCTGTATTTTTGTATTGAGCGTTCATGTGTGCCATCAACTTGTCATGTTGATGTCCTATAAAATAAGCAGATTCTAGCACAGTTTTTTGTTCATGATTTATAGCAGAAACTTGCTTCATTAATGTGTAATTTAAAATATCATGTTTAGAAGTTAAGAAAGTTTAAGTTGCCTCCTGTTAAAATTTAACATGCGATGCCATAGCATAGCATTATACCTGCTCTGGAGGTTATCTTTTAATTTTTTCCCTTCAAATTTATATTGTAATTCTGGCCTCATTTTATTCAGCCTGCTCTATCAATTTTGCAGGAATATATAGTTCATGTAAATGCAAGTCATGCTGCCAAATATGGCATCTTTCCTCCTTCCTTTCTCATTTTCCCCACTAGGAGCTACTCTACTCACAAGAATCCCATTTGCTTGTTATCGCCACTAATATACATGCAATGACTTATAAATGTTTTTTTCTTCATGAACCTGCAATTGTCCAGCTTAGCCAAGAAGAAAATGTCTGCTTCTTGCTTTACCAGTGAAGCTGCACAAACATTGCATGCGAGTTGGGTGGACAAGCCTAAGTTACTGCCAAAAACACTTAGAGCATCTACTATGAAAAGGTCACGTTTTTTTCTTTTTTCAGTCCCAAACCCACATCCCGTGTTTCTCCTGGTCACTGTAGCTGCACTCATCTTTCATTGTAACACCAGAAATGGAAACCACATGCGTTTAAAATAGTACATATTGCATCAGCAGTTTTGAAGCCCGTGATATGAGATACTAAAGATAAGACAGATGCACAGTAGAGAGGTTTTCTTTGATTGTGAGCGAAGATGGAAATTTGTCGTCTAAGCAGAAGGTGTGAAAAAGGTTGTGCTGACGCTAGAGGACTTGGTTTGATTTTTTTTCTAATATTGGCGGTAGAAGTGAGTCACTGGTTGGTCATAATTTGCCCCACTAAAATTGCCTCCTATTCCGTGACCTTGTTCAATAACAGGAGCTCCGCTGAGGATGGCACACAGCAGTAATCAGTGACAAAGCTAGAGCAGGTTACAGCAAGGAGATTTGAAGGTTGTCTAATATTGGGCTTTTGTTTCTTTTTGTTTTATGTTGTTTGATTTTTGTTATTAAAAGATTATACCCCAGAAGTAATATATCATGAAGACAGTCATGGGTTTGGCCACATGCACCACAACTGGATTGATTGGTTTAATTTAGATAATAAATTCTAATTATAATGTTACAGATTGATTAGGTTTAATCCTGTTAGTTCTTTAGTAGTTTAGTTGTTTTAGTTGATTTAATCGGTTGAAGTCTTTGTTGACCAACATTTTTATTAAGTCTAAAGCTAATTATTTTTTTGATATAAGGTGTTACTTGCACTCCTGCAGAATGGAGAAGGCAAGTGAGGTGAAGTTTTTTGGAGTGAATCTTGAGATTATCTCCCATTTTTTGCATAGTTATCATCTTATAAGTGCATTTTGGGTCAGATGCATGCTCAAATCATAGAGATTCAAGACAGTTTTGCTCACGACTATGGTGTGCAAAAATATTGAAATATCGATATATCATATCAGTTAATGTGAGGGTACAGTATCAATATCGTGGGCTGCTGTATCGCCAAGAGCATTTTTTGGTATATTTTACTAAAATATTTTGTTACAGCACTACAGTTTTGTTTAGGTGACACATTGGACATTTTCACTGTTTTGAGGATTAAAATGGGCATGTTTCATATGGACTTTGCTCAAGAAATGATTTAACAAAGACTTTTAGTATCACAGCCATGATTTTGCCTTTATTTTTATTGAACTGTATCAAATTGAATTGAAATATATATCACATCAAATCAAAAATTAACTGTATTGAGATATGTATTGTATTGTGGCCTGTGTATCAAGGTTTGTATTGTATCGGCAACTTCTTAACGATACCCAGCCCTACTCACAACACTGCTTATCTATTTCCTGTATGGGGTATTTGAGCACATTTTAAGCAAGTATCTCCATTGAATTGAATTGGTCAAAAAAGTAAGGTGGTCCCTTGTCAGGGCAGCTAGCTTCAGGGAGATAGCAGCCCTTAGGACAAAGGTGTCCTTTTTCCTCTGTGACTTGCAGCCTGGACAATATCCACACAAGAGCCCAATGAATTCTGGGAACATGGGGTGTGATGGGTCCTGGAGGATCTTGGTGCATCTTTTCATAATTTTCTGCTCACAGAAGGAGAAATTTTGGGACCTTTACAGTGTTCTTCAGCTTGCTTCTATTCTGTACCGAGATGATACCAGCTGATGCAGTGAGAGTGCTCTCAATGAGTTGCAAAAGATGGACATGATGTGTTGACAGACATTTGCTGATGACAGTGTACTCAATAAGAAAATCTGTCTTTTGTCACATGATTGTACTGAAAAAACAAACAATGCAGTTACTTGCACTTGACATAACGTAACATAAGTTTCTAGTTCATGTACATTATTTTGGCCTTAAGTGCGGTGACTATATATGGTATTCAGTACAAGTACATGGTACTGTATGTGCCATTTCCCACCTTATTAGCCTGTGATGGACACCTGGAGAGTGTAATAGCTCCCAGTCCTGTGTATATTCCTCCATTGTTACTAAGGAAACAGGAGCTACGAAAGCAGAGCTGAAGCAAAGGGGTAACATGATTATGAGCTGTGAGGGGCTGGGGTTAAACGCTGCTTAAATTCTTGATGCTGTTTATATTAACTTTCCCAAGGCCATCATGCATTTTTCAGGTGTCATTTCATGGACACGTGTGCACATTGTGTCGTGTGTTTGTCTGACCTACTCTGAATATATTACCCCAGAGAGTGAAAGTAACTGTCCCTCACATTTGACACTAAATATTTTTTAAAGATGAAAGAAAATTAAAGTTTCACTACGTGACTTTGGTGTCATTGGCTTGTCTCCATAGAGGGATAGATTTATTGCCATGCTACGGCTGTGCAATTAATAACATTTTAATCGAGATCCAGTTCCATTCATTTAATGATCAGCTTGGGTCTTTTTAATTGAGAGGTCCACAGCCAATCGTCTCTCAGTAAAAGCATGCTGTTCGGAGCTGAGTTCACACTTTGGAGGGAAAAAAATGGGACTCTTTAATGGCAAATTTATGTTCTGAAATACATAATGAAAACGGCCAAAGATAATCAAATCGAAAATCGTGATTGATCAATATGATAGGTTTGTCTTTTACATTTTTTTGTTTCATCAAGTCACCCAGCCAATATGCCATACTGTGGGACATTCCAGGCAAAGCAATAGCATATCCATAGGAACAAACAGGTGATGGACCCTCTATTAGAATCTTTACATAATACTCCTTTAACATGAAAAAATTGATGCAAAAACATAAATAACTTATTCGATGACTAATACTAATTCCATGTACCTTGAGTATTTTTGACTCAGATCTTGTTCTTTAAACATTCAAAGGCAAACTGATACTGTAAGCCATTATGCATGCAGTATCGCCAAGCCTCTGCATAACACATCTAATGTTCCAGTATTTTCAGCAGACTCTGTGCTGGCAGACACTCAACATTCACGTTTCTCTAAAGGAAACGGGTGTAGAAATTGCACTGTTTATTTCCCTCTGTGAAATAATGGGTGTGGCTTTGTGTTTCCATTGACTGATCCAAGATGTACCTGGATGTAAAAGTATTGATTATTGATAACACACAGCACAAACTGATATACACTGAAAAAACACAAATTTCCACAAACTACTTTTATGTATATCTTTTGTCCCCAAGTTGTAATGAATAAAGTTGTGTACTTTTAATTCTGTAAGTTACTGTGGCAATAGGAATAAACAGTATTAAGATGTGTTGTATGTAAGATGTAAGATGTGTCAAAATTGTAGTTTTGAAGACATATAATAAATAGAAATAATGGAAGCTCACTGTCTGTTATTTAAAATTTTTGTTTTATTTTTAAGAGCTGCTTTCCAAACAAAGGTATAAAGTGTGATTTCTCCACCTTTGTGTAATTTAACAGTTCATTCACTTTTATGGATCATAAAATAAGACATTAACAGGCACATTATAGCACATTTCTGATGGATTGCCACAATATCATATGAATATTTTCATTGGGAAATACAGAAATATATTACATTTTTGTCAAGCGTCCATAAGTTTTATTTTACCAGGCAAACCATTAAGAACAAATTCTTATTTACAATGTTAACCACAGTTAAGCGATAGTATTGAGGATACTTGGTTTGCTGACAAGTATATGTTAGCAATTAATGTATAGAATTCTGTTAAAGGTGCATGATGTAACTGTTTGGCTAGAGGATCTGCTGCTTGTTTGCATGCAGAGAGAGTGTGACATGTACCCAGAAATGCATCTTTAAGTACTGTTTTGGCTAATTTTACTTCTACTCAAAGTGATGAAGTTGAAGATTTGATGGTATTTTTTCTCCAACTTCAAAATAACAAAAAGATTTGTGTTTTAATACCCAAGCTACCTGATGATTCCTCACTGGCGGTGTGAAGCTAACTGAAAGCACTACTCTGTTAGAAGATCTGTTACTCTATTCTGGACGGTCGTTTATGTTGACAGTTGTTTATAGCCCGCGATGAGCCCTCAAAGTGCTGTGGGCCCTGGTGCATCGCACTGGCTGCACCTCCAAATGCTATGCCATTGCTCCTGAAAATGAGTTTTTTAAATCCTTTTGTATTTTTTTCCAGATTATCTTAAAACATTTTTGTTTGTGTTTGCTAATGTCTGGATTGTGTCACCACTGTAACCATCCCCAGCGTGATGACACTGTAAACTATCAATAAGCTCCTACCTGCACTGATGTATTCCTCTCTAGTGTGTTCTGCCAAACACAGACCACACACGGTGCTTCAGACCTGTGCCATTTGTATTTATTGCTTTTCTAATAACAGAACTGAGTAATGGGCGGGTGAAATCGAAGTTTTATGAATGTAATTACATGAGGTGTTTATCAAATTATCTCTTGCTCTTTTCTGACCCCTCCTATTTCACACAATAACATTATTTCAGCCTTACCCTTCTGGTTTCTATTCATTTCATAACAAAGTTTCAAATATTCATAACTTCATAGAATATTTGATGCCATGCTTGCTCTAGTGGGGATATGCATTTACAGGATTCATTAAGAGACCTTCTGCTGCAGAGCTTTGACAAATAACAGAAGAAGAAAGGATTATTTTGGGCCACACCGGGATTTTTTTATTGCTTGGTGTTCTCCCAGTGTTGTTTTAAAACAGCAAGTTTTTATTTATTTTTTTCCTTACACCTTCTGTCCTGCAACAAGAGAGAACAGCAAAGTCACATTTGGAGCACGGTAATTCTATTGTAATCTACGTGATATGATCTACGCGAACATTTAATGGACCATTTTATATACAAACTGGATAACTTTTGGCATGTGGTAACTTGGCAAGGTCAGCTTAGACTCCACAGTTTTCTAACACAGAAGTAAGTGGACTTGTTTTTTTGTTGTTAAATCAATATTGATATTTAAAATTATAACACAATGATTCATAGGTGCCATAGATGATAATTATATAGCAGAAATGAGCACAATTGGTGTTCTTTAAATTAAAATGGCAGCAATTCTAAAATGATTTCCCATATAGTAGGCCAGACAAACAAGACATGCAAATTCTCAAGGACCTCTGTAGTCACAATGGCGAACACAGGAGGGGAAAAGTGTGTTTTGTTTATTTGAAGTTGATCCTTTCTGCATTAGCAGTCTGCAGTGGTTTGGATGTGTGCATGTTTAACACAAACAGGGGCTGGGCAGAATACAGATGGGCCTCAAAGATGTAGAGGTCGGGTTGGTTCACACAAACTAAGTGCTTTTCAAGTGTTTACATGTTTCATTAGGCACTGCTCTTGTGTGAGTGTTAGTACAAATGATTGTTTCCATGCCATGTTTGTAAATCTGAGACAGTGTGAAGCCTATGTTGTGTGTTATTTATGATAAAAAAAAACTTTTTTGATAAGGGCAGTTTGAGGGCGTGCAATTAGCAAATAGCAAAACCTGCTATTATATAGAAATATCTTCTGTAAACAGCAAAATTCCCAGACTTAATAGTATGCAACAAAAACAACCTGCTAACAAACATTTTCAACGTGTCCAGGATAATTGACTAAAAGAAACACAAAAACTGTAATTTAAACTATAAGAATTGCATGTATTTCAGAACAGGGTTTTTCAGGCCTAAACTAGCTAGCATTTATTTTATTTATTTATTTTTTGCTGGATAAGATATAGTATTTTGTTGTTTGTGGTAGTCTAATCTTGCAGTCCTAATACCTAATTCCCTATATCTATATTTGCAGCTCATGTTTTACTTTTTTCTAAAATGTTTTTATTCATCATACAGAGTACATTGCCACTAAAAAAGTGACTGATGCGTCTTGCCAGTGTGATTCTTGTTAATTGTTAATCTATCAGCAGTTGCGGTGCTTGTCAGAAAAATCACAGTTAGATATGTTTCCAATGCTTTTCAGCCATATTTGGAAAACATTTGAGTCAGGATTTGGGAAATACCGTTGTTGTTTGAATATCTACGGTCCGCTTTTACTACATTTTGTAAAGGTGAGAGAAATTGGTAACACGTTGAGAGAGAACTGAGAGGTGTAGAAAGAAAAAGGAGATATGTAATAGCCTTTCACTGACTTCAATAAAAATGTAAAAAATGCATTGTTTACTGTCACTTGAGTTGATGATTGACAGCTTTAGTCCAGAACTAATTCTTTGGTATTATTAACATAAATTGAATTTGCACAATATGTTCCACATATATTTACCTACAGAGGTAAATATACGTAATCATATGGAACATACAGAGATGTATGATTAAAAAAATAATAATTTAAGTATTCGTAATGGTCGAAAGGGAGGTTTTAAAAATAGTCATAAATAAAATAGAAAGTGCTCAAAAGGTTGATCTATGTTTTAATATTGTATCCTTATCTGATCAAGAGTTCTTGTCTGGAAATGGAAAATACTCTGTTCTACCTTGTGATGTCATGTAGTAATATAAGTGCTCCACTGTGTTTTTAAACTCCATACACCTTCTCTAGTATCATTTGGGTGATTTCAGACCTAGAATTGTCCATCTATACTGAGCTAGATGTAAAATGGAGCTGTTAACGTGAAAACTACCGCTTCATGACATCACAAGGTGTAACAGAGCAGCTTGATCTTTGGAGATGTAGACAAACTAATAATAAAGGATGACACAAATGTGTGAATGAAAACGCATTATAAAATGGCTTAAAGTTCACAATAGTCCTTTTTATGTAATTTAGGACCTTTAATTTGTACTTTTCCAATAGATACCTTTTCAGAGTCAAGACTTGATTACTCTGTGGGTCAACACCAAACATTCAGCCTTTAATAATAATAATGTGAATGTAGAATAACATTTGTTTTACTGCTTCAGGACTGCATTTAAATTGTAAATTGTATTGTTATGGATGGCATCATTGTCCACAGCCTTTTGATGGACTGCTGTTGTAAATCCCTTGTGTCAACATTTCTCAACAAAAACACGCATCTACCTCCTGAATTTGAATTTTTCAGTGCTGTTGCTTATTCCCACCTGCAGTGCTGGTATATGTATTTTATCCCACAGTGAAACAGAGTGTGTACATCGTGTGTGGTGTGTGTGTTGTGGTAATGTCTGTCTTCTGTTTTTGAATGATTCATAGACGGTAGAATACTAATGAGAAAATGTCTGTGAAAACCTACACTGTGCCCTCAAGGTGTCACTCATCCCCCAGGAAAACGTGGTCACCTGTTCTTGTCGTCGTCATGGTTTCAGGCATGTTGATGAAAAATGCCTAGTGATGCGCCAAGTTTAATGATAGTAATGTTTAAGAGTTCATTTTTTCTCCGTCAAGGAAGACATTGTTACGAAGATGATGCGTGACAGTTGCACAATGCGGAGTTGATTGAAAGCACTAGAAGGGCTGAATTAGATTAATAATTTCTGCTTGACGAAAGACGAGATAGTTGGGAAGAAAGTAGGACATGATCTTAACGGCGGAAGGTCAAATCATATCTGAGCAGTGGAGGGAGAAGGGGAGGGAGCCTTCAAAATGAGCCCCATCGCTCTTTTCCGTATCCTTCCTCTCCTCTATCCTTCGTCCCTATTTTTTTCTTCATGCTTGAATATACCTGATGGCGCCTGAACATAGCATGAGTCTGTATTGATTTCTTCTTTGCTCTGTGCTGTGCTTTGATGTAGCAGTCCAGGGCCATGCAGAGCAGCCCTTTGTTTCTTCTACATGCCTAAGCACACTGACCGATCCATGAAATGCTACATCATGGTGCGCTGCTAGCATGGATTTCCATCAAAATACGCAATCTCCTATACCAACAGTATAACAGCAATACAATTGTACTCATTTGGCAGATCATTAAGAGTTAAACAAATATGGTTATTAAAGATGCACTTTTCTGGTGGAGAGTCCGAAACCTGCTTGTCTCCATGGAGATATTGCTGTGTTGCCTTGCAAAGGAGAAGTTCAATTCTGTCAACTGGACAACATTTTTTTGATCGGCTATCAATATTATTTTTGCAGCCTGCTTAAGCCCAGAGGTGTGAAAGCACCTAATGCTGTACTGTGGAACATTCCAGGAAAAGACATAACATCTCCATGGAGACAACCCAGTAGCTGACCCTCCACCTTCATAGTGCACCTTCAAACTTAGTTTATCCTAATGATCTAATTTCTGTTTAGTATCTTTAGTAGATAACAAGCCATAGGGGCATATCTGTTATGTTGTACATTTTGTTCTTACATGAAGTCTTGCCCTGACCAGTTATACTGTACACAATGTGATAAGATCTAATTATGTGAAGCATTCCAAGTTGTCTGTAGCGAAAAGAACACCTGCAAATGTATAAATGTTCACTGACATGCGGAACTATTCAAGCAATATGAAAACAAGAAGAAAAGTTGGTCTGTTTTAAATTAAATTAAATTTCAGGAACAAGAGAGAATCAAAAACAATTTTTGGCCAAAGTAGATTATGTCACATAGATTCAAGCTTGCTATTTGTATTTTGTATTCCCTGGTAGTAGTAAAAATATAGAAGGATTAGATTGTAGCAGAGATACATTTTGTTCCAGCTGTACCAGTCCCAGAATTCACACTGTGTGCTGCTTGTTTGTGCAGCCGGTGGTAGTAAATACATTACAGTTTTACTGTTAACAATATCTTTGGTATAAATTTGACTGAATCTCTTTGGCTTCCTCACTGCTTATTCTTTCTGCCTGTAAACAGCAGACATATCAATAGAAATTGTTAATTTGTGTTCATCTTTGACTTTATTTATCTTTTATTATGTTGCTTTGCTTCTCACATTTTCTATTCATTTCTATTTTTGGAATATTTATAGAATGGTGAGAAGCCCACTTAAACCAACACTGAGCTTCTTTATATGTGCCAAAGCCTTCAGATATGTGCAATTTTCATTTAATCCTTTACCAAAAATATGTTGAATGCTATTTCTATCAGTTTGCTAGGTGTTAGGATTTCCAAACAACAAAGTAGTTGCCAATCGACTGTGCTAAAATTACTGCTAATACATAAAACAACAGCGAAAAAGCAGTTTGATTTTCAAATGAGTAAATAATAAACATTTCTCCTGCAAGAAATACACTTAGGTCGTTTTCACACCGCTAGTTCGATTATTTGGTCCGCACCAGGCAATAAAATTGTTACTATGTAGCAAATACACTCCAGTGTGGTCCGCTTTCACACCGGCAAACGAACCAAAACTGGTTCGATTGACGTGTCTCTGTTTCCCAAGAAAACAGCGATACCTCCAGTTATCAACACCGATGTTCCCTGTTAATACCACGGGCCGTCCTCATCTCAAATTATCATCATGAACTCATAAAACAGCAACATGTAGAACTTTGTACAAACTCACCGCATCAGCCCAGAGTTCAGGTAACAGCAGCAGCCAACAGCGCTCACAGTAGCGCGCAGCTCCTCAGGACGGGGCTGGGGTCTGGTCCTTGGTCTTCTGTCGTCCTACAAGCGCGTTGGTCAGAGGCTCCATCCTCCATGTGCTGGTTCCAAACGGTGGCGAGCAAGACCAGTGCTTGATGGACTGGGTCTAAGGGGGTTACGTCGACGTTACGTCGTCTGCGCGCTGGTTCTTTGCGGGGAAAGTGAGAATGCGCTGTGGACTACAGGTCCGGGTGGGCTGCTCCTGTCCTCCGCGCTCAAGAACCGCGGCTGGTTCCGAGGTGGTGCAGCATCCGGACAGAAGCGTGAGTCCAGTTTGGTTTGTTATATGTTGTTCTGAGCGTCCGTCCTCCGCGCATTTGGTTCTTCCCGGGGAAAGCGCTTCCTCAGGTCGAGGCTCCCCGCTCCAGCTCCTCTGAGCCCGGCCTGAACCGGAGCTGCCCCCGCTGGTTCAGGACTCTGGTTTGGATCTAGTCCGACTGTATTTCTCACACTAGGCTAAAAACAGGGAGTTTTTAAAGTTGTATCAATTGAATAGGCTATTGCCATAAAATTATTTGGTTAATTAAAGCCTAAAATAACAAATGCTGGTTGCTACGTGAACACGGGGAACACCGGGACCTCTCTTTTTGACTCACTCTGGAGCCACACGATTGCACGTACTTGCTCTGATCTTTGTGTATTACATTGTCTGTATTGGCCATTGTTGGTAAAATTATTTGGAAATGAATCGCGGCTGCGTCTGGACAACAATCTGTTACTGGGCTGGAGTCGTACAGTGCGTCACTTCAGGCAGAGGAGACGCGTTTCCTCCCATGATGCATTTCGCATAGTTCGTTTGGACCTGCTGTCTATGGTTTGGACCCGGGTTCGCGTTCACACCAGAGGAACCGCACCAAAGTTGGTCATTTGGTGCGGATTCAAGCGAACAGAGACCACCTCTTTTTTGCGGTCTTTGTGAAAACGGTTTTGTGAAAACACCCTGGTCTGCACTTTATCATTGTGTTGTCACAATATTAAAAATTCCAATGGCTTGAAACCAGTTTTGATATCACAGTAATAATAACCTTGTTGTTAGACAATAGTTTCTAATGCAAGTTTCAGCTCATAATGGTAATTTCCATGTGGGCTTATATTATTAGTTTTTATATAGATCAAGCTACTTTCCCAGTATTAATAGTTGTTCAGGTGAGTTTTGATACCAGTTTTTGGTATTGTCTAGTGTGAGTATAGTTTAATAACCCTACTAAACGATTTTTATTTTGTTTTATTACATTGTCAAGTGCAGAGTGGCAAAATGGCTACCACTTCTGTGTCAAAACATTGTAATTGTCTCCTCTTTCTCCCACTACCAAAGATATACACATATGAAATGTAGAGAAGGTTTCAAAGATGGTCATCTTTACACTGCAAGTCACTGCGTTCCAAATAAGAAGTGAGCATGGGTGTGCTTCCAGCTCCATCGATTCTGGATCCAATTCACTTTCTATTCAGAAAACGTTGCCCCTCTCTCTGCAACTGCTGCTGTCAGGCTCATCATTTTGGTTTTTAAATGTTTTTATTAACTCGTTCTACATGATCCTGAGTTTTCATTTTGCTATTTTGTCCATAAATCAAGATATGAATTGTAATAAAATGTCACACATCAGGTGCCTTCCTTCCTCGAGGTCTCTGTTGCTACCTTTAGCAACAGGTTTGATTGACAGCTTCACAAAGTGCCCATTCCCTGCTAAACCAGTGGTGCAGGAACGTGTTACCTTCAACAGCATCACTCTGGATTGGCTCTTTGGTTGCTCTGACACTCGCGGTCCGAATTCCAGGTATGGAACGCGGCTCAAAATTTAGCCTAGTGAGCTTCATTTGACTGGAGTCAAACGCTAAGGGAGATGTCACCCTCTCTTAGTCCACTTCTTTATACAGACTATGGGTTGTCTATGTGCCATCCCTGTACTCCTAAACTACAATACAGTAAAATATGAATAACTTGTATGTAATAATAAATTTCACTTCTGCTGAAGATAACCCTTAACACTGGCGCTAACTCATAATTCAGCCATAAACCTGCTCCATGGATATATCACTGCTGCCTCCGCTCCTGTGTTGGTTTTACAGCTCCACTGAGTTCAAAGGTCATCTTTTATCACTGGTTTGTTTGCCCTTCGTGTTAATATATTCCTCTCCTATGGTGTGCCAAATCCCTGTCTCAGGATTTCAGCTCTTGGATGGAGCAATGTACCTGTACTTTATACCCACAATGCACCATGCTTCTCTTTTACAACCATTAGCATAATCATCATATGCTCTCTCTATGACACCATCATTCCTTTAATAAGACTGAAGCAAAAAATACGCAATTTTATGATAGATAGGAGATGAGCGATGCAGATTTAGGTTAAAATGATCCTTTTTTATATTCAAATTTCTAAAAATTTAAGGTCTGTTACTCTGTGTGTGCATGTGTGTGTGAGTGTTTGTGTGTGTGTACTTGTTTGCATATTATTATTTGGAATTAGGGAGATAATTTCCTGCTATTCTTTGTAATTGACGAAAATTGTGGAAATTCATGCTAGGAGGTCATTAAAACGCTTCATGGCTCGTACAGATTTAGCATGCACAATTTGAACAGTACAAAACTACATGAGAAGACCCTTTTCTGTAACCATGACATCCACCAGTCAATTGCTTTCTGATTGGGCAACGCTTTCCTGCATAATTTAAATTTTGTGTTCACTCTGCCGCTGGAAAGAAAAGAAGATTTGTGGTCGTATTACTGCAAATTCACTCTGCATTATCGATCGGTAGCCTGGCTTGTAATAACAGCACAGACATGGCTGCAGCTATTATTATAACCAGGACATATTGAGAAGGCTGCGGTTTGGGAATAATGAAATCCTCTGCTTCCTATTATTTGTATTCAAGCATGTTTTTTCTTTTCATTTTAGTGATTCCGGAAATTGCTTCAACTCATTACCTGAGATCAAAATATGATTAGATGTCTAAAATCTAATCTCAGTAGCATTTTAATGAACAAGAAACTCTGAAAACTGTGAATAGCTTTCTTTAATATGTTGTTTTCTTTTTGTAGTCCACATCAATGCATATATTATAATAAAATATACAATCATTTTAAGGTACAAAATATAACCTTTCTGTGTTTTCCTCTAATAAGACAAACATTGTAAAAAGCTAAATAGGTAAATAAATAAATACATTCTTTTGGCGGGTATGCCACCTACTTGTCCTTATAGAGATGTTATTCCTTTGATGAGAACAGGGCAGGGACAGGACAGGATTTTTGAGCAATTAAAAGACCCTTAATGAAATAGATCAGTTAATACCATGGTCATAGTGAATTCTAATACTAGCTGCTGTACATTATTTCTGTTTGACCGCACAGGTAGTTCTGGCAACAGCTATCCAGCTAATCCATATGCTGTGATATAGAATTGTATAAGTAAGCAAATTAACTACTATTATTTCTTAAAGAGAAATAACTTGGAACATCTCTGGACAGCCAAAAAGTAGTTTAAAAGTGAATTATTTTCACTTCAGTTTTCATTTTTACTGCTACACTGAATAATCTACTGTGGGCAAAGCAATAACCTCTCAATGGGGACAAGTGGGTGGTAAATTCACACCTGAAAAGTTACATAGTCCACCTTTTAAAAAGATGATGGCTGCATACATAAAATCACACCAGTTTATGTACAGTATTTCAAAAAATGTCCAAAACATAAAAAAAATATATCTAGTTTGACTTATACTGTGCTCACTATAGATTTTTTACTGACCATTTACAAGCCATTTCACAACGGAAATGTTAATCTCTCCTTCAGCTTTATCTGTCTAGCACTTAACATTGACTCTCCTGTTTTCTCTATGGACAAGATCTGTGTCTGAGCTTAAATGGCTATAATATTACTAATATCATTGTGTTAAAATACCATTCTTTTGAATTGTTTTGCCCATTCATAACAGAGATAAATGGACAACATTTAGCATTGAAGCATTTAGCACTGTAGCATTGAACCTAAGCTAAATATCAACCAAATTAACCTTTTATTTTGAATATTTTCATTGCATTTTGGTTTACATTGTTATCTTGCCTAGTGATGCTGATAACTAATCAGAGCAACAAAAACGTAAATATGAGGTATTTTGAGGTAATAGTCAAATTGTTGTATAAAATGTTAATTGCTCCAAATATTCCCATATTTTTAATTTAAATTTTCAAACCTTTAAATGCCTTGTAGTATGAATGTGATGTGCATGAGTATTGTGTATAATAAGATGGTGCTGATTGACAGCCTCTCCTCCGTTAGTCTGCCTCATGGCAGCTGTGGCTACAGTAGTAGCTTACCATCACTCATTGTGGAGTGAATTAATAGTGCATGAAACTGTGACTCTGAGGGTCTGGAAAATTGCTATATAAGACTAATGGATTATTATTATTTTATGGAAACAAATAAAGCTAAAAAAGTGTTAAATGTTAGTATAAATCTTGCTCCAGTCTACAGTGCCCACAGTGTCACCCTTAGTATCACGCCTCCAGATCCCTCTAATTCTAGTAAATGTCCACGTGCGTCTTGTGGTTGGGGTGGGACTACTCTGTAGCGAGCACCTTGGGGCCGCCAGCGCTGTCTGTGCAATCAGGCAGCCATTGAGGCCAGCCTTTCATCTGGAGCCTTTCACTGCAAAAACCTTTCAGACGCCAAAGAAAAGGGAGAGATGCGAGGAGCAAGATGGAGGGGAAGTGCTAGCTGCCCCGAGCACACCTCTTCAGTGAAAAAACCATAGAGCCATGAAGAGCCAGATGTGCGGAGAATGCACCCAGCTACAGAGGACTAAGGAAAACAGAACAAACATTGCAGTTAGGGGCTCTCTTCTTGTGTCTATTCACTTTGTAAACGGTCATGTGTCCTGCTTAGCCCTACTATAGTGCAACAACTGAATCACTGGGGCGTACTGTAAGCATAGGAGGGATGCCAACATAGCTACTTTCATTACTGAACAAACGTCAATGCTCTTGGTTCCTTGTTGGGAGAACTGCAAAAGAAATGTAATTCTGTCAACTGGACAAAAGTTTTGATTGTGTTTCGACACTCACGCAAGAGGCTTCTTCATTTCTAGTTGGGAGAATTGCGACAGAGAATTTAATTTTGTCAACTGAACAAAGGTTTTGAATACGTTTGGACACTTCTTCAGTTCTTGTTGGCTTCTTCAGTTTGTTTTGGGAGACGTTACATTGATTTAAAATGGATTCTGACTATTTGCTGTTCCCCATGGAGGGTGTGTACGGGGGCGAGGAGGACTACCAGGTGTTGCTCCCGGATGGACAGATGTTGTGGCTGGGACAGGTCGATCCAGATGTGGGAGGTAAGCGGTCAAACAGAGGGCTGATTTTCAAAGCTCGCTTTTATCTCGTCACATTCAAACGGGAATAATTTTGAGCCAAATCCATCACTGCTGCCAGTGCCTGCACAGTTGGGCCATGTTCAAAATGGCAATCTGCAGCACAGGGAAGTAGAGCCAAAACTTTCATTTGGCTGTTGCTGGCGTCAGGTGTGTTGGTTTTTGCTTTGTGTAGCATTTATCTAATACAAACAACAGGCTTAGTAGTCGTTCATAAATCATTTAGGCTTTCTTTATCTGCAGAGTGGAAACTGAGCGTTTAAGATCGTTTTTGCCTCTGTGTGCACAACAACTCCTCTGCTTTGGTAGCACTAGTTAAAGTAGTATTGGGGAAACTAGAAGTAGTAATGGCTGTCATTGTAGTTTGGAGTTGTTGTGTAGTTAGGGCTGGGTGAAATGACAAAAATATATATATATATTTTCCTCTTTTATTGATAGAGCTTTTTTTTTTTTTTTTAAAGATTTCATTTTCTCTTATTAAAAAAAATCTGAACTCTGCTTCAAACCACATGCTATTACTGACAGAGCATTGACTATAGACCTCCTGATTAATAAGAGAGGTGACCACTGAGATGATTGAATCTGACCTTGATTGAAATTTGATTAAATATACAGTATAGTTACAATATACTATAGGTTGTATCGGTTGTGGTAGTTTCAGATAGGCCTGTCATCATTACATTGTCTCATACAATATATGAAAACTCGAACAATATTTTTTGGGGTAAATATTTATTGTGTGAACAATTTCTTTGCCCTGCTGGGAATCACCTGGTTATATTTTGGCTATACGATACGATTTAAGCCATAAAAGGTTGAATTAATAATGTCTAACTTATTACAGATGCAAACTAAGTAATAAAGTGTCTCATTCTGCCATTTATTTACTGCAGCTCATTATTTTTCAACAATATTTTACATTTTGAATATTTTTGTGGTTTAAATGTCCTCTTGGATTATTGTGTCAGAGGCATAAATTTGCTTCAGTGTTATCGTTTAGTATCTATTTTTAATCAGCAATGTGTCAGACTTCAAAATTTGTTATCATGACAGACCTAGTTACAGACTGTGATAATATCCTGCTCATTCACTTTAGTACAGATTAAGAGAACTTTTTGTCATTCTCTGCCTTATAGCTGATCTATGCTGTACTGTTGTATGTATGTATGCAGTCTTGTACCGAACACCTGCAGGTTTATTGGATGCCCGTGGAAGTAACTTGAGAGAATATCTTTAGACTCAAATCGCAGATGGAGAAACCAACAGAACCCTGATTGATTTTTAGACAAGGCGTACTGTATACAACTTCCTGCTTTCCTCCACTCCAATGATTCTTTCTCTTTACAACAGCTAAGACAGTGATGCTAATTACTTTTCACAATCTATCTGAAAAGGTTTACACAGTTTCAAGGCAAATAAAAACTTATGCAGTAGAATACAGTAACTACATCTGACAATCTTCTTTAGCTGTTTTTTCTTGATTGCCAATAAATCATAACCATCCTATAGTTAGTGATTTGTATATTCAACTATTTAATTCAGGTTTTACATTGGATGCAGTTCCTGGTACAACAAACATTTTATCCAGGGTTGGGGCTGGCAAAAGGAGTTCACTGATTCAGGGATGTGCAATTAATGAAATGTTATTTGTTAATAAAACTGCTCCAATCAATACCAAAAATGGTGTATTGTAAAAAGCAGCATTTTTATTTATTTTATTTTTCCAAATCATATGAGCTCTTGTTCTGTTCCTCAAAACCTGCCACTTTAACAATCTAATTACCAATATTGACAAAATGCCATTCTGATTTCATATTAATTATGACTCAGATAATCAGAATTATATTATATTATTTCCCATAAATGATCAACTCTAGTTTTATATTGCTTGTCATTCTTGGTGCGCCTTCAGTTGACCAGATTTGGGATTGACTCAGTATAACAACAGCAAATTAAAAGTTACCCTCTGCTGAAAGAAAACAAGTTGGAAAAATCATCCCCTATAGTCGTTGTATTAGGCTATTTATTCATTACCAATCACTTTCCAATCCCACAGTTAGAATGCAAACAGGAGCGTGAACATCTGCTATAGCTCCTAGCCACTATATTTCACAAACGCGGAGACTGCCACTTCTGCAGCTACACAATCAAATGCTGGTAATTAGTTCTGCTGCTGTCGCGGTTTCAATCAAGCGGATTCTCCACAGCTCTGAGCAGTGCAGACTCCAGTGTGCACGTGGGGGCGTTATTTTGTCAGATAATGATCGTGACAACTGTTTATCACTATTATCTCCATTCATCTCAATTTGAAAAGCCTTTGTCAACAAGAAAAAAACAGCAACTTTTTGACGTTAGCTTAAGCTGTGACTCATATTGCCAACATAAACTTTTGATGTTTGCAAGTAGAATTTTTTTTAAATTTAATTATTATTTAAGACTGAGAAGTAGATTTATAGGCCCCATATTTACATCGTTTTCTGATTTATGTTATAATGTTGTTTGGATAATTTCAGTCATGGAATTGCCAATCACTAGTGAACTTAAGGTAAGGTAGATGTTAACTTGAAAACTACCACTACATGACATCACAAGGATGAACAGAGCATTTTTTTTCTTTGGAGATGCAGACAGCTTAATAAGGTTAACTCAGTCATGTGTGAATGAAACAAAACAACTGCAGGTATGTTTTTGATGAGATAACAGCATTATAACATGACTTAAAGCTCACAAAAATATTTTTTGTTAAACATAGAACCTTTAAGTCATGATGGAAATTCTTGCACAGTAGCTCAAAGCATGTCCACTTTAAATAACAACCTTAACTTAAAAGTAAGGATAAATGAAATATATAATGTGAGCAAAACACAACAATAAATAAGTTTCATAAGCGTGAAATAATCTCAAAAGTCCACATTTTCCCCAAATAAAATGTTATATTGATAGAGGATTTTCAAGATGACCATAGATATCTATATAGGCCAGGTTTTGCTCAAAAGCTGATTTAAATATGTTACTGGTGTAGTTGGGGTTAAAGATGCACTATGTAACATTTATAGTGTAGGGTCTGCCATCTGTTTGTCTCTATAAATATGTTATTGACTACATATTTTCTGACCATCTGAAAAAAAAAAATATATATAATGCCTAATCCACAACATTCCCACAGATGCAGCCTCTTCATAGACCAGTAACCCACAGTGAGCGAAGACTCAACTTAAGCCAACGGGAGCTACAGAAACATTGTTAACTGGTTTACTGAGCTGTGTCGGGAAAACACAGGATTTTCCAATACAGCGAATTGATCCAAATCTTCACCAATCAGAGAGACTACTCACAGCCGCGCCCACACTCTGCTGCATAGCGACTGTAACCAAGGAAAAAGAAAAGAGCAGCGAGTCATGGAAGGACGGGTGATCGCTTAGAGTCAACAAAGATAAATAAGCTGCCAAAAATGAATGCTTTAAATGGTATGAAAGACAAGATTTTTGAATCAGCATTTGAAGTAAATGTAATTGGGGCCTTGCTAACTATAAATGTTCCTCATTATGCTGTTTTTTGAGCCTTTAGATATAATTAAGGGCATTTTTAATTTATGGATGCGTGTCTAGTCATAGCAAATAAACAAATTCAACAAAAGAAATAAAAATTATGTTGGAAATTCTACATATTCATTAGTAAAAAATATGTTCCTGAGGCAAATTATTAACTTGGAACACAAACCTACTTTTATGCATATGTTATTTGACATTATACCATTATAATTTAACCTAAGCCAGCATCATGGACAGAGAGGAAACTGATGCCATCTGAAGCTTTTTAACTGGTTAAATTAAATCAAGAGTATTATTGAGGCTGTGGAAGATAATGAATGGGGAAAGCGTCTTTGTTTGAACATAGAGCATTGATTGATTGGTAGATTTTTTTTCTTTTGAGCTTTTGACAGAAAAGATTACAGATTTGTTTCTACAAGGGATACAAGTATACCTTATTATAATGAAAATTAAAACAAAACAGTTACACCTACATTAAGTTCCACCATGTGTCCTTATTTCCCAGTTATTACGAATAACATTACTTTATTACACAGCATGGACTCTTTGAGCTTTAAGCTGTGTTATAATGTTGTTGCCTCCTCCAAAACATCCCTGGACTTGTGTTTTGTGTCATTCACATGTTTGAGTAATCCCACATTAGTCTGTCTCCAAAGCTCAAAATGTTCTGTTCCACCTTGTGATATCATGAAGCATTTTAAAGTTAACAGCTACCTTTTAATTTTTGTTCAGTAGAGCTTGGCAAGTGCAGGACTGAAATCATTCAAATGACTCTAGTGAAGGTGTATGGAGTTTAAAAACCGGAGGTGGAGCACTTCCTGTATCTACATGACATCACAAGGTGGAACACCTTGGAGTATTTTCAATGCAAGGTTTGTGCGTTAAACATATGTGAATAAAACAAACCACAGCTCCAGGTATGTTAATGATGAGGTAACAACACTATAGCGTAGATTAGAAATAGTGCAATATGGGCCCTTTAAACAGTGCACTTAGTCACAATAGGACAGTATCACTAAAACAGCATATCATCACACTGATGAGAACACATTTAGAATTTATAGCTCGGTTATATGGAATCCAATGACATTCAGGCACAGCCACCCCCCATAAGCTCTCTCCCACTGTACACTGTGTCCTTGACTTGTCCTTGCGTGACAGTGCAGTGCTGTTTCAGTGGGAGTTACAGCGTGTGGGAGAGGTTTGTGGTGAAAATGGCCTCTTACAATCATCCATACTTGTGCACCATTCTTCCTACTTTCTCCAAATCACTCTCCATCGCCTCTCTGCAGCAAAATCTGACTTTCATTTAGGCAGTTTTCCTCTTGACCAAAAAGGGCCTATTTTCAAACTGTCACTCCCAAAATGACTGACAGAAGAAGCTGGCATTCCTCACCCCAATTTGTTGAAAATCTTTTTAAAAATGAAGAGAATAAATGGCGAAGTTGAAGCCTGACACCAAAAAGTTACTATCTTGGTTCAATCGACTCAGTTTTGTCAGGTTATGTAGGTTAATGCAGGCAAACAGATTGAGACGCATTCTGGCAAATGCATATAATCTCAACTCTGGGAGTGGAGAATTACTTAAAGGTGCATTGCGCAACTTTTCAGGTCATATTCTTTTCTTTATGGAGAGACTTTGTCTGGAATGATTCACAGTTTCTTTCCTTCATGGAGACCAAACCAGACCAAGTTACAGGTCAGATCTGTGGAGAGACAGCACCGCTCACAGTCAGAATGCCTGTTTTTCTAGATATTTTTTGAGCTATAAAATCACCTGTAATTGAATAAATGTAAAGATAGAACTGTTTAATGTCATACTGTGGAACATTCCAGGTGAAGGAAAAGAAACAAGCAGGTGACGGACCCAACCAAAAAGTTACATAGTGCACAATTAATGTGGAAAAAATGTCTAAATATAAATGAATTGAAAAATTGTGATCAACCTATATAACAAAAAATATCTAATCAAATTCTAGCTCTACACCAAATGCTGACAGGTGCTACTTAAAACTATTACTGTTATTTGCCCCAGTTTGACAACCACTTCCTCGTCTTTATAGCTGCATATCTCTCTAAATGAAAGAGCACCCTCCCTCCTTGTAACCCTGGTCTTGGAGGTCGATTCTCCTGACAGTGTGAGGGGTGGATCCCAAGAGACGATGGTTGTACTATGCCCATCAGCCCCATCAAGTCCATACCAAATCCCGCTCTCTCCTCTACCAGTGAATATGGGTCAGAGCTCGCGTGACGGACAGCCTGCCATTATCACCACTCACACGCACAAAGGGGAGCGGTCACAGAGCTCGAGGAGTACTCAGAGGGCGAAAGGAGGAGAGGAAGAGGAGGGGGTGATTAAGAGAAGAAGAGTACAGCGTCCCTGTGACAGGAGCAGGCTCTGACATTTTGACCAATGGGTTGTCTGCTGCGGCTGACCACTTTTCACACTTTCTCAGCATCATCCTTCAAAGCTGAAAGTGCACGTAGACTCTAGAGGATTGAGTTAAGTGTCCTCATTTGGCCGGGAGTGTCAGAAATGGGTTTCTTAGGCCTTTTTTTGTTTGTTTGTTTGTAAGTTTGAACTAGTACTAAAGCCAATAGCTCTGACAATCTGGGCAAAATATTAAATTGCATTTTTTTCAGACAAACATTGCCATTACAATTAGGTATGCACTGACCCATCTTTTGCAATATATAATAATAATAATATCAAAACCAATACTGGTTTTGATACTTTGGCTTTAAGTGTCAGCCAATATCAACTGATACCAGTGCAGATACTAAAAACTGCATATCTTTCATTTGAACTAAAAGTAAAATTAAACAACACTGATCCAAATGTGGTCTGTATCTGAAGTAACTGCAGAACAACTTTGTACAAATAAAAGTTCAAACATGTGAGGCTTTCTGGGCAAACTGTAAATAGTTTTCTTACATTACAGAATATTGTCTGAACCGATATTTGGAAGCTGATATCTGATCCAACAAACTTGATCTAGCAACTCCAGGTATGTTTTTGAGGTTGCAACAACAATATAACATGTCTTAAAGCTTACAAGAGTCAATTTTGTATAATAAGAGACCTTTAAGTAATAAAATGAAAAGTTCTTGCAGTGTCTAAACTAGTCCATTTGGATGTTTTGTCTGCATTGGGGATTAAAGTTTTGCTTTTGTCCTTGTTTATTTAAAAGCAAAATAACTCAAGTGGCCAAAGGAAAAAACAAACAAACAACCAAATAGAAACCTTTCCTCAAGGACGGAATCTGGATAAGTTGCTTCCATTGCTTGCTTTTGTACCAAGTTTATCACAATTTGAGCAAAAACAAACACACCAACTTGAAACTAGCCGGTTTATAGGTCCCCATTGTTATTCTTAAACCTCCTTGGAGAGGTCTATTTTTACCTGCTAATCTCTGAACTGAATCTTACTCTTTTTAAGAGCATGCTCTCATTTGTTTCACTTTCATATCCCTGACTTTGTGCCTTCTCTGGGTCACTGCGTGGTCTGGCTCTGCTGTGATGTTGGGTTGACGAGGGCATGCGCTCCAGTTTATTTCTGAGCTGTCAACAGACGACACAGGTCACGGCTGGACCTTTACCAGTCTGTTCTACTCTCCTTTACTTCCTTGTTTCATGATAACACATTTTAAAGTGTGTTACAGTGCTGAAGAAAATATAGAACGATAATATTCACTCTAAAGGTTGGCTCACAACCATTTTTGGTCCTACTTTTAACCAATTTTGAGTCCAAATGTAGATGTGGTTTAGACAGTGTTGGGAAGGTTACTTTTAAAATGTAATCCCCTACAGATTACAGATTACACACCCCAAAATGTAGTTTGTAACGTAATCCATTAAATTACTTAAAGTGAGTAACGTAATCTAATTACTTTGGATTACTTGATATTGTCATGTTTTTTTAAATGACATGAATGTAGCAACCACATCCTGAAAATTCTTGTTTGTTGTCTTCAAATTGTCTGAGCCCAAGTCTCCATGAATAAGCAACTGTTTGCTGTAGAGAAACAAAGACCACGATATCTTAACATAAGAGGTTTTGTCTGTTAAAAGACAATAACAAGATAAGCCTTTCCTTCACCATATTAAAAAATATTATTGATAGAGAAATTATTTTTTATATGAGATCACCTTAAATTATGTCAACCTACTGTTAGGTGTCATGTTGTTTAGACCTGGTTTAGTCCTGGTTTAGTCCTGATTTTTAGACCTGGTTTACTCCTGATTTTAGACCTGGTCTAGACCAGGTCTTTAGTTCTGGTTTAATCGTGGTTTAGTCCTAGTTTAAACCTGGTTCATTCCTGCTTTAGTCCTGGGTTAGTCCTGGTTTAGTCCTGGTGTTAGTTCTGGTTTAGAGGCGCACAGGAGGAGGTTTACGCGAGAAAACACAGTTCACACGCGGCGCACGAGACGGCGGTGTCCGCGCTGTAACTACGGAAGGAAACGTGGTCCGCGGGTTCTCAGGTTGATGACGATGATGAAGGTGTGTGTTTGTGTGTGTTTGTGTTTGTGTGTGTTTGTGTCCACTCATGTCGCAGGTCATTATAGGACAGTAGTGCAGATATTATGAGTCTATGCAGGTTGTTTTCACCAGTGCCAGTAGCTCCTGTTTCACATTTAAGTTGTAGGCGATTTTATATTTGGTTTTTTTTATATATATCTCACATCGGGAAAAGAATTTCCAAGACACAAATGCATTTTTACCAGTGCACTGCTGCTTCCACTGTGTGACTGACACCGCCAACTTTAACATGACGTTTCCGTCGCTCTTACTGCGCGCGTTCTGTTTGGGTTTCCGGCAATGAGTGGAATTACCGAAATAAAAAATAAATAAATGGGATGTAGCACAAAATGTGAAAACAGGAAAATACCGCCTTGTAATCCACTTATTTCAGCAAAGTAACTGTAATCCAATTACCACTCATTGAAACAGTAACTGTAACTGAATACAGTTACACATAATTTGTACTCTGATTACGTAACGGCGGTACATGTAATCCGTTACTCCCCAACACTGGGTTTAGATGCCAAAAATAAACAAAATTAGTTATTTAATTAATAGTTAATTAGTTAGAAGGTTATTTTCTGTCTTTTTTTGGCAAAGTCCTTGAAAAAGCTGTTTACCAACAGCTTACAAACTTTCTCCAAATGAACAACTCCTTTGATGTTTTCCAGTCAGGTTTTCGAGCCCACCACAGCACTGAGACTGCTCTTATCAAGGTGACAAATGACATCCGCCTGAACACTGATGCAGGCAAAGTCTCAGTCTTGATCCTGTTAGATCTGAGTGCTGCTTTTGACACTGTCGATCATGGGATCCTCTTACAGAGACTAGAGGACTGGGTGGGCATCTCTGGTACTGTACTAAACTGGTTCAAGTCCTATCTAGAAGACAGGAAGTATTTTGTTGAAATTGGAAACTGTGTCTCAGATCACATGGCCCTGACCTGTGGGGTGCCTCAGGGGTCAATCCAGGGCCCCCTGTTGTTCAATCTCTACATGCTGCCATTAGGCCAGTTAATAAGCAGCAATAATGTGTCCTACTACAATTATGCAGATGACACTCAGATCTACGTCTCTCTGGCAGCAGGAGACTATGGACCAGTGGACTCACTTGGTCACTGCATCCAACAGATCAGTGTGTGGATGCAAAACAACTTTCTCCAGCTAAACTCTGACAAGACTGAAGTCATAGTCTTTGGTCCACAGAAACAAAGGGACAGTGTCAGCAGTCACCTCCAGTCTCTCTCTCTAAAACCTTCAAATCAGGCAAGAAATCTAGGGGTAATAATGGACTCAGACTTGAACTTTAACAGCCACATCAAATCAATAACATCGGCAGCCTTTTACCATCTAAAAAACATAGCAAAAATCAAAGGTTTACTGTCTAAAGTAGACTTGGAGAAACTTATACATGCGTTTGTCTCCAGTAGGTTAGACTATTGTAATGGTCTGCTCACTGGTCTCTCCAAACGAGCTGTGAGACGCTGCAGAACATTCAGAACACTGCAGCTCGGGTCCTTACTCGAACTAGGAAGTACGAGCACATAAGTCCTGTGCTCAGGTCTCTGCACTGGCTTCCTGTGCCTCAGAGAATAGACTTTAAAGCAGCTCTGCTTGTGTACAAGTCTCTCCATGGCCGAGCACCAAAGTACATCTGTGACATGTTAGTGTCATATGAACCATCTCGCACTCTGAGGAGCTCAGGGACCGGCCTCCTGCTGGTGCCCAGAGTCAGGACTAAACAAGGGGAGTCAGAGTTTCAGGTTCATGCAGCTAAAACCTGGAACAGTCTGAACATGTGAGACAGGCCTCTTCTGTGACGCTGTTTAAATCCAGGCTCAAAACATTTCTGTTTAACTGTGCATATGACTGAAAGGTTTTCATTCCGCACTCTTCTCTCCAATTTATGTCTCTCTTTTTTAATTTTAATCTTCATGATTATTTATGTTTTTATTTGTTTTTATTATGATTTTAATGTATTTCTTATTCTGTAAAGCACTTTGAATTACTTTGTGTACGAATTGTGCTATACAAATAAATTTGCCTTGCCTTGCCTTTTCAACTGTCAACAGCTCAAATTTTTATCATAATACAGAACATAATACGGTACAATACAATACAATACAAATACTACCCACAATAAATACCACCAAATTTTACTTTTATGCATGTCATAAAACATTAATAATTAATAAATAATTAATAAACAATAATATTGAAAGTACTTTATGTCATTGATTAAGATTAAAATAAAGCAAGACAATCTAACCATTTTAAATAAATAATATCATTAAAAGCATGAGGTGCAACAAATAAATCAATAATTTATCCAACTGTTTACAGCTCAAATATTTTTGTATAACTAACTAAAATAACAAAAATCGCCCTACTTTTGCAAAGAAATATCAACGCGATAAATATAAATTCATGATTAACTTATGATGAGCCCCAAAATATATTGTTCCAGCTTTCATATACTGAACATGAAGTTGATGAATTAATTATTATGACAGGCCTACTGTTTCTCTTTATTGTGTTTTGTTTTCTCTCTAAACCGATGAACATCTCTTGCATTCATCTTGCTCATTGTTGTGGCGCACATGCCAGGAAAACCGGGGCACAGGGCCACACCTTGTTGCTGTAAACCTGGTGTATTTTTGCCTGGCTCTCGTGGGCATCGGTGTCGTTGTGGCATCAGTGCAGTAACCCGAGATAGAATCCTCTTCTTTGATATTCAATCTGCAGCAGGAGCCTATCACAGCTCAGTGGAGGGCCTCAGAGACCAATAGGGATTATGGAGACAGATAGGGAATCTACCAGAGAGCAGGATTAACTGAGAAGAGATGGCAGCTGTTGATTAGAGTCAATTATATAGGACTTGAATGAAGGTCTGGACTTGCACTTCAAACAAGTTTAAAGGAAAAGTTACATTTGTGCCTTTTTGAAGTTTTAGTTACCTGTATACATGTGTCATTGCCAGATGATTTTAATATCTTTATTTATATTAATGCTAATATAACTAATAGAATTCCAATCATAGACTGTATAAATGGACATAGCTAACATGCTAGTTGCTGCGTTCCAAATAGGAAGTGAGCATAGGCGCAATTGACTTCTACTAAAAAATCTTCGCCCCTCTCTCTGTAACTGCTGCTGTCAGGCTTATCATTTTGGTCTTAAAATGTTCATTTTAACCTGCTGTAGATGATCCTAAGGTTTTATATTTCATTATTTTGTCCCTAAATGACAATATGAACATTAATAACCGACAAATCCAGTGCCTGCTTTCCCCCGAGGTCACTTGGGTTGATTGACGGCCTTGTTGCTAAGAGCTGGCCCCCTGCCAGACCAGCGGTGCACTGCAGGCGAAAAGGGGTATTACCTTAAACAGCCTCGCTCCTGATTAGCTCTTTGGTTTCTCGCTTAGATTTACAAATATGGTCCTGCTTGAAGAATAGCCACTATAACTGCTAGCCTCAATGAGCTTTATTTGGTTGCGATCGAATGCTATGGGCGACGCTTAGTCCACTTCTATTATACGGTCTATGGTCCCAATTCCAGATTGGTCTCAGAACTTTTCTCTTTTGGACGAGGGACAACTTTTCTTCATTCTTAAAACTGCAGTAATAGATGAAAACGTTTTGCTGTGGATCCCCTCTGGACCATGGAGAGACACAGCCATATGATTTTATTTAAATACACTCAATGGTCTACCTTAAGCATAGTCATTGTCTTAGTGATGTGAGTGGTAGAGTAGCCTATTCAAATTTAAGTGGATTTTTGTATGCTAACTACATTGCAATCAAATGGAAAAATGGTGTCTGCTCGACCTCTTTACTCTTTACTTGGGTTGTTTTTGTCCACTGTGAAAGATATTTGCTTGGCAAATTGGTGACTTCGAATTACCCTGTAGTCAAAGTAAATAGGTCTACTTTTCTGCCTGCAACAAGATAAATGTGCTGTGTAATTTAATGGGCTATTACCAAATTAGATGTACCTGCCACAATAATTTAAAGCTCCTATTTTACACAAAATGGATTCTTGTGGGCTTTAAGCCATTTTATAATATTGTTACCTCATAAAAAACATACATTGTGTTTTGTTTCATTCACACATGTATGAGTAATCCTCTATTATTTGTCTGTCTACATCTCCAAAACCCAAAATGCTCTGTTCCACCTTGTGATGCCATGTAGTTTTCTAGCTTAGTAATCATCATCCAAATGATTTTACTAGATGAATGTGGAGTTATCAACACAGTTGACCACTTCCTGTATAACCACATGACATGACAAGGTGGCACTTGAGCAGGGTGTTTTCAGTTTAAGAGAAGTCAACCTAAATGTGTGTGTTAAACGTGTGAATGAAACAAAACGCAACTGCAGATATGTTTTAGATGAGGAAAAAACATTACACAGATCAGAAAATATTGTAATAATGGCCCTTTGAAATAACTGTATAATATAATAAGATTTGGACTGAATGTTGAATTGAACATTGAACCATTACTCATCATTAAGATAGCCAAAATTGACTTTTAAGTAATTATAAAAAACAACACTGCAATTTCAATCTTAAGATTCAGAATTAAAGGTACAATTTTGAGAGAAGTCTGGGGGTTCTTCTTAGATCCATTAGGCTTTAAACTAAATCCACCCATTTCCTTTGAAGGCACCCAGGATTACCTACACAGTGCCCACCTGTTAACAAGGGAGTTTTGATGTCTGTTTGACTGTTTGATACTTAAAATAACTGTCTTCATGCATATTTTAAACATGAAGTGTCAAAATGAACACAAATAAATCCATGATCATTGGTACGATGCATGAACTTGTCACCTGCTGTGTCTGTGACTGCAGCTGTAGAAGTCCCCTGAGGCAGAACTAAAAAGGTTTCACAATAAAAAGCTGGTTTGATGTATTCCTCTTGTGAGATTTTGGATGCGAGTTTTTCTGGATTTGACAATAACAATACATCTAATGTTTATTATAGGTGTATTCCCTTGACAACTGAAACAGCAATGCCCCAATTTTGAAATATTACGAGTCAAGTGTTTATAGAATCGAATAATTTAGTGAAACCACAAGTGTATTTAAAGCATTCTTTTTCAATAACAGCTAGAGTACTGGGGTGTAAATTATATTTAAGTTAGTTACTAAGACATTTACTAAAATGACATGACCTTTCTTGATCGATTGCCATTGGTTTCAATGGATTCAATCAGTGCTGTCCATGAAAAAAAAAAAAAAACATCGGCCCAATACACTGGATTTATATAGCACTTTTTAGACACTGCTTTACATTGATACATTCATTGATCTCACTGATGGTGGTAGTATAGCAACTACTGAAGCCATAGCAACCCTGGTGTAAACTGCTAAGCTTTCTAAGTTGTTACTAATTCAAATGGCCACCTTTCAGAACCATGGACAGCGCCTATTTCCATACAATCTGTCCAATACTTACTTACCCCTGCTCATGTCAATCAGCTGGGCTTATAAAACAGGGCAGCAGCAGCTCAGTGGAGACTGCATCAGTGTTCAGTCTTGCCTTTGTTAGATTACTTTCAGTCAACAATTTTGTCAATTTATGTCTTTTTTATTTTATTTTTATTTTATTTTAAATATTGTTTATTCATCTCTACTATATACTCTATTCTATTCAACCTACTCTACACCAGCCCAGTAACATGTAGTTTTGAAGTTGGAAAACATCTTGTACCTTTTCATCAAACATATCCTACATTTTCTCACGCTGACTGAGTCATGTTTAAATTTAGGTTTGACTGTCTACATGGTGTTAAATCTGTTGTTGATCATTCTGGTCTACATGTCTTTTTCAAATCTAATTATCAATCATTTTTTGAGACCCAAATTATGCGTAAGGGAAATACCTGGAACTGTCCAGCACCATGGACAGTTCCTAACATAGATACAGTAGTTATAGACGGATTATTTGTTTATCAACACAGCGGATGTCTGTGCAGTTAAGATGAAATTGCAACTTTAGCTAGCACTGTTGTTAGTGCACTAAAACAATTTATCTTGTGATAAAATAAGTTATGATGTTAAATTAACATTAGTGAGTGGGACACGACTTAAGGTGGGCAGGTGGTTGTGTAAATGACAAGAAAAAATGACTCAAACTTCAGTAGCTGGACATCCACTCATGTCTGATTGATACAACTAGCCTACCCCCCTGGGAAAGTCTGAGATACTGCAAGATACTAGACAGGACAGCTGCCCTTTCTCCAGGAGGCATGCGCAGTAGAGCAGGAAGTGACGTAGGCTGATAATCCCTCTGTAGTTCCTGCAATTTCAGTAACTGTGGTCATTACTATGACTGAGTTCAGAAATGTTTCTAAAAGTTGTTATCATTATCATTGACTTGTTATCACTTGATCAGTCTAAAACCAAAAAATTACTTAAGTGTGGGAATATTTTTACATTTTTTGCGACAGTTGACATATTACACAGAATAGCTCTCAGTTACATTAAAAAGACCTTGTAAAGATAACATCTGTAAACAAATAATGTAAGACAAGGTGTGGTTTAATTTATTTCTGACTGCATAATGACTTTGGCACTGTGGACAGCATATAACCCCTACACTGTTGTATTCCAATAAGGTGAATAGTTCTAATATAGTCTGCCCCTATAATTTGTTAGCAGGTTGTTCAACATTTTCTCTTTGGATCTTGGCCCAGAGTTTATTTGTTCTTTTCTTGAATTATTTGAATTCTGATAAACTGGGTATGGCATTCTGCAGTGCTGAATAAAACAACAATATATAAGAATAATTCATGTATCTCTTAGTAGTAGTAGTAGTAGTAGTAGTAGTAGTAGTAGTAGTAGTAGTAGTAGTAGTAGTAGTAGTAGTAGTTCGAGGTAGCAGAAGTAATTAGGGTAGCTTTGGCTTGTTTTTCCTCTGTTCTCATGTAGTGCAGGTTAAGGATTACTGAGGACAAATTTGTGTTTTTATTGTTGACTTTCCCTCCCCAGTAACCAGCCTTTACAGATTTTCTACCAGATGGCAGTACTGTACTTGCAGCCAGTCACCAGCTCAAAAGACAGCCTCTCCTCCCACACACATGCTTTTCTGCTACATCAGATCTGACCTGATAACTCACACGATGCAGCAAACTTGAAAAAAAAAAAAAAAAAATTATAATAATAATAAAACACTGCACAGATTCACCCTATGCTTTTTCAAGGCACGTTTGGGTACATGTTGGGAACCAAAAATTATAAGGCGCTAGGCTGACTTGTCCTAAAACAAGAATAAAGATATTTCACTTCTTTGTGTTAAACTAATTTGAACCTATATGATAGAGTTATGATAGATTAAAGGGCCCGTATTACACAAATTTCTGCTCTATGTTGTTTTCTTGTCACAAACATACTTGGAGTTCTTCTTTTGTTTCATTCACACATGTTTAACACAAACCCTGTCTATTTGGGCCGAGTTCTTCTCTCAAAAAGAAAACACTGTTCCACCTTGTGATGTCATGTGGTGATACAGGAAGTGCTCCACTGTGTTTTTAAACTCCGTACACCTTCACTAGAATCATTTGAATTATATCAGTGCTGTAGTTTCTTATCTCTACTAAACAATAAAGAGATAAATAAAGGTTTACTCAGACGTGCAAATGAAACAAAATGAGGTAACAGCATTTTAACATGTCTTAAAGCTCACAAGAGTCACTTTTGCTTTTACCTTTAATATTGCTGCAGTTAATATTTTCCTTTTTGTAAAGTACAGAATTAGCTGTCACTGTACTGCAAACTGCCTACAAAATTACTTTACTTCGTTGACCTCTGTGTTTCATGTAATACTTCTTAAAAGTGTAGGCACCATCTAGTTAAGAAACCAGTACAAAACCTCCCCATGTTTAGCACATTCAAATGAACAAATTTCATTGTAGCTCTCTTTTGGACTGCTTTTCTGTCCGTTTTTGTTCAAATTAACAAGTTTTCTTTTCCCTCTCTTCTGGTTTGCCTCTTGTGATAACCTTTTCCTCACAGCACTCCTCGTTTTACAGATACGAGGACTCATTACGCCAGTTTTTTTTTTCGCTTTATTTTTGATTCAACTGTCTGTAACTGCAGCCAATTAAATAGCCAATTAGTGGAATCATTACCAGTGCCGTTTCATTCTCCGTACAGAGATTATCCATGTCAACATCTGTGCTTACAAAGACTGCGTGTACTGTACTATTGCTGTCTCAAACTCTATTTCTCTTGCTTATTGTAAACTAACATTGTTTTCGCATTTTCAAGGACATCTGGATTAGCAGATAAGGCTAAGTCCAACATTAGCCACAAAGCTAATCACTCATAATTAGCCACTTTGGAAATGTTAATGCTATTAATTTGGTCGTAGCATCAGTTTGAAGGCAAAACTGTGATGGACGGGCTGGCGTATGGCGATATTATACTCTGAAGGACAGGTTTCAGACAAGTGCAAGGAGAGGGCACGATGATTTCCTTCTAGCTAAGTACTTAAAATTCCTAATGTCATCGCAGCTGTTTGATATAGTGACCCTTTCGTGGCTGTGGGACAGCATGTTAAGCCGTGGTATCCTACAAATTAGCGACCAAAAAGAGCTGGTGACAGACAGTTACTATGGCGATGATGGATCTCAGTGCAGTTCAGAGTAACCAATAGCAGATCGATATGTCACGCAGGCCTGTCCAGTTCTCATAGAAAAGGCTGGATCTCCTTCAGACCTCAGTGAGTCGGGGTGGTCCGGCGTTGAATGCTAATTTTTCCACTGTGCCGGGGGCTTGGGCAAGTTCTCTAAAGGCCATTAAAAGCTGCTTACGATGTCTCAGAACACTGCACTACATTTTTCACCAGAAACACCATTGATTTAAATAAGAGGATTGTGCTTAGAGAAGCCATCAGCATAATTAGTTTAAAGGGCCTATATTATGCTATTTTCTCATCTATGTTATAATGTTTCCTCATCACAAACAGACCTGAAGGTGTGTTTTGTTTCATTCACACATGTTCAACACACACACCCTGCATAATTAGACTTCTTCTAGAGTTCTTCTTTAAAACAGAAAACACACTGCTCCACCTTCTGTTGTGGAAGAGTTCCACTGTGTTTTTAAGATGCATACACCTTCACTAAAGTCATTTGGATAATTTCATATCAAGAATTGCCAATCTCTACTAAACTAAAAGTAAAATTACTATTTCATGACATCACAAGGTGGACCAGAGCATTTTGAGCTTTGGAGATGTAGACAAACTAATAATAAAGGGTTACTTAAACATGTGTGAATGAAGCAAAACACAACCTCTGATATATTTTTGCTGTAACAACATTATAACATGGCTTAAAGCTCACAAGAGACAATTTTGTGTAATATTGGACCTTTAATGTAAAAATGTAAAATTGTAATTGTAAGCAGTGAACTACACACAGGAGGTATTTTTAGCATTTTGTGGTGTGGGCGTTGTGATCTGTGCTTTAGCGGATTTTCAAGGATGAGGAGCAGGTCTTCCTCACCAGTGCTTCGGTCAGGGGGGAGAGAGGATTGATGGATAGACCTTGAGAGGGCAGCCTCACAAAAGTGCTGACGTAGCCCGGACACATGATTAATGTAAAGCTCCTCAATGTGGGGACACAGAGCAACATTGGTGGTGTTTATTTCGAGCTTTGTGTTTTTGGGTAAAACTGACACCAGGACAAATAGTGGGGCTGAAAATAATCCTGTAAAAATAGCATTTGCAGTGTGAACATGTTTTAGTTTAACAGTTTGGTCTTTAAAATCAGGAGCTCTGTCTGCTGCATAATCAGAAGCTCATTTGGATTTTCAGCCTCTATCCATTTTTCACTTCATGGAATATTTTATAGGATTTTAAACTCACAAAGCAGTTTCTTCTGATTCAGTTAGAGCCATAGAGGGTAAAATAAACTTCTCTGACATTGGTCTGGACAACTGAGGATCTTTCCTTTACTTTGTAAAGTTGTAATATTAAAGTCATATGTAAAGCATGAGCTCAGGTAAAGTTTAAAGTTCCTATATTGCGTATATTACACAAAATTGACTTTTGTGAGCTGTAAGCATGTTATAATGATGTTATCTCATCTAAAACTGGAGTTGGATTTTGTTTCATTCCCACAGATTAAACCTGATTTATTCATCTGTCCACATCTTCAAAGCTCAAAAAGCTTTGCTCCACCTTGTGATGCTATTAATTGATAGTTTTCAAGTTAGCAGCTACCTTTTTCCTTTAGTTCAGTAGAGACTGACAGTTCCAAATAGTGAAATTAACCAAATTGTAATGAATGTTTATGAAGTTTTAAAACACAGTGGAACCCTTCTAACCATATGACATCACAAGGTGGAACAATGTTTTCAGTTTGAGAGAAGAAGCCTAAACATGCAGGGTTTGTGTGTTAAACATGTGTGAATGAAACAACACAACTCCAGGTCTGTTTGTGATGAGGAAACAGCATTATAACATAGATCAGAAAATATCTTAATATGTGACCTTCAAATGATAGTTTGAGACAATTATAAATCTGCTCCTCTATGATATCAGCTCTGAGTTGAAGGTTGATATCTTGTAGACCCTTGGGCATTGCTGTAAAAAGTATTGATGTTTTCCTGTGACATCACTCTAGGGGTGTTCTACACGTATCTCTGTTGGTGGAATGTTCGGCACAATGCACACATTATCATTGTCTGAAAAAAATACATTTGCTGTTTGATTTTCAGCAAAAAAGGTGAGAGTGCTTAAATTAAAAACTATTAGCTAACTTGAGACTATAATGTTACGTGTGAGAGACATTTTAAGAACACAAACCAACAGTTCAAAAAAAATTTCTTTCTGGCCAGATTATGTTAAAATAAAGCTCAGATTAAGTCTAACTTGAGTAACAGAGTTTCTAACAGAGTAGTGCTTTCAGTTAGCTTCACACCCCCACTGAATGTTGATGACATCAGCTGCAAAGTATTTTTTGCCTCTATTTTACATGTCCTAAGTTCACCCACAAGAAATGCTTTAAAGTTGGACAATTTCGCTATTTCCCATCCATCAAAGTCATACTTTTCTTGTTTGAGTTGGTTTGGATAAACAATAATCACAAGACTGTCTAATTACCGATTCAGCAGACTTGATAAAAGCATGGTTTAACCTTGCTATTCACAAAAAGGCTGAAGAAGTGCTTGTTTGTGTACCACTTATTGTGGAAGCTCTTATTTTTAGTGAGAGAAAATGTCCCACTGTGAGAGCAGAATAAACACACAGCGTATTGTAGCATTTTAAAAAGCCAACATCTCAACACGGTCCCGATGTCTGTTTTGGATTCCTGGAGGACTCATCACAGCTAAAGTTATTTTTCGTCTTTCACTGATGATTATTCCCACATTTACAAAGATCGTGACTAACTCTGTAGATTAAAGGGCCTATATTATGCTATTTTATAATTTATGTCATAATGTTGGTTTGTCATCAAAAACATACCCGAAGTTGTAATTTATTTCATTCACACACGTTCAACACAAATTCTGCATATTAAGGCTGAGTTCTTCTCTCTAACAGAAAACACTCCGTTCCACCTTCTGATGTCATGTCATAAAGGCACTCCACACCACTGTGCTTTTAGACTCCATAAACCTTCACTAGAAGCAGTTGCTTAATTTCACACCTGAAATTTTCTAGTTTCTACTGAACAAAAGGTAAAATACAGTACATGAAAACTACTAAATGGCATCACACATTTTGAGCTTTGAAGATGTAGACAGACAAATAATAAAGAATCACTCAAACATGTGTGAATGAAACAAAACGCAACTCTGTGTATGTTTTTGATAAGGTAACAACATTATTAAATTTTTTGTAATATACTATCACTATGCTAAAAAACTTGACTTGCTCCCCGTTGAGTCACCAGTGATAAGTATTTGTCACACTGAGCTGTAACCTATGGACTACCGAGTGCCAGTTCACATAAAATTGAGTTACTCTGTTGCAATAACTTGGTATAGCTGCAGTGTGCGTCCCACTACAGTCAACAGCCCTCTGAGCGATACACAGAGGGACATTAAGGGGACAAGGGCCAAACGCTGCCTGGAAGATGATAAAACATGGATTACTGACACTTACAGTAGAAAGTAGTGGATTGCCAAGACCCAACATAAATAGAATTATACTATACTATTTCTCATTTTGACTTTTATTGTGTTTGATTTATGTAAAGCCAGCATTTTATTTTCTGGGCAATGTTTGTAGTTTAGTTTAGTTTTTCTTTGAAGAGACCTCACAGAAGTAAAACTAAATAACAAAAAATGTATGAATAAAACAAAACAAAAACTAATCTTGCATTCGTGTAGTTCTTAAATGTCCTAATTGACTTTAGCCATGTAAGATATATGCTGTTATCTCCTCAAAAATATACCTGAAGTTGTGTTTTGTTTCATTTACTCTTGCCTGAGGAATCCTTATTAGTCCGTCTCTCCAAAGCTTAAAATGTTCCACTTTGTTATGTCATGAAGCATTAGTTTTCAAGTAAACAGCTACCCTTTTCCTTAAGTACATAAGAGATAGTTAATTCCAGGAATGACTGTGTGATTCTAGTGAAGGTACATGTGTGAATGAACCAAAACACAACTCAATGTTTTGGTGAGGAAACAACATTATAACATAGATCAGAAAATAGTGTCATATGGGCCCTTTAAAATCTGTATGCACTGACAGTTAGCATCAAAAATAGCAAGGGCAGTCACAAGCTGTCAGGAACAAGAACTTAGGCTCATATTATCACATAAAAACTTTGTTCCTCAAATAAAATCCAATTTAAGCTTTTAAAATGTAGACGTATTCTTTGCCCCTGCCAAGATAAGGCTTCCAGTGAGTGAGATACTGGCACTTTTGATACTTCTACTTACAGTTTGCTCTTAATAACACAAGAAACATGCTGCCAAAAGCGATATAGTTAGTTCTCAAATTGTTCTTTTGTGAGTGCCTTTTAAATAAGTGATTTACACAAGTGCAAGCATCCAAAGCTTTGTGAAATGTTTGTTTTAGAAAGCCATTTTCTTGAGTGGATTTCATGAAATTGGCACAGAGAGGTGTCACTTAGAACTGGGATCAAAGCCAAGATCAAAGCCTCACTTCTGCGAGTATTACACGTTTTGACAACAATATGTAGATCTTTTTACATACTGAAATTACACTGAATTTGACACTTAGGTGCAATTTAAGCAATAGCTAAAACAGAACCAATTGTAGTTAATTTTAATATTTTTGTTGAATATGCCCTGCTATTATATTCTGTATAAAGAAGTGGACTAAGGAACGTTACCCATAGCGTTCAGCTCCAGTCAAATGAAGCTCAATGTTATAGGGCCAAATTTGGAGTTGAGTTCCATATATATTGGAATTTATTTTCAGACAAAATAGTGAAATAAAAACACCAGGTTCATATAGAGTGGGTTAATATGAACATTTTAAGACCCAAATGATAAGGCACACTGGAGCCGGAAGCACCCCCATGTTTTTTTCCCATGTGGAATGCGGCGGATAACGGGTTTGCTATGTCCATTTATATATGCTCTCTATGCCTGGTATAACTGTTAAGAGTTATAAGGGAAAAATTGGGCACAGTAAGGACATGTGGGTATATTTGAATCATAGCATGCTGCATACCAAAGTATTTCTGGGCTCATGTTTATACAGGTCTGGTCCACCTCTTCCAGCTGAGGATCAAACATTTGAGACATCGCCTAGGAAACACATTTTGACATTGTTCAGATTTTGGAGCTGCCTCTGCTCAACTCAGCTCCCCACGAGATCGATCCAACTTGAGTTTTCTACAGTGTTCATATTGTCAGAGTCTTGGGCGTGGACCTTTGGGTCAGGCATTTGACTATTTCAAAGGAAACGTTTACTCCCCACAGAAAACTGAAAGGAGAAACTGTGAAGCTTGGTCTTCTCTGTTCTGACAAGACTATATTGCTTTGTGAGTCATGTAACAGAAATATTATGCTTAAAACGTTACTTCATATTAGTTATATAAGCTTTATTTTTATATTATTGCATTTCCTCACGGGCAAGTCATCACAACAACAAAACAATCTGAAAAATCAAGCTTTTGTTACATGTTGCTGAGAGTTGAGTCCCCTGTGATATTTTTTTCCTTTATTTTTTCTGATACAGACCATGCATGTCCCTGACCCTTGTCAATCACTCTCATGCTGTCTGCTTTCCCTGAAATATTTCACTGTATGGCATTAAACTTACCTAACTTTCCTTTATAGCTTTAGGAGCAGAGTGGAGTTTAGCAACTTTTAACAATGGACAATTACAACCTTTGCAGTTTTCACTAGGAGATATTGTATCCTTAAGTCACCCTTTAGAGTCAGTGATCAATCAATATTAAATAGACTTCCAAAACACCTGAACTGAGACTTGACTTTCCAACCCTCAAGATAACAGTTGATAGGAACACTTCTGCCCATCCATCCCTGTTACTGTGGTCATTAGCGTGCCATGGTTGCTTCTGCCCTTCTCTTCTTCTTGCTTTGCTGTCTTCTCTCACTCTCTCCCTCTCTCTCGATCCATCTATTTCTCTCTCCCTGTCTGCATCTCTCTCTCCCTCTCTATCCATCTGTCTAAGTCCCCCTCTCTTTACCTCTTTCTCTCTTTTCTCTCCCTCTGCCCCCCCTCCCTCGCTCCCTTCCTCCCTCTGTCCCTCTTTCTTGCTCTTCCTCTCTATCTATCTGTCCCTCTCTCTCTCTCACTCTCTCCCTTTCTCTGTCACTTTTCTGGCTCTCTTGCAGTAGAAGTTTTCTGTCAGTGTCTGCGTTTTCTGAGGCCAGTTCTTATCAGCTCAACATTTTCTTGGGTGCTGTGCTTATCTCCCTGCAGCATTTGTATCGTGTGGCCCGGCCAAGTTACAAAAAACACAGATACGTCCCTTTACCATAAACTACAAGATACCAACTTTATTTCTATCTTTTCATCAGTCTCAAAATGGGATTCAAAGTCAAAGGTTGTGCTCTGTGTTTGCTGTGGTGTCATTACACTATCTTCCACTCTATTCTTCACAATCCCTGCTGATTTTATCTCTAGGCCATGCTGAAGGATACAGTTGAGAGGTTGCTGAACCAGAACAAGGCAGCGTTAATTAGTAGCAGTGGACAGACATTCTCACCACCTCCTCTAGCCCTGAGCCCAAGTCAAAATGATCCAGTGAATTCCCTGTATCTTTTTGGGTATGCCTCAAATCAGTTTTGTGTATTCTTCAATAAAAATCCTGTAATCAGTTTCCCCAAAACCTTATACTGACTTTGATGAGCTTTTAACCATGTTTCAATGGTCGGTGTTCCTTCATCATTAAAGGGGCGCCACGATTCGTGCTGTCGTCTGTGAGCATCTTTTCCTGAAAACTCAAAAGTGAGGGAAAGAAATCCTCAGATAAATCCTGGATAGATGTTCTTGTGGGTCCCGGTGGACAGAGGGCAGCTTTAGTCTAGAATCTGAGAACAGGACACGCAGACACGGGCACACACAGGCTGCAGCTCTGTGCTTTGTGTGAGAGGAGGAGCTGACAGAGCCTCCTACTTTCAAAGTAGTTCAATATTTACAATATGGACAAATTTATATCTTGAACAAAATTGTATTCATTTCATTCATATTTTGTCCAGCCCTACAATAGATCAGTTTCTATTAGTAACCTGTTTCAGTATTGCAGTTTACAATGAACAAAATGTAAATAATAATTTACCCATGTTATAGTTGAATACTAATAACCCCAAAATATAGTTTGTGTTTTTATGTTTTCTTCTAAATATTACTTGGCAAATATGCTTTGACGCAAAATATAAATGATGAAAAAGTTAAAAAGATGCAAATTATCAATAAAACATTCTGCATTGTTTACCCTTGAACAGAGAAGACAATACCTTTGTAACTACTTTAGCCTTTTACATCTTACATGAGGGCTGCAGCTTTCCTTGGTTGGAGCAGTGGATACACCCTGCTCCCTTCACCCTCACACGGTACAAATGTTTCCAGGACAACAACACCCTGAGGCGGGGTCGAGGTACACCAGTGTCAAAAAGGGCTAAAACCAAAAACAACGTGGGCAACTACGAATGGCAGTGGATATACAGAGGAAAGAGAAGATTTTTGGCTTAGATAAGTGATGCTGTAGGGAGGGACTGAGACTCTGTGAGCATTGGGGTGACAGCGGGTGGGGCAGAGAGAGAGAAGAGAGCTGAATAAACACGCTGGTGATTGAATGTGATGGAGAGAGGTGGAGACAGGACTTGTTTTCCAGATGCTTCTTCCCTGAGATAAAGGAACCAGGGATCTGAAGTGGTCTCCGGGGAAACGCTCACAGGAAGCCGATGAGGAAGTCAGCTATAGGATGTGGAGGGCAAATAGGGGCCATGAGGACTTTTAGAGTTAATGCAATGGTAACCACAGAGACAGGAAGTTCCCCAGCGGGCCGGAGACACCAATATACTCTATTTAATGATGTCATATTGTCTGATGGGGAACAAGGGATAATGCAGTAACTCGTGGAAGTAGCAGGTGGAATGAAATGTTTAAACAGAAAGTGGATTATATTTCTTTCGAATCAGGAGACAAACTTGCCATATTTATTAAAAAAGATAAATAATAAAAATAATTGATTACTTTGTCCTTATAGACGATGTCTCTTAAATGTATCTACATACCTCTATTTGTTATGCTTTTCAATAAGTGAAGAAAAAACTACACATGGACATACTACAAGAGCGATGTTTTGTATTTTTCTCACTAATTCTGTACAGTTTGAAGCCTAAATTGTGTGATCAAATACCGCCATGTATTCCTTTGATTTAGGGAAAGTAATTGTATTATGAATTGTTGTGTTTCAGATAACATCACAATATTCATGCAGATGGGGGGCAGTTCAAATTAATGTTGTTAAAATGCAGGTTTCTGTTGTAATATGGTGAGTTCTAGGGTCTAGTCACTGATAAAAATGATTAGGTTCAACATTTATATTTCAGGGCAAAGCACACTGTAATCAGTGGAAAAACAGGCCCTTGCCCCCAATCTGACTCTGAAAAACATCAATACCATCAAATGAAAAAGAATACAGGATATATATTCTCAGTACAGTTACTTCCCAACACTAGACATGCCATATACTATTATATACAGCCATAATGACCAGATTTTTTATTTGCTGATTGGGCATAATTGAGGATTAGACAAGGTTTGACATGAGTTAATTAGGCCAAATCATGTACTTTGATTTATTGCAGTTACACCGGCCACCAACTCATTACATTTGGGGAGAACACAAAATATTCTCTGTCTCTCTTGCTGAATTACTGTCAGCTAGAACACTGTGTAAACCAGGGAGGTGTATACAATTAAGGATTGCTTATGCTGTACACTGATAATTAAAAGGTCAGAGAGGACAGGCTCATTAATAGCTCATCTGTATTGGGAGACTGTTGGTTCAGTGAACGCTTTTTAAAGGTTGATGAAAAGCAGCTGTGTCCTTGTAAAGAATTAGCTCTGTGAACAGTGAGAAGGCAAAAAGAAAGTATTTTCTATGTTTGTGTGTAGGTTTTGTGGGATGCAAAGTTTTGCGTTGAGCAGATGTTAAACCCCATGAAACCGCTGTTGACATTGTGGAGCTCAGCAGGTGTGTCTCTGCATAGGGCCAGTCTCATCAGTTGTTTAGTGCGTACATATTTGGCACAAACTGTATAACTGGCTGCTTTGTATTATTTATTACACTTGCTGGGTAGAAATCATTTTAGCCTATATGCTATGTCTTTGTTGTGAATCTCAAAATGATAACCTACTAATAAAGCTAACCCTAACCCTACAGTTAATGTTTTGCTACATTATATTGTCCAGATCTTGAGTCCCTTCTACATTCTGTTAGAATCCAGAAGGGTCTGGAATCAGACAATAGAGGGTAAAAAACCTACATCCAATGTTGAGACCGTCCAACCACCAACCACAGTTGCTGCGAATGGAGTACGCTTCTGTCTGATTGGTTAAACCACCTGTCAATCATGCCTTCTAAAATCGGGGAGATGTAATATGACTCCAGAACCACTCATCTTTGTGAAGTCACTTAGACACAGGGAGAAACATGCAAACTCCACAGAGCGGTCCAAATAGCCCAGTTCTTACTGTGAGGCACTTAGCCACTATATACGTAATAATATTGCCCACCTCCAACTCTAAGCATCATTTTAGTTCAAATCCCAGTTCTTTAGTGTTAATTACTGGCCCACTTGATGTCTGTGCTCTCTATGATTTGCTCTGAGACGGACTTTGAGCTGCAGCACCCAGGGGCGACTCGTGTGTGTATGTACAGCACTTTGATGGGGCTGGTTTTATTACCACGGATCAAGATGGAGAGATTGACGATCCCTGAGGCGCGGAGGTGACGCGGCCGAGAATTAAATCTAAAGAGCTTCTTAGGTGAACAGAGGGTGATATACGATCATAAGTTTTCTCTCTGGAATGGAGCTTGGAAATGGTTTTTGTTCTTGTATTTGAACTATGGCATAACAGGAATAAAACAGATACCAATAAACACTGAATAATAAGCGTGCTAAAGTGGAGACTGCACTAAATTTTAACTGACATATGGCATCTCCAACGCATGTCACACATACAGTTAGATCTTGTTTGCCTTTCTTTGTTAACAAGATGAAATAAAAATAATGCATGCAAGAAAAGGTGTTTATACAGAAATAGATCTGTATGTTATTGAAGCACAAACTTATGCATAATTGACTCTCATAAGCTCTAAGTCATGTTAGAATGCTGCTTCTTCATCAAAAACATACCCGGAGTTGTGTTTTGTTTCATTCACACATGTTTGAGTAACTCTTTATTAGTCTGTCTACATCTCCAAAGCTCAAAATGCTCTGTTCCACCTTGTGATGTCATGAAGCAGTAGTTTTCAAGTTAGCAGCTACCTTTTACCTTTTGTTCAGTAGAGATTGGCAATCCCAGGGCTCAAATGATTCAAATGATTCTAGTGAAGTGAAGGTGTATGGTGTTTAAAACACAGTGGAGCACTTCCTGTATTGGCACATGACATCACAATTTGGAAGAGATCATTTTCTATTTGAGAGAAGAATTCAGCCTAAATATGCAGTGTTTGTGTGTTAAATATGTGTGAAGGAAACAAAACAAAACTCTGGGTATGTTTTTGATGAGGAAACAGCATTATAACACAGATCAGAAAATAGCTCAATATGGGGCCTTTAAGAGCCACAAACCTCCACTGCTTTCTCCTGTGGCCCCGCTGGCTTGGTGCACCCACTCGGATGGACATAATGTGGGTTATGGAGGGTAAAAAAGTGCGGAGATGGACAGGGTTGGACACTGAAACAGACAGAAAAGAAAATGTTGAGAGCTACTGCAGCCTCTCTCTAGTCTTATTCTCTCATCCTCCTCCTCTTTTCTCCCACCGCTTTTGACAGTCCTTTTGTCCCTCATTGGCTTCCGTCCTTCCATGATTTTTACACAATATTCTGCCTCTGCCTGTTTCCCATTGTTGGTTGAAGCAGCTGGAGATGAATGTTAAGAGATGGGTCTTTGGACTGAAAGGAAGACATGACAGAGGAGACAGTTGCAGAGGAGGGGCCAATGGACAATGATAAGAAATGCACAGGTGGGCACTTGGAGAGGTACAAACTTTTTATTACTGAAAATCAGGTGTTTTCCCTTATGTTGACTGCTTGGTTCTGTTCAGTTCTGTTCTGTCTGAAGTAATTGGAGTTTTATGTTGTCTTTGTGGATCTAGCGCTATAGTGTTCTTTATAAAGCAAATGAGTCAATTTACCATTTTACCAATATGCAAATTTGTATAGTTATCTCTAGGGCTGGGTGATATGGTTTAAAAATAAAATCTCAATTTTTTTTGCACAGCCTGGATGATTACGAAATCAGAGCAATGGCTACTTGTCTTTCAAACAGGGGGTGTGCTTTACATTTTCATTATTACCATGTACTATTTTTTAAGAAATTGTATACTGCCTTCAGTTACGTTTGTACAGATATCTAATTGTGATTGCACAATCATAACAATAACTATTTTATAAGTAAGATAGTCAGGAGTAGACTTGTTTCAAAGTAACTTTTGATTTCATGATTTTAGCAATTTTTCTAAATCTTTTACCCAGCTCTAATTATCTGTTTGAAAATGAAGATTCACATTTTAAGAAGACAAAAATATAATAACTAAGGCTATACCACAATCATTCCTATTTTATGAAATCTATCCAACAAATTTGCTAATTACACTGGACCTTTTATTTGAATAGAATAGAATAGAATATAACTTTATCTGCCTGAATAATTGTGATTCATCTTGCAGCCCTATCAGTTGATATCTTTATCAATAAAATGCCTTATGTCTTGACTCTAATATGCCTTCAGGTTCTTCTACTTAAATTAAGCTTTTCCACTGGATCAGTTTCTTATATTAAACTATATGTTGGTTGACAACCTGCAACATGGAGGCACTTGTTATTATTGTCACGTAGCTCCGTCTGCATCTGCCTGCCTCCTGTACGTTCAAAGCTTCACTCCGTGTGACTCCTCACGGACCCAAGCTGCTCCTGACACTTCCTCCTCTTCCTCGCCGTGACAACCGTCTTCACAAACTCTGAGTTGTGCCTTCCTCCGTGCACCCACCGAGACTTTTAAGTCATTTGTAGCGAGTCACTTTTGTTTATTTGAAACCTATAGCATCTTCTTGAGCTGCTGTGTTGGTTCATATTTACATGTTTTAGTGGTTCTGTACATTTTCGATCTTGTTTATTGTCAAATTCAGCTGTGATGTCAGTCCTTGTTTCTGTGTCTTCTTTGCCAGCTCCTGCCTTGTCTGGTCATATTTGAAGACGCCGTATTGGAAAGGTTGTCTGAACCGTTCAGATTTATATGTTGTTTCCTCATCAAAATCATACCTGGAGTTGTGTTTTTCTCCATTCACATGTTTACCTCACAGATCCTGTATATTTATTTATTTTCTATAAGAAAGCACTCTTTTCCACCTTATTATGCCATGTGGCAATACAGAAAGTGCCTCATTGTGTTTTTAAAGTACATACACAATCAGTATGGATGATTTGGATGATTTCAGCCCTGGAATTGCTAATGTCTACAGAAAAGAGCATTTTGAGTTTGGGAGATGTTAGACAGACTAATAAACCAGCATTACTGAAACATGTGTGAATAGAATGAAATAAAACTCAAAACAATCCAGGCATTGTTTTGAGGGGTGAACAGTGTAACATAGCTAAAAGTTCACAAGAATCCATTTTGTGTAATATAGCACCTATAATCAGTGGCGTTTAACACAAAAAAGCAGCCGTCTTGATTCTTATTTACATGCAAGGGGTCTATCAGTGGTTCTGTACATTTTTTATTTTGTTTGTTGTCAAATTGAGCTGTGATGCCAGTCCCTTTTTCTATTTCTTCTCTCCCAGTTGCTGCCTTGTCTGGTCACATTTGGAGATGCGGTATTGAAAATGTTGCCTGAGCAGCTGGGCTTGGATACTCTGGTTATTCTTCATAATTATGCCACTCTAATAACCCATTTGGCAGCTTCAGTGTACAGGCACCAACGCAATACCAACCTCAGGGACTTTAGTGTGAAATCTGTACACTGACTCTAAACTGTGCGATTTACCCGTAGGTGGCAAATGGCAAGAACGAGGATGAAAAGTACTGTCTAATTGGAAAATATTGTTCTATGCGTGAATTCTACTTTGTATGCTACTACAAGTCACTGTTCTTTCTACTCTAATTAGTTTGCAATTCAAAGCAATACAGTACTTAATGTTGGACTGTGTAACTTTTCTGATGTAGGGTTTGGTGCTTGCTTGTCTCCACAGAAATTATTAGTGTCTTGGGTGTTCCACAGTGTGGCATTAAACATCTGTCTCAATAACAGGTGTTTTTATTGATAAAAATACCTTAAAAAATATGTTGTGAGGACTCTGAGGAGGCCTCCCTCTCTGCAGATCTGACCTGTAACTTGCTTAATTGTTTCCATGGAGTTAGAGAAGTTTAATGTCACACTATGGAACATTTCAGGCAAAGGAGCAGCATATCCATGTCGAGATGTGGAGAGGCAACTCCCTTCACAGTCAGAATGTATATTTTTTAGGATATTTTTGAGCAATAAATAACTCCTGTAGTTGAATAAATGCCAAACGGATTAGTGTAACACCATAATGTGAACAGTTTAAACCAAGCATTAGCATCTCCATAGAGGCTCACAGGTTGTGGACCCCAGAAAACTTGCTTTATGCAGCTTTAATGAAAATATTTGGCATATTATTTATTTCAACTTATGTGCAACCAGCTCCACTGCTGACCTTGTATCGTGAAAACAGACTGAAAATGATCTTATAGCGTCTGAATGTACATAAAAAGGCTGAGGTGCCATATTTGTTTTGGTTTGCTTGGATTCTCGAGAGTTTGGACTCACAAATATCTCAAGAATATATTGTACTTTCTTCAGTGAACCATAACATTGAACGTCTCCCGCTTTCTTTACAGATCTGTCTTATAGTGTTTGTCTATCTGTCTCATACACACATCTACTGTATAACATAAAACTCCTGGGCAGAGAGCATTGAGCGCTGCCAGGACCAGAGCGGGCTTCTGTTACTGGCTGGTGTCTCTTAATAACTGCAGATAAAGTGTAGAGACTTTGGCCCTGACACACTGACAGTAATGAGCCTCTGTTGTTGTGTCTTTGTGCTTTCATTAGCCCAAAGGTTCTGCAGTCAATACAGGCCAGCACCTCTCGCCTTTTCCCTTTTGTCTCCCCCCTTCACTGCACACTGAATCACAATTAGGCCCTGTGTAGCGGTGCTGTGTACATTTCAACTATAGCTACATGTCAGTGTGAATAAAGCATACCCATTCATCTGTGAGATACTACTTGGCCCTTTGTACACTCTGGTATTGTTGCTTCTCCAGGGGAAGCCTTTTCCCCTGTTTATTAGGCTACCAAGGTTTAAGTCATTATTTATTCACAGTGCCCCTGGTTTCATCCCACGGTTTAGTATCGTGGAAGTGTACAACGGAAATGCATTATTCAAACTGCCTTTAGTACAGTGATGCCAAAACAAATATTAAATCAGTAGAAAACACAGTGACACACTCGACCTCACAGCAAGAAGGTCATTGGTTCAATTCTTGGTCAAACCCTTACTTGGGGTGGTGTTTGCATGTTTTATTTTTTCATTAGATGCTCCACTTTGCCTACTTCCAAATACTTGTGAACTCTACTTCTACACTGTGTTGTACACCTTGAAAAATTACATTACCTAACAAGTGGGCACACTGTGTAAACATGGCAGGCTCTAATTCAATCTAATGAAATGTATCAAGATCAAGATTCAGTCATTTCTAATCTTTCTAACTGTTAAAGAGGGGTTATTGTGCAAAGTGGGTTTTTTTTTTTTTCAGCTTTCTACCATGTTATAGCATTGTTCCCTCATCCAAAACATGTCTTATGGTTAGCTGTAAAATTCTTTGTAATGCTCAGCCCACAAGCCTACGTCACCCATGCTCCCACATGACAATTCTCCATAAATATACAAAAGCAGGATACAAAGCTGTACACAACTTCTGTACACAACTTCACAAACCTGATGCAGTTGTTTCATTAATGGGATGCATGTTCATTGTTTTGTGATAGCCCTCTGAAAGGGGAATGACTTGACATGGAGAGCAAAGAGAGGGGAGACTTGTGTTAATATATTGTTTATGGCCAATATAGTGTTTCCAACACAATACAAGGTAACATGGTGATCTAAAGTAAAATACCCCCTCTTTAATGATATCCTTGGGGTTTTATAAGAGAGGTCTACAGCCAAATTGTAACCAAAAATCAAAATGAAAATTATGATTGTGATCATTCTGGAAGGAAAAATAAACTTTTTTTTTTTTTCATCTTGCCCAGTCCTAACCCCAATGCACCGCACCCCACGAACTTGTCCAACTTCTCTAATCACAAACACATCTAGTTGTATTATAGTAAATCCTGCTATGAAAACGCCAAACTTTACAGAGACATGTTGTACATTTTCAGCCTTTCAACCTCCCTTTGTCTGCATGGAATGAGCTGACAGATAGAAGACAGCTTGAAAATTATGGAGATGAAAGTGAACACGCAGCGTTTTGTTTTCTGCTGGATGTGCCCAAGAGAAGTTGTTTGACATTACATCTGCTTCTTTTGTTGTTTTCATTATTTTACAGGTAACTTATTTATATATTCATCATTGGACTGGGCGATATGGCAAAAAAATAAATAAATAAAAAAAATCACCATGTTTAAATTTCTTTTCAAAACAATAATAACTTTGTCTTTCACTTCTGATTTCATGAACATAATAAATTTTTTTTAAAGGGTCCATATTACACTATTTCCTGATCTATGTTATAATGTTGTTTCCTCACCAGAAACATGCCTGGAGTTGTGTTTTGTTTCATTCACGCATGTTTAACACACAGCCTGACATATGTAGGTCTGTCCCTCAAAGAGAAAACACTCCGCACTACATGACATCACATGGTGGAAAAAAGTATAACTTTTAACGTTTAAGTTTTGGAGAAGTAGAGAGACTAATAATGCTGGATTACTGAAACGTGTGAATGAAACAAAATACTGCTCCAGGTATCATTTTGAGAAGGTAACACCATTATAACATGACTAAAAGCTCACACAAATCCATTTTGTGTTATATAGGACCTTTAATCAGAGACAATTAACACAAAAAATCCACAAACCACATGCTTTTTCCGAGCAATTGAAATTTTTTTAAAAAGCTCTAAAAATATCATTGAGCACATCTTGATCTCAGTTAACACTTTTCACTTATGAAACTTGCTAAAAAAATTTCTTAATACCATCAAATGTAGTCATATTACATATCTTCCCAAAACATAACTCTTTATAAAATCTAAATGACCAAGAATAAGACTGGAGTCGATAACATTGCTCTACTTTGCTTGTCCCCAGGCACAGGTTAGGCCCAGATCTGCAGTTTGTCAGGTCTATAAAGAATTGAAATGTGTGTACAGGGATGAGGAGTGGACATGATGAAGAGCTTTGGTGGTTTGGTGCTGCTGTCCTGACTCTGCTCGTATATTCTGCTTTGGCCCCTCAGCTCAAATTTATGAGACGTGAACAGGGGACGGCTGGTATTAGTGATCTGCTGGGGACTGTTACTTTTCATCAAGCTGTACTTTAAAACAACTTAGAAGTGGGTGTTTGTGTAAAAGTAAGGTATTTTCAAATAATCAAAATAGATAGCACATCATATATATAAATATCATATATATAAATAGCACATAATTAGTACACTGTGGTGCATGTCTGACTTGTAATGTAATTATCACAGGTTTTTGCAGGTAACAGACTTTGGCAATACTTGTAGTAAATATACCATTGTAGATGTTATAATTCACATTCAGATATGTTTACTTATTGTAAAACTGTTACAACAGTGCTTTCTACTTCAAGTTTACTTCTTTTCTGTTTTCCTTTTTTTTTTTTTTTTCTTTTTTGAAATTATATATACAAAACACAACCCACTTTTCACACTCATACTCAAAAGTACACACAAAAAAATACTAGGCAAATAAAAATTGGGTCCCTGTGACTCAAATCCTTTATTATTAGATCAACAACATGATTTATAGTCTTGTACAAGTTAAACTAGGTTACAATTAGGTTAAAGGTGCTGTGCCTGATTTTTGCCATTTTAAAAATGTGAATAACTGAACTAGATAAATTTAAATGTTTTGCAGCTGTCTTGAGTTATTCTTTATTTTTTTCTAGAGTAACAACTGTGATCAAAGTCAGGATCATTCTTCAGGAAATTAATGTAGCTGAATGTAATGTCCCCAGAAAGAATGGAACCCCAACAATCAGTCAAGTCCAGGCCCATTCGTTAAGTCCAGTTGTTTCCTCCTTACAAAATGAAGAATCTTCTCCGGTGTGCAGTACAATAATAGTTCATGGACCAAATTAAGTTTTACATTTAATTAACTTTTAAAATTATAGCTGCTTTAATATATGTAGTGGCAATGGCACCTTATGGGTTGTGTTCAAAATATAGCCAGTGTTCTTCTTGTTAATAGATGAGGATGTCTTGTTACTTACATTTTGTCAGCAAAATATTTTTAACAAGCAGCACTCTACAAACAATGCTACAGTGCACATAGGAGAAACTTGCCGCAATTCTCCAGCTTTACTAATACACGTATGATGCAACTGGGGGATAGCATACGTTGAAGTTTGTGGTTAACTTTTCACTATTGCTTTCTATGTGTTAAATCTGTTGTGTAATTTTTTAAATGTTTTTTGGCAAAACTTAATACTTCTACTACAGTGAGCATAACTACTATGAATACTGTAATGTATTTGTGAGTTCTCATTAATATGGTTGTCACTAAGCTTAAATATACTATGAAGGTTTTCCAGTGGATGGTTGGTCATTTGCTTGTCTGTTGTTATTGTTATTGTCTGCTATGTTCACACAGTGTGGTATAAATTATCTATCTCTCATTTATTGAATGACAGGTGTTTTAGTACAAAAAAATATTTGGTTTGTGGAGTCACCTTCTTTCCTAATATGGAAAATATTTGCTTTTATGTCATTTTGTGGAACATCTCAGTCAAACTTTCTTTTCTCCATGGGGAAAAGACAGTTTCATCCTCTACTTAAGTTACATAGAGTCCCTTTGAAACTGAAAACTACAGCAACAACATTCATGTTCATCTATTTGACTCCAATTTCTCATATATATTTGGATTATGTCATGCATGGGATGAGAGAAACTACACGGTCATTAAACCTGTCATTACCAGAGCCTTAAATCAGGTCTGGACTGGCTGTAAACTGAAGGCTTTATTTAGTTGTGAATCTCCTTTGAGTCTCTATTCAGTCCTGAGACAGTTTTATAATCGTCATGATTAACTATGCAGAGGCGTCACTGAGGTCAATGGGGTAATGTCTGGGGCTCATAGATTTAGTGAATGTGATGTCGTGCATAAAGTTCATTTGTGCAGCTACAGATTTGTGGCACGTACTTTAAGAAGTGTGAATAAAGGGTTTTGTAATGTGTAGTGCCATAAATAGTATTACAAAAGTTTACATTTTGACACAATACTCTTACTTCAAAAGAAAGGTATGGCTAATTTAATCACCAGCCAAAATAACTTACCTGACCAGCCAGAACCACACTTGTTGACAAAACTTTACAAAGACGTGTAGATCTGAAGCTGTATCGTGTCTCCTTGATTTCAGATGGTGTGACTGACAGGTGGAATAATCAGTCAGAGAGACGCATGGTCTGTTTGGCTGTAAAAAGGAGAAAAATTACCTAACTGAGAAACGGCATGGATTTTTACAGAATCAACAATTGAAGCACCAAACTTATTTATCTCAGGGATTGGAAGTTGTATATTTCAGTTTGAATGTTACGAGAATTTTTGAAAGGAGGTGTCTTCCGCATCTGAGGAACACTTAGTACAGTTTAGCAGATGTGATTGGAAGAAGGATTTTCATGCTTTGTGATCCATTTCCAGTACCTTCTGAATTCGAACAAAATGTAGAAGAGACTGACTGGTCAAGCAATCAAATAACAGAACAAAGTAAGAGTAAGGCTTAGAAGAGCCTTTCCTGCTGTGGGTAGAGTTCACCTGGCTCTCACTTGACACTGCTGTGATGCCCGGGCTGCAGGAGACAGAGGAGGGACACTTTTGTTTGTTCTTCTCTTCAAACTGCCCTGACACAGGATCTGACCAGTGCTCCTGTTAAGATGCTCTGTGTCCTTTGACTGAGACACAAAGGTGACTGAGAAGTGCAGTCTGCTGCTGCAGCTAAACTTGAATTTACTTCAGGATCAGTAATATCAATCAATATCTTTATTTTTATTTGTAATGAAACATGTCACTGGAGCAACCTGACAGGTGCATTGGGTTTGCCTTTGAGCTAGGCTTGGTCAGGACAATTTTACCTATTGTGCATGTTTTAGGTTGTTTTAGGTTTTCCTTATTATACTTTTTTAATATACAACATTGTATACAATATTTTAGTAATTCAGTATTGTCATAGGGGGGGACCCTATCCAAAAGCATATTAAGTGCATTTTTACACACAATATTTTAGCTGTTATTTTATAGATGTATAGGAAAAAGATAATTGTCACTTAAGGGCTTTAGAGGGTCTGGAGCATATGGGAACAGCTGCTCTAACTGGCCACAGGCTGAAAACACCAGGCACCAGATGTCACTTGGAAAGGCCACTTCTTTTTTTCAAATTAATGTCAATAAGTGATGCATTTAAGGAGCTATGGGGAATAGGAAATTGCTTTAGAGGGATCATGAAGTTGAAGAAGACGCCTTAAGTGTCTGGCAGGCTTTTTAAACGGGAAACTTGTCAAATAGGAAGTGATGCATGAAGAACTCTACAGTGGGGACAGTCAAAAAGGAAGCCAAAAGATATGGGACCACCAGGACAGAATGGAGTATTAGCTTTTAGAAATATTATAGTCACAAGAATACCAAAAGGATTTACCTTAGCCTTTAACCATGTTATGACATTGTTCCCTCGTCAAAACATACCTGGAGTTGTATTTCGTTTCTTTCATGATGATTTCAGTAATTCTTGGTACAAAAAAGCCTCACGAAATACGCAATTTGAATTTTCACAGGATTGTTAGAAAGTCTGCACAGTTTCCATAAACCATTTCCAGACAAGCATTTCTACTGTCAAATCACGTTACAACTTTACATTACAACTATGTACTTGCATTACATTACATTACGTTTGTTATTAGCTAAAATAGAGATTAATGTCCCGCCATCAAATCTGAGACTCCCTCCTGTCAAACGCACGCGCCCAGGACTATTTATAACCTGACGCCCACTTGCAAACCCTAATGAGAGCGTGGGTGACAAATGGATTTGGAGGACACCCCGGGACCCCTTGCCTCCTCCTGGATCCAAGGCACTTTCTTTTCTTAACACTCGTTTTTTTTAAGTTACCGTTTGTTCCTCTGTCCAGGGTTGTGTAATGGCCGACTTCTCTGAATTTCCCCATAATTTTTCACAGCCAGAGAGGAAAGTATTCAAAATGTGTACTCCATAAAAAAAATACTGCTGATAATTTGCATAAGTAAAGTGTTTTTGAGTATGTAAAACTTTAAGGCTGTGCAGTCAATCAAATATTAATTCAAGCTTGAGATTCAGACATCTCTAATGGTCAGTAATATGCTTAATTTTATTTATTATTATTATTTTTTTTAAGAATTCTACAACCCATCATCTGTCAGTAGAAATATGTAGTTTGGAGCAGAGTTCAGACTAACTACTACAACTTTAAAGGTGCATTAATTTTTTGGTTGGGGGTCAGTCACCTGCTTGTTTGTATGGATATGCCACTGTGCTGCCTGGAATGTTCCACAGTATGACATTGAACACCTCTGCCTTACAAGTATTCAGTTACAGGTTGTTTTACTGCTCAAAAATACTTAGAAAAACAGGCATTCTGACTTGGTTTGGTCTCCATGAATCTAGAAAGGTTTACTGTCATACTGGGAAACATTCCAGACAAAGCAATAACATGTTCGTGGAGAAAAGCATTTGATGGACCCTTCACAAAAGTTACACAATGCACCTTTAACTACTTAATCTTACTACTAGTTGGAAATAAATACAGATGGGAAAATCTAACCTAATCCAAGTAATTTCTACCACTACTGCTGCTATCATTACTACTACAACTAATACTATTGAAATACAAGAGTGTTAATGTTCGCCAGTAGTCCAATAGTAAACCACATATTTGTATTCTCTGGCGATTCTCATCTCTTTGTGTAGCTAATGTGCCTGGCCTCTCTGACAGCGGATGCCTCTGTGTGAGTGTCTGTCTGTATCCCTCTCTGTCTCTCACTAGTTTAGAGCCATTGCTAAGGCTGACTGGATTAGCCATGGGGTGCCCTGCCAAGTACACTGACACTCTGGGCCCAAACACTTACAATTGTCAGATTTTTAGTTCCACTGGCGGCAGGTGGCAGGAAACAAAAAAGAAAGAATCGTCTCTGAAAGAATAAAGACATTTCTTCTTCATGCTTCTGTTTATCTGTTCTTTCACTTGCTAAAGAGGCAAACCCGCATGAGTCCTGCTTAAAATCCTCATTCTCTCTAATACAAAGGCAAGTTCTTGTGGAAAAGTTCAAGACGACACAGTCTATGCATGTGTTCACTGGAGGCAGCTTTCCTGTGGGAGTGATTGGCAGAGCAAGACCTAAAATCCACCAAGCGTCCAATCAAATCGCCCCGAGGACTCTGCAGAAATGCCACTTCTGTTTTGGTAAATGTTACTCTGTGTTCTGAGCTTTGAGAAATGGGAATATTTAAACACAATGGCCCTCCAGTCTGGGTGGGCATAGTTGTACCAAGAGGCTAGGCCAACTGGGACTGCAATAAAGGGAAAATGATTCTGGATTCTGATAAAATTTTACTGTACTTTGAAAACAGACTATTGGCATTTGTTCAGCAAAAGTGTTTCCCAAACAAACAGCAGCTGCTCTCTTGTCGGATATAGGAGTGAATTGAATCATGACAAGTGGATCTGACCAATCTCAGAAGCAGAAGATGTCATGATTTTAGTTCTAATTACTGAATACTGCTCAGAATAGCAACAAAACAAGCCATCACAAAGAGTGACAAAAAGAAAGCTTGAGATTTATCACCATTGTTTGCAATTTCATAAAATGAAGTCAATATGATTAACTGAGATTCAGGAGCTGGACCACGCCTCAACCTTCTCTCCAGCCAACCACGGCATATCTTGACCACGCCTTCAATTACACAGAAGCCCTATTTATATGGCCTATCCTGACAACACCTTCCGCGTCAGCTCTCTTGTACCCCCACCTCTACGTTTCCCCCCAACCATTACATCTATCCATCGTCACTAAATATCTTTATTGTATTCCATTGCTGTGGTGTGGTCTTTGCTAGTGAAATGTAATTCAGGCCATGGCTTTTAACTTGTCTGTGTACTAGTGAAGATATACTATGCTTTTAATGACTAAAATCTAGGGGATTATGAAAGTATTACAAATTATCACACAGGATACTGACCTCTGCAGACTTTATCTCTTCCCATTAATTTAAAATGTATGAATGACCAGGCCAAAAACAATATATTAACAGAAATAATAAAATGTTGAAGTCTAGCAGATGTCTGAAGAAGGGCTTGACCCTGAAACGTCGCATGGCGGTGTCATTAAAATAAAATAAAAAATAAAAATGAAAAATGAAAACTGAAAAAGAAGACCCCAAAGAGCTGCAGACCTGATTTGAGTTTTCTTTTGCACAATTTTTGTCTTTAGACTCAGCATCCAGTTATTTTTATTGGATGTGCATGTCTCATATCTACCAGTAAACTCCAGCAGATGTAAATAACTTTTCATTTTGCCTGTTAAATCAGCACATGCCTGTTATGCGTTGTTTATCACAGCGTGCATGTTGGGGGCTGGTTGTGTGACTGTTGCCGTGCGCCGTGCCTCGTGTTGGCGCTGACAGCTTGTTAACATCGAGCTCGTCATCTCCTCCTCCTCTTTTTGGTGCCAACTGACTGCTTGGGCCTTTTGCTCACCTATGGTACATAACCACATAATCCCACGCGCCCATCTGCACTGAGCACCCCACCCACAACACAGCAACCAGACGCTACGCAACACCAGTGCAATATCAGGACATGAGCTAGGAACCCTGACACATGGACAGATTAGCTGGAAACACAAATCGATGGAGGTGTGTCAGTAAAAACTATAGCGTACATTAGTGCAAGGCCATTAGTGACGATGGTAATGTGGTGTATAGGAGAACACAGAGCTAATAAAGTGTAAGGAGTGATGGATGAGGTGGATGCACCGGGAATAAAACTTTGCCTGATTTACTTTAAGTCAAGGTTAGGCAAGAAATAACTATTCCTAGGTTTCAGCTTTCTGCTATATGAAAGATTTTGAGGACTTTTTCCCATTAAAAACATATTGGCTAATGTTTTGTTTTAAATTGGCAACGGTCGTACATTTTAATCATTCTGAAACCCATGGACACAAAAACGATTGAGTTGCACATTAGCTAGGACAGATAATGATAAGATGATGTAGCAATGTTAGTTTCACTCCTCATTACTTGAATTATTACTTGTTCTTATTTCTAAAACAACAACAACAAAAAACGCTTACACATTTTGTAGGGAAAATAAATATTTTGTTCAAGGTGACAGTGGACAACACAACAAAGAATCGTGTGTTAGAGTAGTCACTTTAATCAATCAGTCAATTGATCATAACTTTAAAGTTTGATCCCGGCTCTAGCCAGTGCATACTTATGCTATTATATTTATGTCCTTGGGCAAGGCACTTCACATACATTGCCAAAAAATGTATGGGTGGTTGATTGTTTGGTAGCGTCCAGAAAGGTTCTAATGTTAAGTGTGTAATGTAGTGTGTAAAAGTGTACAGAAAAGTGCACAGAAAAAAGCAACATCTGTAGTATTCAAATTGCAGTGTAGGAGTCAGATTTCCCTATATTGTCCTTTGCCATGAAATATCTAAAAAGTAAATTCATAAATGTTGAACCTAATCATGTCTATTAGTGACTAGACCCAAGAATTTATTGTATCACAACACAGATCTACAACAATGAACAATATTCATTTTAACTGGACCCATCTGCATTAATTATTAATAACCAATAGTATGATGTGATGTAATCTGAAACCCTCGAACACTTGTCTTGTTAACATTAGCAGTGCCAGTAATAGTAGCCCATTTATTTATTTTCAGATTAACTAAGACATTTTCTGTAATTTGAGTACCTCCTTTGAGTCCTCCATTTCTGAATACATTGGATTCCTGTATCCGTTTCTGCTGTTTTTCATGTGGTTGTTGACATGCGAGGGGCATTACTATTGATTGTGAATACATTCCACACATTTAGCTCCATAAATGATCGCTGTGACTTTATTGTTGTTGACACGTGAGACTGAAGTAGGAGCGTAATTATGTTATAGGCTGCACTGCGCTGTTCATTCCATTTCAAACCTCAAACAGAATATGATTGAAGATGTGAGCCTGGTGCTGCTCTCCTGTCTGCGCTCCCCGACCCTGCTCCTCTGCGTGTAGCCCTCTTTGTGGTAGTCTCCGGGGGGACAGTGAAACAAGCAATTACTCTAACACCCCACTAGGGACTGCTGTGTGCCGCTCATCTCCCACCTCACTCAGAGAGATCAGAGGAGTCATGACAAGCTTTCTTCTATAAGACAACGCACTTTGTCATTCACCTTTGATCTGGGTCTCATAAAATAGTTGCTTTTTGGCTTTCAACATAAACTATTGCAATGCTTTCTGAATTGAAAATATGCATTCTTCTGTGATTTTCTATTGTGTATTCTAGTTATGATTTTGTACATAGTAATATATAGTTAACTAAAATACTATATATAGGTGAGAATTTGTGTAATTAATAATTTTCTTCTTTTTTTATTTTTTCTTTTTTTTTTTTTTTTTTTCCTGTCCTTATGATTAACTAGTTACAACATTGCCCCATATTTTATTATTATTTATATTATGTTTCCATTTTGAGATTATTTTAAGTTTAGCTTCTCCATTTACAAATCAGGGAACTTCATAACAAATAAAACTGACTTTACTGGGCTTTAAACCTGATGCCCTTCCAGCCATTTGCCCATCACACCTTGGATTCAGTATTGATATTGTTGCAGATTTGGGCTGAAAACTAGTATCTTCTTTTTTTTTTTTTTACTTTTCAAGTTCGCACCATATTCTTCATCCCGGTATGATGCATGTCAAGTTTCCTCAGTCATACTAACTCTAAACTTCTCCGAACACAAAGTGTAACTCCTGCAAACTGTGGTGTGTTGGTAGCAGCCGTGAGGACCACCTGCCTCTGTTGGGCTGGTTGTCATGGCGATGCTCTGATGCCAGCTGACAGGGAGGGTTTGCAGTGTGGCTATGACACATGCCGATCTGCCTCATAACAACAGAACAGTGTTCAACACCTCAACAGCCTGTAATCTGCACTGGCCCCTGCACCACATCTGTCACTGCTGTAACTACTGTTGTAATACACATGTTTCACCTGTGTGCTTACTCTGCTGGAGGGGTTGTTTACTAATTAGTACTAAAAAAAATTAAATGGATTGTAGGTGAGCAGATGCTAATGCTGAAAAACAAGAATTTGAAACATCTACATTTTCCAGTTTTTTTAATTAATTTTTTTATTATCATTAAAGTATTGATATTGAGCCTTTTTCTTTCAAGTTTGAAATTTTTTGTATGGTCATAATACTGTTGATTGGCAAAATGCACTGCTGTACCAAAGACACTGCCTGCTCAGTCCTTGTTATCTGGCCTCTGGGGTTAGTAATAATAACTTTTGTAGAGAGCATTATAACCTTTGATGGCAAAGGTTATCATGCTCTCTACAAAAGTTATTATTTTTGTATAGGGTGACAGTATATAGTACATTTACCCACCAAATTAGCAGTGTATTCTGTTTTTGTGTGCTTGGGCAAGACACTGGATCCACCTTTCTTTTGTATGAATGTTGCATGAGTGAGTGATTGGTGGCGTTTGCAGAGGATGGTTGCGTAGACTGACAGCCTTGTGTGTCACTAACTCAATAATTTAATGTAAAGTACTTGGAATATCTATACCAATCCAAGGCGTTGTTATTAAGGACCAGATGAGCTCTGCATGACACCGACTTTCTCAATCAGCTGACCTGTTGCTAAGCGACGGGCATGCACTGACAGCTAACGACAGGCTTGTTTTGATTGATTCCTTTTATTTCACATTCATCTCCAGAGTGGTATTTCTTTTCCTTGTGTGCCTATAATTAAAGAAAATGTCTTGCAGTTGCATTCCAATTAAACTGTCAAGGAAATTTCAGTAGAAAAGCAACATGTCTCCCGTTATTCTAATCATTCGAAGAAAATCAGCACTTACGGGTCTGCTCTCGAGAATAGCTGTTATCATTTGAGCACAGCTTCTTCTGTGTGTGTGAATTGAATGTGGAGAAGGACTTCGCTTTAGGTTTAAATTAAAAAAGTCTTGCTTCTGGCAGTTTTAGTCTTAAGCCTTAGCCCCATTTGTGCTCATCAGTTAAACCTCAGTGACCTTTTGCTACTAGGTAATGAATGTTAAAGTGGTCTTTCCTCTCCCACTGTCAGTGTTTTTGTTAATTGAGCATTTTTAATGCTATGCTATAATATTGTTTCCTAATCAAAAATATACATGGAGTGTTTTGTTTCATTCATACACATTTAACGCACAAATCTTGCATATTTAGGCTGAGTTCTTCTCTCAAACAGACAACACTCTTATTCAGACAGACTAATAAACCAGGATTAGTCAAACATGTGTGAATGAAAAATGAGAAGATGACTTAAAGCTCACAAGAATTCATTTTGTGTAATACAGGACCTTTAAAGTTGAAATATGTAACTTTTTCAGTGGATGGTTTGCTACCTGTTTGTCTCCATGTAGGTAGAATTGCTTTGTTTATCTCCTTGAAAACTCACAAGTGACTCTACATGACCAAGCTACAGGTATGAGCTGCGGAAAATCGACTGTGCTCACTTTAGGAATGCATGTTTTTCCATGTTTTTTGAGGATAAGAAACAAAATAAGAAAATAAATGCTTGATAAACATATCACCATGGAGTCACCAAGTGTCACCGAGCAGGTTCAGATCACCAGTATTTTTCCACTTTCAAGAATGGAGACAGTGAATTTTAGCATTTTTATTATGATGAATTTTTAAATCTAAAACAAGGTTTTACTAAAACGAGTCAGGGAATGGTTTTGGATAAAAGAAGTTCTACTAAAACAAATCAGTGAATGATTTTGGATATAAAAAGTTCCATTACGCGGATCAGCTATTGATTTTTGATATAAAAAGTTCTATTAAAACAAGCCCAAATCGTAAGGTACGTTCCCTCAAGGTCGCCAGTGGATCCTTCCGGTAACGTACTTGTGCCTCCTAAAAAAACAATTCAATGGCCCTCCCAGTGGGGTCCTTTTCCATGGGTTGGGGGGCGGCCGGAAGGTGGAAGTCCCTTTCGTCTTGGCCTGCCCCACTTCCAATGCACCCGACCAGCTCTGCAGTAGTTGAGTCCGCTCCGGCCTCTGCAACAGAGGTGGGGAAGAACAAATCACACACTCACCCACACACACACCCACCCACCACACACACACACACACACACACACACACATGCGACCACACTGCAATGAAGATTATTCCCCCACAGTAGGCAAGCAGGCTACGGACGTCTCTTTTTTACTTAGCTCTATATAACAAGTGTTTGGCCTCCTCGCAACCGCTCACCGCTGATCCTCCGAACTAGTCACGCCATACTCCACCTGTTGCAGGTAACGCTGTGAACGAAGAAGTAGAACTAGTAGTTGGCACCACATACACAGACAGTAGGCCCACATGGAGGGCAATGCAAAAGTCCCTTCACTTATCTGTCAGTGTGCGTTGTCTGTGTCAATCAGTGCCTTGTATCTCCATGGCTTGTTCGTCCTCCGTGTCCTCTGCTCCTCTTGTGCCAGTTTCCAGAACATTTTTACTTCCTGTTTCTGTTCCTCCTGAGCGTCAAATCCGGGCATTTTTATATTCCAGGCTCTTATGGCAGTACCCAATAAAAACAGTCTGGAGTTTGGTTAGGGGCGTGACTAATTAGTCCCATATCCTCTGCTGCACACAGTATATTTTTGTAAAGCATTATAGTTCATGCAATAATATTAAATCAAACAAAAAACACAGCAATCATATTGCAAGTACAATTAGTGGGATTACCCGAATGTCCTCGCACCCTTTGACACAAGCAGGTAGCAGACATTTCATCAGTAGAGTTACACTGTACTTGGGAGTGTGACGTCACCCATAGTGTACGGCTCTGGTCAAGTGAAGCTCACAGCAGCTAGCAGTTACAGGGCCAAATTTGGAGAAAGGTCCATATTAGGAATTGATTCATGGGCAAAATAGTGATATAAGGATCATGTAGAGTGGGTTAATACAAAGATTTTAAGACCAAAATGAGGAGCCTTACAGCAGCAGTTACAGAGAGCTGAACTGAAGTTGATGGAGCTGTAAGCATGCCCATGTTCACTACCTATTAGAAATTAGCTATATCCATTATATGGTCTATGATTTAGACCTGGAATAGTTTGGTTTAGATCCAGATCCTACCCAGAAGGTCAAATATGTACTTTGGTGGTACTTGTGAAAAGTTTGAGTGAATAATATGTATTTTCGGCTCAGTATTTATCGTATGCACATTGTCCATCTTTTCATTTTCTTTAGAGACAAATTTGTTTTGAAATCACATTTTTTAGGGTGAATCCTCATAGCTCCCTTCAACAGTTTGAATATATCATTTATCAGACAGATGTGATGGATGCCTTAGAGTGCGTGTTGCCATTCACCACTTTGATTGATAAGCGGAGCCGAAGCTTTGTTGATGTGACAACAGATGTGTGATCCTTGGGGAGAGCGCTCGTTAGACCAGCCTGTCTAGAGAATGACAATGACTTTGTGCTAACGTGCTAATGCTAATGCTAAATAATGCTGTACTAAGTCCGCAGGGAGCAGAGACAGCAGACTCCAGTCATTTTAAAGAAGTACCTCGGCTGTTACTCTGCTCCTCTTTATTTAACCTGGAACAGTGGCAAGATTTACTGCAAATTACATCCACTGATACGGTCATTAGATCCTTAACACTTAGCTGTAAATTAGGTGTAAGCTTTTTGCGCTGTGTAATGATATAACTGCAATAAACTCTATACAAGAGCATTAGTTGGTGCTTAATTGTTGCACCAAATAACCAAGCAACACTGCTAACTTTGCAACTATGCAGTGTATAACAAATCAGTTTTAAAATGCCGATAACTGAGTCTGTAGGATATTTTCTGCAGTATTCTAATAGTATAATTAAAGGTACATTGTGTAACTTTTCTGGGGGAGGGTCCAGCAAATAGTTTTCTTCATGGAGATGTTATTGCTTTGTCTGGAATGTTTCACAGTATGGTATTAAACCTGTTTGCACGGAGACCAATTCAGACCAAGTTACAGGTCAGATCTGTGGAGAGGTGCATTGAGGTATTTTTGAGCTATAAAACAACCTGTAATTTAATAAATGTAAGGTAGAGCTGTTCAATGTCATATTGTTTAACTTTCCAGGCTGAGCAACGACATCTCCACAGAGAGAAGCGTTTGATAGACCCTCCACCAGTAAAGTTAGATAGTACACCTTTAAACATGAATTCCTATCCAAAATCGAGTTTGCAATTTCAGTATTGTGACACCACTAACGCTAATGGTCATGTCTTAGCTTGTAACTAAAGTAAGTGCTTCATCTGGTTTTGACAGTGTTTTTACCAGCAGCGTGTCTAAAGGGTAACAATGGGCCCTATGCTGTCAGTCTGTTTGAGTGGGGAGAGAGAGAAGCTTTGACCCCTGAGCAAAACTTAATAAACCAAATGCCAACAGAGCAATACAGCGCTTTTGATTGTTATGCAACTTCTCTTCCTAAAGGCACACTGTGTAACTTTTAAGTGACATATTCATATTTCTATGAATATGTCACTGCTGAAATGTTCAACAGTGTGACATTGAACAGCTGTATCTTTTATTACAGGTGGTTTTATAGCTCAAAAATATCTAGAAAAACAGGCATTCTGACTGTGATCGGGTTGCCTCTCCACAGATGAGACCTGTAACTTGGTTAATTCTTATTATGTTGTGTTTTTTTTTTTTGTTTTTTTTCATGAAATAAAACTTCCTTAATCAGCCTCCATGAGTTTAGATGGACATTATTGACAGGTGTATTATCACTCACAGAAACATATGGTTTCATATGGTTTGTGTAAAAACAAACATGGCAGCTTATGAGTAAAAAGGCTAGAAAAATAGAAAGACCACACAGATTTCAGCGGCTCTGAGGTCAGAGACGATATTTCATTGTGAATGCTTTGAGGATTTTCAAGAGGAGATGCCGTTTGCATTTGAGACACGGGCTACAAATTAGTGTCTGTAATTGACTCTAGGGCTGTAACAGTATCTAAAATATTGTGATATTTTATCGTCAGAAGTCTCACAGTAATGCCAGGGGCCATCACATTATAACATATTGTGAAAATATCTTATTGACAGATTTGGATATCATTACATCTAATTGGATTGTCCCAAAATTGGATGGTTGATGGATAAACTGTACGGTCTGCTGTCAGGTAAAAATCTAACTGCAGTGTGTGACGAACCAGTATTCTCTTTATGCCAGTGGTAAGGCAAGGACAATGCAGGTTTATTTGTATATCACAATTCATACACAAAGTAATCCAAAGTGCTTTACAGAATAAGAATAAGATCTTGATAATAAAGGAGTACGTCAAAAGAAGTACAGGGAGGGGTTGTGTTATAAAGAAACCAAAAATTAGAAAAACAAAACAAAAGTCTGAATATCTGGCACTTGCAATAAAATTTTACAATACCAGATTGTAAGGTGACAGAAAGCTACTGTGGTTAGTGCCGTGAGACCAGGTGGCCTACACTGGCTCATTATAATAAATTAGAGGAGAGCGAATTAGGTAATATTAAGGCCCAGGTTTAGCAGATCATCTCCCAGGTTTTTCACTGAAGTAGCCCTCCCATAATTGGAGTTAATTTAATACAATCCCATTATTCAATCCAGTATTTCAGTTAAAGATGAGATGTATTTCATGCTATTTAAGGCTATGGTTGAAGCAGAGATGTTCTTGCGTACATTGACTGTATAGCCTCCTCCACTGCTGTTTGGCTCTGGCTGTGCCCTCTCCTCCATAATAACCCAGCTCTTCTCATGAATATGCAAACTCACAGTGAATCAGCTCTGATTGAGGAGCCTTTTTAAGTCTTCAGTTTGTGCCCTCGCCCTCTCCGCCATGTTGTATTCATTGCTTTAGAAACATTTTGTACGTTTAGTAGAATCTCTATTATTATTTTTTTTTTTATGCGATATGCCTGTAGCTAGGGCTGCAATGATGAATAAACGATTTGTGACTAGTTAACTACAAAAAAATCACTTTAAAACAGATTCAAATATTTTATTATTATTATTATTTTTTTTTTTTTAAATAACAAAGTAGCATTAATAAATGAAAATCTCAATGAAATACACTTTGTCCATAAATATTCTCTATTTAGAGGCCTTCAATCACCATATTTCAACCTTATGTATTTGAAAAGTTTCCATGAACAACTGTTACTTCGCAGTGATGCTGGAGGTCTTCTACATGTAACTCTGTGGCAGAATGTTCAGCATTTACCATGGTGGCACAATGCACACATAAGCAAATACAGACAAAAAAAAAGTTAACATTGTCTGAAAACTCAATAAAATGACTAAATGGATTTAAACAGCACATGTGAAGGACAGCACACATCAACTCACCTTTTGTAATAGCAGCTAAGTAAGTTCTTCGTGGTCAGATTGTGGTAAATAAAGCTCAGATTAAAGTCTAACTTGAGGAACAGAGTAGTGCTTTCAATTTCAGTCGTTAGCTTCACAACCCCAGGGAATGTGGATGACATCAGCTACAAAGTATCAATGGAAATAGTTGTTTAAAGCTAATAGAAACTAATAGAAAAAATGATCGCTGACGAAAATTATTGTTGCAGTCCTACATTCTGGCTTCTTATAACTAAAGGCACACGGGACAGATCATAACTCATTAAACCAGAGATATTTGCTGTTCACACCATGACCAATATCAAGGGACTTTCTCTGTCATCTGCGACCTCCACCTAAGCTCCCCTCTGGCTGCGTTTAGGATCAAAATAGCTATGTCTCCCCCTGTCTGTCAGTGAAAGAGTTGCATTTTAACTACTGTCTTTAATAATGCATTTGACCTTTACTTTCACAGGTATATGTTTACACTCCAGATTATTTAAATTGTACTGAAGCTTTTAATCTTATCTCTTTCTGGTTTTAAATTACCTATACTATTAGTTAGAATGCTGTTACCTCCTCAAAAACATGCCTGGAGTTATGATTTGTTTCATTCACACGTTTGAGTAACCCTTTATTATTAGTCTGTCTGTATCTCCAAAGCTCAAAATGCTCTATTCCACCTTGTGATGTCATGAAGCGGTAGTTTTCAAGTTAACAGATAATTTTTTCTAGGTCTAAATTTACCCAAATATTTTCTAGTGAAGGTGTACAGAGTTTATCCTGCATTACTACATGACATCACAAGGTGGAACAGTGTGATTTCTGTGAAGAAATCAGCCTAAATATGCAGAGTTTTTGAGTTAAACATGTGTGAATAAAACAAAACACAACTCCAAGTATATTTGGTAATGAAACAACATTGTAACATAGATCAGAAAATAGCATAATATGGGCCCTTTAAGGCATATAACATTTAAAATAAAAAAAACAAATTCAACTTTTGTTTTATACCCTCTCTCACGTCATGTCTATTATTTAGGTTGTGGTTTTGTTACATAACTTATTATTTGAGGCAGTCATTTGTTTTATTAGGTCTGGTCTGGTGGAGATGTTCCCAAAGGTAAATTTAGTCATTTTATTTGGTTATACGTTTCATCACTTTGCTCTGGCTCAGCGGTGCACGGCTGAATCTACGGCCATTAGTTTAAAAGCACCAGGCGCACATAGCTCCTACAGCCTTACAAGATTAATTAAATACACAATTCATTTGTTGTTGCTTTCATGTTAGAACATCCCAAACTACTTTATTATTTACCTCTTCAGACAAGAAAACTAATCTTCATATTGGCATGTTTAAAGGTGCAATGCATAACTTTTCTGTTACGTCACCTGCTTGTTTCCATAGAGAAGTTATTGGTTTGCTTAGATAGAATGTTCCACAGTTTGACATTTCACTTTTTTCAGTTCATCTCAATAGAGACAGCCATGGAGATAAAAAGGTTTAAGACATACATTCCAGACTAAGCAATAAAATCTCCATTAAGAAAAGCATAGAAAAAAAAGAAAAGTTACACAGTGCACCTTTAAATAAATTAACTAACCCCCAGTGAAAACAAAATTAATTTACAATCTCACTTAACTTATTTAAAAAAATCTTCACTTTCTGAGGTGTTATTCTGACTAACCAGTGTAAAATGTAACTTGACTGTCTCATCATTTTGTCACGTCAGATCTTAATCCAGGAGATATTTCCAATTATCAATAGCTGTACAGAATCCAACATAAACATCTGCGTCTCTACTAATGTTTATCCTGGACTGAGTTGTTTTGTTCTCTGGTAAAAGACCCTTTATAACTTTGTACTGGAGCCAAGTATATCTCCGGCATTTGTGGAGACAGCAGCAGATGCCTGAGCGGAGATGAGTCAGGCCTGCAGTCCTGTATCATCCTGAAGTCTTTGTCATAGACCACTTAAGTTTACAGCTCCACTATGACTAATGACAACACAGCCTCACCAGACCAGATGATACGATTTAACTTCCAAATGGTATTGCAATTAATATATGTCCCTGTTAGCTGTCATAATCTTTGTAGTAAAATACTGATCCCATACATGGAAAAAACTGCTTTATATCTAAACAATAATAAAGGGGTGAGGTGTGGGGTGTAACCTTTCTGTTTGAGAGTTGGCCACCTGCTTGTCTCCATGGAAATGTTTTTGCTCTCCCTAGAATCTTCGAAAGATGTTAAGGCCTTATTGTGGGATATTCTGGACGAAGCAGTAACTCCATGGAGACAAGCAGGTGGTAGAGACTCCACCCTCAATGTTATAATGCACATTTAAAGGGCCTCATCAAAAACATACCTGGAGTTATGTTTATTTTCATTCACACTTTTTTAACACACAAACCCTGCATGTTTAAGTTAGGAGTTCTTCTCTCAAACAGAAAACACTCTCTTTCACCTTGTGATGTTGTGTTGTGATACAGGAAGTGTTCCACTGTGTTTTTAAACTCCATACACCTTCACTAGAATCATTTGGATTATATCAGCCCTGGAATTGTTCATCTCTATTGAACTAAAAGTAACAGCAGCTGAAAACCACCACTACATGGCATCACAAAGTGGAAGAGAGCATTTTAATCTTTGGAGATGTAGATAGACTAATAGTAAAGGATTAAACATGTGTGAATGAAACGTTTTTGATGTTTTGATGAGGTAACAGCATTATAACATGGCTTAAATCTCACAAGAATCCATTTGGTGTAATATATGCCCTTTAAAACAAAGTACAACAATTTGGAAACTACTCGATACACGCAGTTTAACATGATAATATTTATGGCATGCAGTTGGTCTTTAATGCCTGTTTTTAGGTCATGCACATTTTCATATTTGCACCTGTGAATCGTACTGTGACTGCTCCCTGTAGAGATCAGAGGTCCACGCGCTGCTGTCAGCACTTTGAAGTCCCCCTCTGCAGAACGCCTCACCTCCTCTGCCTCTCCCTATATTCCTATATCCTCTCTCTTCTATACCACCTCTGGCCTCTCTCCATTTTACATTAGCCACTTCACAGAGCATTAACACTGATGCAATGGGCTGTGGCATCAGTACCCTCTTAACACCAGGTCTGTGCCAAATGTGGTTGTAATTAAAAGGCCTCATCGCGACTCAGCTGCTGTTAATTCACGGCTAGAGATTCTTAAAGATTAAAATGGAAGGTGAAAAGTAGCTGGTTTTGTACAGGTTGCACTATATGTAAATGTATGTAATATGTGCATGAGTCTTTGAAGCTGAATGCCCAAGAAGGTATTCAAACTTTGCCTTTGACGCTTGCTATACCAGCTTAAATGTGTCAAATTTTGCACAGAGTTTTTAGATTTTGTTTTTCAAATCCCCAATTGCTCAAAAGCCTTAATATCAGTCATTACATAGCTTTTATATTACAGTTCACAATCTTGTTCATTTGAGACTAATTGTTCAGATAAGGCAAATTGTAGAGCTTAATCTATTTCTAGAAACGATTTTGAATGTTCAAAATAGTCATTTAGGCACTGTAGCTCCCTTTGCTGTCATGATGGTGATGGTTTATATTCTTAAAAACAGAGTAAGAGAAGTGTTTTGCATAATATGTGTTCTTGAATGACAGAGAACAACAGTGAAAAACATGTGATCTGCATTGTCAGTAATGTCTGCCTGTAATAATGCCTTGGTGGAGGTCTATTTTCTCTGAGTGCACTTATTATGCCTGCTTTTTCCCTATTACACACATGTTGACTTGCTGTCTCATGTAGAACCCTAGAGATACAGAATTGTTGTTTGCAATAATTGTTTGGATGAATGAGCCCCTCTGTGTATTAACAGGTGTTTTCTGGATCTGTGGCTCTGCTGTAAATATGGCTGCAATTTTTCATCTCTTACCAAGGAAAAAGGCTTGGGGCTAGAAACTGAAAAAAAAAAAAAAAAAAATGTTGCTGTCAGTTTACTAGCAACAGTAAATTGAAATTGTCTTCTTAGTAACATTTCTGGTCACCTGCCACCTGCTTGTCTCCATGGTGATGTTACAGCTTTGCCAGGAATGTTTGACGGTATGGCATTTAATTAATTTATCTCTATGGAGGCAGACAGGTGACAGGCGACCAGTACAAGTAACATAGTGCACCTTTAAGGGACTGAAATCAGATATTGGCTTCCAAATATTGGTTCATCTGATATCCTTGTTGTATATCTAAATTAATATGGAGACTTACTGGTCATAGTTGACCTAGAAAGTCTCATATTGTTTGAACTTTTATATGCACAAAGTTGTTGCTGTAGTTACTTGAGAGATAGCTACATGACACATTTGGACCAGTTTTATCTTATTTTAGATTAGTTTAAAGGAAACAGACACTTAAAGGTATCAAAATCAGTATCGGAACTGAAAAAGCTGGATCAGTGCGTTCGTAGTATTAATCATAAGACAACTTCACCCCGCAAAGTTACAGGTTGAGTCTGCAAGCACCCTCACAGTAAGAATGTATAGTATTTAACTATATAAACACCTGTAAATGAATAATTGAGATTGATAAGTTTAATGCCACACTGTGGAGCATTCCAGGCAAAGCAATAGCATCTCATTTAAAAAGTTCCCCGATATACTGTTAAAGCATTCGGCAGCCTTGTCATTGTTTTAGCAAGTCCTTACCTGGCCTTACCTGACCTCTCATTGCTCCTGCTGGTCACCCCATTGTCAATTTCACCCATTTTAACTCTCTCTTTCTATCTCACCAGTGCTGGGTCCTCACTCCGATTTCCTTAATGGGGAAAAAGTGAAGTATGCCGCCTGCTGGGTTATACGTGGTACCTGCAGGCTTGTCTTTTTCAAGTAGATAGCAAGAAAAGTCGAGATTGCTGTAAGAGTAATATGAAGCCATGGAAACAGAGCGTGCTGCTATATGCACCTGATATAAATTTCCCTTTTCTGGTGGCATTCTATACTGTCTATGTAGTAGTATCTTTAAAAGTTGGTGTCTACATTTATAGTTTTATTTCTCATTTTGCATGGGACTCTGTGGGGCATTTGTTACAACCAGAACTTCAATGCGTTGGTGGATATGAGCTGATCTGTGGGGAGTCTTGTTGAGTTTCAGCTCCCATAGTTGAAAGACATGGTTTGAAGAATAATCCACTGTGCTTAATTTATTATTATTTTTATTATATATATATATATATATATATATATATATATATATATATATATATATATATATATATATATATATATATATATATATATATATATATATATATACATACATACATATACATATATAAAATTTTCAGTCAGCCTTATGCTAAACCAATGGAAATTTCAGTTCACTTTTTTGCATTGTTTTTACAAATACATCACTGAAGACATTTGAGATGTGTTGCTGCATATGCAATACGTTTTTAACCCTCGATTTGTGTTTAATCCTGAGCTCTGAAGTTTCTGTCATATTCTGTCAAGAGGAAGATCAAAAAATGTAAAATGGCAGAGCCTGCTTGTTGATCTAAACTGTATAAAATGTGTTACCTGCAGGTAGAGAGTAACCCTACGTCAAAATAATATTACTCAAGTAGAAGTACAAACCAGTCCAATAAATTATTCAAGTAAGAGTAAAAAAAGTATTTGATAAGAGTAAGTTAAAGAGTAACTGCAACATAACATGTGATTGACTAGCATAATTTGAAGTTAATGCAATATGATGGACAAATAATGCACTTTGCATTATTTAACCGTTTTTAATCTTTAAAAAAAATAGTCAACACAAAGCTTTAGTCATGTAGACTTACTCAGTGTGGGAAGAGTAGCCAAAACTTTTAGTCAAATAAGAGTACTGTTACTTCAAGATACTGTTACTCAAGTAGGACTAAAAGTATTCCACAAGATAAGTACTCTTAAAAATACAATTTCTTTAAAACGTAAATGTAACTGAGTAATGTAACTGGGTACTACAATGCCTGCAGGATTTGAGCAATCAAACTGACCTGTCATGATAATTACTACATCAACTTATTGCTCAATCTATGAAAGCTGGAACAATATATTTTGGGACTCAATACTTATCCTGTACACAATTTTTATTTTTTATTTTTGTTTAAGTGGGGAGATATGGGGTATTTTTATTGTAATACAATAAGATTTGAGTTGCAGAGGATTGAATAATTAGATCCTAGATTGACTTCTATGGCTAATTATTGGTTCATTCTGTTATTTATTTGTTGTAGTTCAGGCCTTTTAATGATACTGTTTATTTAAAAATGGTTTACTGAGATTATCTTGCTTTATTGTTATTGTGTCAGTGGCATAAAGTAGCTTCAACATTATCGTTTATCGTATTATAGCTCTTTACAATACATCGTGCTTCAAAATGTGTTAGCGTGACAGGCCTTCTGGCACTTTTAATCAATATTCTTTGTAATAAATAATGTCATTCCTCTCTTGAGCCCTGCGCTTTAAGTGCTGCCACTGGGCTGTGTAAAATCCACCTGTGGTTGTTGCCCTTGACGACAAGCTGAATTTACTGTGTGTTGTTTTCACCTGATTCTACCTCTTTCCTTTCTCTCCTCTGGTTAATATTCAGCCACCCTGCACTGTCACAGCCCATAGGCCCCAGCAGCCCCACCACGCTGCAGTAAATTAGACTGTGAACCAGAGGGAAGAGGCCGCCTCCCTCCTCAAACCATCACCGTGACAACAGGAAGTCTCTGTAACATTTTATTGAGTGATTTTTAAAAGACATGCCAGGAAACAAGTTTAAAGCTAGAAGCACTTGGAAGAGAGAGAGGCAGTGAGTATAATTCAGTAAGTCAATCACATAATGCTAAAGATTGAATTTTTTTATTTTTTATTTTAAACAGTGGGCTTAAAGGGCATGTATTACACAGTTTTTTTTTTAAATATATATCTATGTTATAATGTCGTTTCCTCATCAAAAACATACCTGGAGTTGTGTTTTCTTTCATTCACACATGTTTAACACACAAACTGCATATTTAGTCTGAGTTTCCTGGTAGACTGTGTTTTATTTACTGAATTAATCATGAAAAATATATTATAAAATAATAATACAAAGTAAACCCGCCCGTGGTGATGATGGCCCTCGCTCTGGTGTGCACGCCCCTCCCACATAACCACCGGGCATGCTATTGTCCCCTCCCAAAAACTACCCAGGCCCACAGATCCTGCATCAGAAAAATTACACAGTGCACCTTTAAATATTATTATTATTTTTTTTTTTATCTTTGCACCCCTGCTGATCAATCGTGGAAAATGCCCATGTCCGTAATATATATTTTTTGCTTGTAGTCATTCATTGAATTTAATCCCCATGTCCGATAATGCTGAAGTTTCATGTCTATGGTAGGGGGTGCTACAGTGTACTCAGGAGATCACACATTAGTGATTCAAATTTCAGCATTATTGGACTAAGCATGTGCGTATTAGATTTAAAAAAAAAAAAAAAATTCATTTTGCGCCCCTTCTGGCCAACCATGGAAAATGTCATGCATAGAATGTAATCCTTTTTTTTGTTTTTTTTTGTGAACCTATGCGATGTGCCAAATGTGAGCTCATTTTAACTAAAAACAGGGACTAGTGGCGTTTTACAAACACGCAGTCAAAACAGTTATACATTTTTTATTCAACATGGCCGACTTCCTGTTCATCAGATGGGTATATGGAATTCAACTTTTGTCTTGTCTTATTGTTCACTATCACTGTTCCGAATTTCGTTTGCCTACGCCAAATTTTGCTTGTCTCCAGTCCCATAGGTGTCCACTTCTAGGCAGCGCTGTTGTGACTGGTCCATAGACTGTATAAAAAAGTGGACTAAGCGAGTGTGATGTCGTCTATAGTGGTCAGCACCACTGAAATGAAGCAGTTACAGGGGAGATTTTGGAGTCATTCTCTATATTATGAATAGGATTTTTTTGACGGTCAACATAACCAAAAAAAGCTAAACAAAACACTAGGATCATGTAGAGCAGGTTAATATGAACATTTTAAGACCAAAATGACGAGGCTCACAGCAGCAGTTTCAATGTAAGTCAGTTGGAGCCACTGTCAGAAGGAGCTGGAAGAGCCCACTTGTGAGCTTCCTATTTGGAACATGGCGGCTAGTGCGTTAGCTATGTCCATTTATATATACAGTCTATGGTCTGGTCACTTTTGCCATTATCGCAATATCAGTCTCACTTTTCATCAACGTTTAGGCCCTCAAAATCACCATCGTATACAAGGAAAAATAATAATAGAGAAGAAGAAATGGGCGGAGAACAGTAGCCCTCGCCAGTTACTCTATTACTGGCTTGTGCTAATAAACTAACTCAAAATCGACCAATAAGCTCTAGTAAAAAAAATACTAAGTTGGTAAAATGTAATTTAGAAAAAGGATTATGAAAGTAGAAGTGTGTGTAATCCCTCAGTCATCTAGGTAAAACACCATCGTAAAAGAAACATTTAATTCTGTCAACTCTCAACCTCGAAAATGCATCTCCAAATGACAGAATAATGCTTTTCTTTTGTGCCTGGGTGTAGATTATATATTGATTATCCAACATAAAAAAGGCAGCTGAAAATCTTGATATTTCTATTGCTGATTTTAATCAGGTTTTCTTTCATTCAGCTCGCTGCAATTTGTCAAAAAGCTGTTGTTACATTCATATGAGACACTTACATGATGTGCTTTTATGTTTGTAGAGAAAGTTACAGTTTCAGTTTTTCTAAATTATTCAATTCAGTGACAGAGGAGTTAACAGAGTAGAGCCTCTTGCCTCACCACAACCGTATCCTGGGTTTGTATCTTTTATGTATTGCCTGTTTGGAGATTGCCCCCTTTTGTTTTCTGTCATTTTAGTAACACGGTGGCAGATGTATTTTAAACCCCTTCAACAGTTTATCAGTGACCCTGTGAGGCTTAGTAGGTGGACAGTTGCTTACAGCCTTGAGCAAGTAACTTCAAACTCAGGTGTTGAAACATGAAAGTCCAGTGATTTAGCTAGGTCTACATTATCCCCTTTTTGATTTCCACTATTTCAAAATGAGGCTGTTTCTAAATTTTTTGTTATTTGAGACAGATTTTTCACAACAACCATACGGACCACCTCTACCTCTTCAACTCTCACCCTCTTTATTTTTAGCCCTAAATCATAATACGAAGAGCATATTTTTCTCCTGTTGAGTAGCCAATCCAATCCCGTGGGAGGCTGTGAAAAGAAAGAACATAACCATCTTGTGTTATTTTGAATTAGCACAGAGATCTTTTTTGGTCCTGTTTGCCAAGGTAGCCTGTTGTTGCTCATGAGCTGCAACCAGTTTCACATTGTATGCAAATTAAATATACAAAATTGCTCACAAAACATTTCCGAACCAGATGGAATAAACAGAACAACTTAAGACTGTATTGCATTTTTCCTGTTACGCTCCTTTGGGACTGCCCTGTTTAATTAGTATGCAGTGATTACTTTTTCTAAGAAGCTTGTTTAGCTTGTTAATTATTTATGTGCAGTGTTCCTGGTTTATTTGAAGTCATTTTTCTTATATGCCTTATGTTGGTTTATCTTTGGCCACCCTGTGCCCCATTGTGGCCCTATCTTAGCAGTGCAGCTCAAACCCCAAAGATCCTATTTGAGATTATTGCAGTCTCTTGGGGCCATCACATCCTCTATTATTAGGCAGGACACCTCTTTCTAGTTTGTGTTTGTCTGGTCTAATACCAAAACCTGTTTTTGTTAATGCTTTTTTAAACTTAAAATTGTCAACAGTATAGTCTGTCTTGCAATTATTGAACTATATGAATGGACATAGCTAATTCGCTAGCCGTCCCGTTCCGGTCACGCGTGTCCAACTTGAAGAAAAACATGGACGCCAACCGGAAAGCTGTTTATCTTCTGTTGGCAACCCTAGAGACATTTAGCAACGCTCTAAAACATGTCTTTGTTCAATATTGGCCTTACCACAACACTGACTACCACACCCACAGTGATACAGATGCAGTAAGGTATTGCAGTAATACAAGTCACAATGAAAACAGTTCATACTTAAAAGTGACCCTGGGCACAGCCAGCTTGGACTCTATCTCAGAAACCTTGCTCCATCTCCTCTGAGTTCTTCCGAGTTGCGCCATCAAATGGGAGTGTCATTCTCACTAGGCAACGTCCTTGGACCTCTGAGTCGAATGGATAATCGAACACACCATTAGATAGTGCGCCTTTAAATATGCACTATGTCACTTTTCTTGTTTATTTTTATATTTTTTTTAGATTTGATTTATGGAAGATTGATTTGGCAGGAGACAATGTTACAAGCTAATCGTGAATTAAGTCAATGGCAACATCCGAAAAAGGATAAAACATTTGCTTAAAAGCTAAATAGGCCTATACAAAACAAGAAAATATAAGAATATTAATGTGAATTAATTTTATGTAACTTTATGGAGAAAAGTAGATGACAATACCAGACCAAGTTACAGATCAGGTTTGTGGAGATATGGCCCCACTCCCGCTTACAGTAAGAATACACATTTTCAAGGGGATTTTTTTTTTTACCAATACCGTACTGTACCTGTAACCTGAGCCTCTACAACTGAATTAATGTAGGATAAGCAAGTTTAACGCCAGACTGTGAAACATTCCAGGCTAAGGAATAACATCTCCATTGAGACAAGCAGGTGGTGCACCCCCTACCATAAAGTTGCATAGTGCATCTTAATAAATACTGATAGAAGGAAAAGTAGAAATGAGGGAGCAGATGCTACAAGATACTGCCACATCAAAACCTGGTCCATAGCGACCCTAGACACTTTTATGGATTTGCTCCTTTCAGGCTTGATAAACCCACACAGCTACAGCGTGTCTTTTGGTCCATTAACTTGCACTGTTTTAGATGAAGACAACTTTGCAGCTTTATTCCTGTCTGGAGGCATGCTTTGGTTGTGACTACAAAGTCCCAGTAATAGGCCTTTGTACATAGGCCCAGCTTTCCCATGATTTGTAATAGGGCTCTTGAGTCAGGCGCCTGGTAGCTCATTTACAATAAGCTGCAGTCTAATGAAGTGTAAAGTGGACATGTGAGAAGTCTGTGATGGGGCCAGAGAATGGACGGCTAACGCTGACAGCTCAATGCTAATGTTGTTAGCATAGAGGTCAGTTCATTCCACCTCACCCTAGTTTGGTTTCAGCACTTCATATCAGGCTTGATGTTAGGTCAACAGTGAAACAGCAGATCAGCTCAAAAGAGGGATATTATGCTACACACAGCCTCACTGTACTCTATGTTTGGCTTTAAGGACTATTTCTGACTAATTGTAGGTAGGCCTGTCACAATAATTACTATATTGAGTTATTGTTCAATATACATATGCTGGAACAATATGTTTTTGAGGTTAGTAATTATCATGTGCACATTTTCTTTGAACTATTTTTCTTTGTGGTAATTTTTGGCTATATAATAAGATTTAAACCATATAAACTTTGGATTAATAACTTCTATGACTCATTACAGACGCAAACTAATACTAAAGTCTTCTGTTTATTTATTGCAGCTCATGATTTTTTAACAATATTGCACATTTAGAATAGTTTCTGAGGTTTAAATCTGCTTTAGGGTTATTGTGTCAGTATCATAAATTAGTTTCAATATTATAATTCCTTCAGTATTATCATTCCTATTTTTACTTCAGCAATATATCACACTTTTTGTTATTGTGACAGGCCTAACCATCTAAGGATGTCACAATATATTGTATATTAAAAACAATATAATAGTGTTGTATAATGTGTAATTATAATTTAATTACTTATGTATGTATTAAAGAATAGTTAAAAGAACCATGACCAAACTAAAATGTCTAAACTTGGGCTAAACCAGGACAAAAACTAAACTTGACTAAACAATTGGCAGTCTAAGCTTGATTCCTTGATTAAACACAATCAAATTAATACAATTAGGATTAAACAGGATTAATTAACCCCTGAACATGCCTTTAGCCCTTTGAGAGATGCTGCCAGTGTTATTGTTTGAAAATGCATTGTAACTGTGAGAGCCTTATGTTATGAAGGGCATCTTATGGAGAGTGATGGTGTTATTATAGATATATTTTGTCAGTTCATTTTGAGTCTGTCTCTCGCCCTTGCCCGGAGGTCTCTCCCTGAGCCGCTCTTTCTCAGCTGGGCCTAATGGAGCTGATGAGGCTTTAATGTACAGATGGCACTACTTCCTCCAAACACTCAGCACTTTTTCTACTTTAATAGTCGGGCAAGTGGATTGTTCAGACGCCATGTTTTTCCTCTAAATTAAATGCTGATGTACAATTTAGGGCTCATTACACTGCTCACCGCTCTGCCCTGTGTTGCCACTCTGTTTGTGGCTCAGGAGTTTGGTTTGGATCCAGTGCTTTGTCCTTCATTGTTGTGTTGCCAAGAAGTAAAAATGTATTTAAAAAATGTTTATGCTTGCTGTAACTTGGGTTTCACATTCCTTGTATTTCTGACATAATTGAACCAGTGACCACACTACAGGCTTTGTGTGTAACATTCATAGATACCACTTCCTGTATGTCACCTGCTGATTACGTGACGATGCATAATATTAATGCATTCACTAATTGTTATTCAGGGAAAGAGCTGCTGCTCAGACACAGCTCTTTCTGATTGTCACACTGTGTTTGCCTGCACTTGGTGCACAAACACTCATATTAACACCTGACATTTTCTCTTCTAGCCAACAACGCCGGGGCCTGTTTCCCTAAACAAGGTAACTGACCGGCGGGCCAATGAAGCCCTCTTCATTTCTCAATGTTGTTTTTTTTTTTTTTTTTCCTCATATTTTTGGTTTGTTCCCATAACGTCACTTGACTGTCTCCCTCCTGTACGTCTTCCACCTCGGGCTGTGTTTTCTGTCAGTTTCTGAACTGATTAAAGGGCAACTCTCAGAAAGCACATGTCAAAGTCAGAACATGTCCAGAGAGTGACACTGTGTCTAGTGCTGCAGAGGAAAGGCTCTGAGCAAGAGTCATTAGAGCACAGGCTCCTTCAGACTGACGTCTTACTCAACATTGTCTCAATTTTCCTCATACCTTCAAATATTTCAAAAGCAAATCTGAAACCGACTTAAGATGACAAGAAAGCATAACAAAAGGATATGTCTAGCAAGCCTTGTTGCTTTGATCTATTGCAAACTCACTATAGTTATTTTCTGTTCCCTTCAGAACAATGAAACAATACTTCTCCCAAATACCTGGATTATGGTGGCAAACAGTCTAATATCTCATCTCTCTCTCTCCCCCTCTCCCTCCTCCTCCCATCCTTCTCCCCTCCACCTTCTAACACACACACTCCATTGGTCTGCACCTGTGTGGGACTGTTTTTGTGTAATTCTCTGCATGATTGTGTGGATGCCTATTCACTTCTGCATCTTCTCCACTCTTCTCCTCTCCCCCGGGTCCCTGTGTGCCTCCTTCAGATCCCGAGCGAGGTGGCAGTCACATGATCTCCACTGATGACTTGGAGTACCCCCGAGAGTACCGCACGCTGGGGAATGCACGCAGGTTCTCAAATGTGGGTCTGGTGCACACGTCAGAGCACAGGCACACGGTCACGGCGGCGCAGAGCCTGGAGGCCCTCACCAACCTCCACAAGGCTGACATGGAGCGCAAAAGAGATGCCTTCATGGACCACCTCAAGAGCAAGTACCAGCAGCAACAACAGCAGCTGCAGCACCATAGCCCTCACCACACGCCCCCCTCGCCCTCCCCATCCCACGGCAGTATGAGGTCATCAGAGCGCGCCGCACGGGAGGCCAGAGAACAGGTACAGCGCAGTATGGTGCTTGTTCTGTGTGCTGCATGCTGAGTTGGGTTTTTATCACTATATAATGTTGAATTGGCTCTGTACACAATAGCGCCCCACAATACTTCCTTTCCAATTTGATTTGATTTGATTTGAAGATAGGCTTTATTTTAATAAATTTGAATTTTAATAGATTGTTTATTTTATGTTTTACGATTTTAATAAAAGTGACTGTTAGCTTCTAAACACAGTGAGCTTGCTAGTGTCCTGCTGTGTACATGGCCTATTGCCTCTCTTTCAAGACTGCAAATACAACATTTTAAATAATGTTTTTACAATGATCTTTAACAATTTTTTATTCTACCAATTTAGCTCAGTCTTCATTAATTACTTTCATCCAGTTATTTGGCTACATACAGTGTTTAATAAAACTGTAAGGAAAAGTTTGGCATAAAGGTTAGGGCTGGTCTAATATAGATGTTTTTGTTTTTTTGTCTTGAGCCGATATGTGTGCCCCGTATTTGCTGATACAGATACTAAAATTTTATATGCATAGTAAGACCCACAAATGTATAAGTTATAGTAGGTCACAAATGAACATTTCATGATTAAAAACAATAATAAATTTATTTATCTGGGATGTACAATAAATTTATGATTCTGTACACATAAAGCCAAATTTCTACTCTAATTGCTTTCTCTTTTTGAGAGAAGAATCTAAATATGCAGGATTTATTTGTTAAAAATGTCTGAATGAAATAAAACACTGAGGAAACATCATTGTAACATAGATCAAAAAATAGCATAATATAGGCCCTTTAACACAGATTATCTGAAGCATACTGCCCTCACTCACTTAGTTTGAACCCCATTTTAATACATTTTTTATATATTTGAACTTAATCACTTGCATATTAACATAAATACACAGTTCTTTAGACATTCCTATATATTTAGAGAGAATGTGAGACTATTTATTACAATTAAAAATTCATGACTGAAAACCACAGTGCTGTAACATAATGAATTCAGATGCTTTCAAACAGGTGCAAACCACAAAGCAAGAGTAATTAACTTTCAATTATGCTCTGGCTGTTTAGACAAATTACCACTGTACATCAGCAGTTTGTCATTTTTCATTTTAATGTTCACTCAACTGCAATCAGTGAAACCACCTTTGGGCCTTTGTCATAGAGACTCGTGACATTGTTTTCTTACTTAAGTGTACATGAAATGAGCAATTATTGGTTTAGCTTGAGAGAAAATATGGTATTTAACTTCATAATTGAACCTAGAATTCTGTATTGCCTCAATCCATAATGCCATTGTGCCCATAGTATTATGTACAATGATTCCCTGTTTCACAATGCCAACTAATCCAGACTGTTACATACATAAAAAGGCAAAGAAATTAGACCAAATCAACCAAGACAAATAAATATTTCTGTTTTATATAAATGATGTGATATTTAGAGTAATATTGCAGTTGATAAACAAAATGAACAAAATGTAAAGCCATTTATTTATGTTATAGTTTATTACTTTTTACCCAGAAAAAGGCATATGTCTTTTTTAACTTACATATTAATACCATTCTGAAGGCCCGTGCTTGGAGCCTTGTACCTTTTCTTTATTAATTGTGTTTGTCAATCTCATGGACATGTAAAACATGAATGGACAACTGTAACCCACATATTTCAGTCAAATCAGCCAGTCTGAGAAAAATCTGGACCAGTTCCAAACCCACAAATAAAAAAAATAAAAAAACACAAACATTTAATAGAACCTTTATTTGAATTCCACCTGAACTTTTTTGCCTAATTACAGGTCCCTAAATCTCATTTTAGTGAGAGCTGCTTCAGCTTTGACATGGGAATTTTCATGAATGATGCTCCATCTGCTGTCTATCAGATCATCCCCAGGGACAGCAGCTATATACCTATTCTTATATTCATCCCAACTAATTCAGGTGGAATTTGTAATCTGACTTTTCCACTGTGTAGAGCTTGTTCCTACTTAAAGTTAGATTAGATCAGTCAGCAGAGACCAAAACTACAGAGCCTCAGCATCATTATAGGACACTTTGCAAAATCAGCTTTGCTTCGAAACACATTTGTTCCCAAAATATACAACCAACTTTCAGATATCACTCTAAAAAGACTCAGTTTGGTTCTACTTGGCAAACCAGGGTAAGTGACTTTGAAAAATGGAGTTTGAAGCCGACAGACTGAGCTCATATGAACCATGATAAAAGTGACATTTTGATACATCAGTCAGAAAGTATTTAAAGGAAATGTTGATACTTGAGGAACTGAGTGTGTGTCTCTGGAGATAGACCCACATACTTTGATGATAAGGTCAGTGACTCCATGTTATCAGGCTTTAAAAAGAGTGGTATGAAAGCAGCTTAGTGTGAGCAGAGCTACTTATTCAGATAATAGACAAATACAGAAGGGCTGACACTTAGACTGTCTCTAGGGCCATGTTATTAGGATTCCTCTGGGTCCCAGTCATGTGTGTCCTGTCACTGTGGCACTGCCTATGTACTAGTCATAACTTAAGAACTATAAGAAAATACTGTTGACAACATGATTAGACTTAAAGGTGCACTGTGTAACTATTTGGGGGCATGGTCCGTCACCTGCTTGTATCCATAAAGTTATTACTTTGTCTAAAATATTCCACCATATTGCATTTAAGATACACTGTGTAACAATCCCAACCAAAAACTTATGTTGCTTGCATTTATTCAGTTACAGAGGATTTTAAAGTCTTGATAACCACGCATTCTTACTGAGAGCAGATCAGACCTATAAGCTGTCCTAGTAGCATTTCCTGCTTGACTCAGTGGCGATAGATGTTTAATGCCATGCCATGAGACATTTCCAGTAACAGCATTTCATCCTGCATTTAAAAGTGCTCTTAGAGTTTTCTTTTATTGCTAGAAAAATATGTAAAAACATCTTCATGGACACATATAGTAGGTGGTGGACCCTCCATCAGAAATTTTACATAATGCACCTTTTATGTATCAAAGTTAACAAATTATGGAAAAATGTCTAATTACAGCATCTCATTGCCTTTTTGAGAACTCCACTAGACAATGGAAACTGATTGCATGTTACTACAATACTGCACTCCACAATTAAATGTTAAAACAGTAGAAAATAATGACATTGTAAGGGTCATTTTCACAATTTCTTTTTTTTCAGTCTTAAGAGCTAATAATGAGAGATTTGCCTCAGAATGCTCATCTGGTTTAATGAGAGTCAGTCTTTTTAATGGCATACAATTGGCATAATATATTTAAATAATTAAAATATTAAATTAATATAGAGCCATGACATTTTTCAGTATTTTTCAGTTTTTTGTATGCCACATTTGAAGAGAATACCTCATTTATGGCTTTAAAGCTCACTGTAATGTAAGTGCAATAGGATAGTAAGAGTGTGAATGGGAGGAGGAGGGGCCAATGACAGACAGGTGGAGTCCTTAGTTTCCACGGCAACCGCTCCCTTATATGGTCATGGAGAATATCGCATTGCAAAGGTCAGGCTGTGCATATAGAAAATGATCTTTAAATGAGCAAAGAACATATGGCAGAAAACACAGAGGAGACAGTGCACATATCCTAAAGTGACTGAGCCATTTTAAGCACAGTGGGGGTTGGAAATGCAGCAATGGGATCCCTAGTCATACATGTTGTAAGCGTAGATGCTCAAAGGAGGGGCAGAGGGATGGGAGAGGGAGAGAGAAGAGAGAGAGAAGAGAGGAGGAGCACACCAAGCATTCAGAAATGTCCCAGTGCACAATTAGCCCCGTGCATGCAGAAACCAGCCGTCCATCTGCGAAAGAGTTAACCGGGCTGGTGTTGTAATGAATTAAATAAAAGAGTTTCCGCTGCATGTGCTTGTGACTGAGAGAGGAGAGAGAGAGAGAGCGGCAAGGGGAGGTGGGTTTCACCGATACAGAGGAGAGCCAAAGACATGGGCTCACTGAGGATACAAGAACGTACCTGATGGACAATTTGAACATGCATAACTGGAGTGGCGGATAGCTACAGGTGCACTGCAGGTGAGACAGAACTCAACGCTTTTGATTTTGCCAACTGTTATAGGGATGTTGTTGTTGTAATAGCCCGGATTAGATTTCACGTGCTTGTTGTGGTTGTTGTGGTAACCGTGAGCATAGAAAACCGCCGGCTAGACAGCGGCTGAGTGGACAATATAATAACTCATGTAGCTAATTTGCAGTGAAGCGTCAATTTGTTATGCTATTTATTTTGCTTGCGGTAGGACGCCGGGGGGTACCTGTAGTAGTAGACTGATGGTGGAGGATAAGAATGACTGAAGGCGGGGGTGCGGAGGGGATGACGGCATGGGAAAGGGGGGGCCAGTGGAGGTGGTTTGAGCAGGGTACTTTACATGCAGGTCAGGTAACGCAGCTCTCCTCTCGCTGTTCGACTGGCTCCTTCTGTTATAAAGGATATCTCCACTCGCTACATTCACTATACACGTGTACACAGCCTTTTGTACATGCAGTTCTCACTATGCATGCAGTAAATAGACGGATTTGAGACTCAAGCCCCAAGTCAATACAGGCTCCATAAACTGTTTCCTTGGGGCTCAGTAGAGATTTAATTCCTGCCATAACGAACCTTCTGCAATTTGATAACAGATTTCCAAGTGTATTTCCTACAGATGGTTAAATAAGCACACAAGATATAGCAATAATAATTTGTTTTCTAATCATCAGGAATTACATTTTTTTACAATGCTTATAGCTTGCAGTTTGTATAACTATACTTAACTTTATCATGCTCTTGAGGTATGGCAAAAAAGGTAGTTACATCACAAGGATGGATTCAAAGGATATATTTGAAAATTACTATTTTATTATTTATTTAAGATTATTTTCAGTTCTTAAAGGTGCACTGTGTAACTTTTTGGTTGGGAATCTGTCACCTTCTTGTTTCTCTGGAAATGTTATTGCTCTGCCTGGAATATTCCACAATATAGCATAAAATAGCTCTAACTTATATTATTTCAATGTAATGTATAGGGGTGTCACAATATCCAAGTCTCACGGTACGATATCATCGATATCATCATGGTATGAACTAGAGCCCGACCGATATATCGGTTGGCCGATATTATCGGCTGATATGGGCAACTTTAGGCATATCGGCTATCGGCCGATATGCTTGCTGATAGGGGCCGATATTTCACGTGGGCATGTTATACCTCGTTATAAAGCTTAGACTCTCTACATTCTGTTCATTTAATCCAATTTACAGACAGATAAATGTCCTAATATGTGGCTCCACATCAGTATTTATCTACGAAGTCATTTGTCTGTGTGTGTCCATACTGTCCCTGAACACACCACAGAGTCGCGTCACTCACGTGTGTTTGTTTACACCTGCAGACACAGATCCAAACACTGAGATTATATTCTTTTTACGGACAATCGGTTTGAGTCTAGATTAAAAGGACATTTATTAGTGCTGTGAGGAGGAGCCTGTATGAGCGGTGAGTGTTGGAAATATGTCGACTCTGAAGCTAGTTTTTGTCATTTGTTATGGGTTAGCTGCTGTAGCTCCCGCACATAAACAGACTGTTTTCTATTGGTCTGTTCTAAAGTGACTATATTGGCCGTATATTTGCTCCTGGACCTGCACTGATATGTAAATGAGCTGTGAACAGACGTGTGAATTATGACATTTGCGCCTATAATTAATTACTGCGGCGCGCACGTATTTACGGCTAAAGGCTAATAGCGCTACTTTCTTTACTAGTTATGGGTCCGTCGCGAACGAAATGACTCTTAGAACCGGCTCTTTGAAGGGAACGACGGGAGCCTGATCCTTATTGGGAGCCGTGTTTTCTCTTTTTCTCACTTTTTTTCTCTTCACGCTGCGTGATTCGTGGTTTGACAGCGGCAGCGGCTCAAAACAAAACTTTGAGAAATTTGCGTGTACGTATGATTAAAAAAAATAAAAATTAAAAAAACGAGCATATTTGACTGTAGTTTAGCATAAAATAAATAAGTCCCGGTTTAGTCCTTTTTCAGTCCTGGTTTAGACCTGGTTCAGTCCTGATTCAGTCCTGCTTTAGACGTGCTTTAGTCCTGCTTGCAACAAAACAATCTGAAGAGCCACTTGGGAGCCAAAAGAACCAGCAGCTTTTAGTGAGCCGAGCCAAAAGAGCCGGTTCTCTAAAAAGAACTGGAATACCCATCACTAGTGTCTAGAATGTGATGCAAAAATGCCATTAAGCCAACCTACTGTCTGTAAATATGATGTAAAGAGGCAGAATAACAATAAATGTTGCCTAAATAAACCCAATTTAAAATCCACCAGAGCCAAACCTAAGTTTTTTAAACAATTCAACATTTACAGTGAATTTTTACATCACTAAATATATCGGTGATTATATCGGCTATCGGCAGCGCCAACTCCCGTTATATCGGTTTCATATCGGCCACAGCAAAATCCATATCGGTCGGGCTCTAGTATGAACCTCACGGTACGATATTTATTGCGATAAGCTCATGGTATGGTGGGGAGGCTCACGAATAGAGATGTAACAATATCCAAATCTCTTGGTATGATATTTTCATGATATACATCTCACGATATGGTATTTATTGCGATATTTTGTGGAAGCTAACTGTTAATATACTACTTTTTCCTTGTAGTCTTTTCCTTGTATTCCATGTAGTCTGCACTGAAATTGAGCAAAGTATCATGTTCTATGTAGTTCCCTCTGTCTTTGCTGCTATTGTTGCACCATAACTCTTAATTTAAGCAAAGAGACTTATATATATATATATATATATATATATATATATATATATATATATATATATATATATATATATATATATATATATATATTGTGATGGTCCACAATATTATTGTGAGAACTTTGATGATATGATATCACAATATTTCGGTTATTGTTACATCCCTACTAAGGTAGTTTTATTGCTTAAAAATACTTTTAAAAACCAGCATTCTGACTGTGAGCGGGGTTGCCTCTCCACAGATCTAACCTGTAACTTAGTTTGGTTTGGTATGCATGAAGAGAAAAAGGTTTAATGCCATACTGTGAAACATTTCAGACAAAGCAATAACAGCTTTGTGGAGACAAGCATTTGATGGACCCTCCACCATCAGAATTACACAATGCACCTTTAACAGATAGACAGATACTTTATTGATCCTGAAGAAAATTCAGAGTATGGCAACAGCAAAATAGAAAAGATATTTAGAGTTAGCTGTCTATCCTCTCTCATTCTTCAGCTATAGCAGGGATGGGCAGTTATTTTTTCCATGGGGCCACCTGAGAAACAGAGAATATTGTGGAGGGCCTGCATAAAATTGTATTTCTTTATAAAAAAGCACTAAATAGCATTGCTTGACAAGCTGTTGACTGGTAAATGTGTGATTATATATATATATATATATATATATATATATATATATATATATATATATATATATATATATATATATATATATATATATATATATATAGTGAGGTTATAAAAAAAAAAAAATTAACCTTTAAAATAAAAGCAATGCAAAATGTTTATTTTGTAATTCCAAATTAGCTGAAATGGGCCGACCAAAGGGCCGTATGTGGCCTGGGAGCTGCACAATACTCAGGACTGAGTTATAGCAATGCATATATATGTACAGACGTGTGGCGTGTGGGACAAACTTCTTCCAGAGTCTGTCCACGGAGCAGAGCAGAGACAACAGCCTGTCTCCAAAGGTGCTTTCCTCTCCTTTGGTACAGGATGTTTTTCCAAATACAAAACATTTTAAAATATCTTTTTGAGTATAACTTTTAATAGTGAATTAGTTAAAGATCCACTATGTGTGTTCCAGTGTTTAATATAATGAAAAATATGCATTCTTACTCTAAGTGTGGTCGCCTCTCCACAGACCTAGCCTTTAACCAGACCTGGTGTGGTGCTTGTTTCCATGTAGATGGAAAAGGCTTAATGACATATTGTGAAACATTCTTGGCAAAGCAGTAACATCTTCATAGAGACACCTAGATTGTACACCTTTAAATAAGTACAGAACTAAATGATTCTTAACAATGAAAAGCAGGAGATAAGGTGAGTGCTTCAATGGGTCTCTAGTGAGTCAGATAGAAGGATAGAGTACACAGGTGCTCTTCAAGGAGAAGGCCTTTTGAGATTTAAGCTGAGATTTAAGTTAAAACTCTGTTCCTAAATGATTGTTAATGTTGTAGTTCTACTCTAATCTATCAAAGAAAATACTAAGAGTCAGGCAGTCTTTTTGAAGTATCACGTTCACAACCAAACCCCAATTCAGTCCTGAGCTGCAGCAGCACAGACGCAGGAGGAATGTGGTGTCTGTCCTGATAACAGTGGTTAAGGCTTATTAGTGAAGACCAGACACGAAAAACAGCCAGTGGAGCCAAATCACCCCCCACAAATCACCAGAGGACCATTACAGCAGGTCTCACAGTCACTTATCTGTGTGGGAAATAACATCATTAATATTTTTGAGCTATTATTTACAAGGCAGAACCAGAGCTGCTATATGGACATAGACTGTATATATAAATGGACATAGCTAACTCTCTAACCGCCGCGTTCAAAATAGGAAGTATTCATGGGGTCTCTTCCGGCTCCATTAGCTCTGTTTTCGGTTCACTTTACATTGAAAAAGTGTCACCCTTCTCTCTGTATCTGTTGCTATTAGCCACATCATTTTGGTTTTATATGCTGTATTAACCCGCTCTACATGACTCTGGTGATTTCTTTCGCTATTTTGTCCGTAAATAAATTCCTATTCCTAATATGGACTTGGCTTCAAATTCGTTCCTATAACTGCTAGCATCACGAGCTTCATTTGACAGGAGCGGAATACTATGGGTGACGTCACATTTCTGTAGTCCACTTCTTTATACAGTCTATGGGTTAGACCAGTGACTGACAAACTCTAGTCTAATGAAAGGTTAATTCTGAGGCAATTTCAGTGACATCTAAAACCAGAACAATATTTGTACTTTCCCAATAAGTACAACTAGATAATACTTTTGCAATCAATCATAAATATGTTTGTGCTTTTGAAACATGCTTGTAGATGTCTTGGTTGAATTTGAAATATTTACAACTGAACTCACTGTAAAATGAAACACAAGAAAAATGCAAATACAAAGCAAAATATTATCTTAAAAGTCATGTACTAAATTTTTTTCCCATGTATTAGAACACAGATATATTTTATAAGGTCCAAATAAGTCTGCTGTGTAATGTATGCATCTAATTACAAAGCATTTATCATTAGGAAGTGTGTGTTAGCATGCTACTTGTCGCTTACTGTGCTGTGACATTCTGACCTCTGAATGTTGTTGCACATCTTTAACTGGTACAGTAAGTCTTTTTACTGTACACTTTCTTCTACTTAATTCCTATTAGATGTTTTACATAAAAGAGTTCTTGTTTTGGAAAAGACATCTACTGGTTGATTTTTTTTTTTTTTTTTATAATGACAACAATTCATAAGAAATGCTAAATTAGCACCATGTCATAGTATTTTTCCCTATGCATGATTCACTGTTTGAAGTTCCAAAAGTTCTTGCTCGTGGCCTCAAATTCACAGTTCAAAATATTTGTTATAGATTAGTTTATTTAAAAATGCAATGATAAATAAACAACAGTCCTCATATATATTGAGTCACATTTGGTTTTTCCTTGATTCTCCTGCTCATTTCTAGTCATTTGTAAAGCATAAAGTATTGAAATGAAGGCTGATTTTGAAATGCACCTCTATAATAAATCATAACTTGCCTGTCGTCTCTGGGAAAGTAATGGCTGTGATGAAATGAAGCTGAATGGACTGAAATTGCCTGAAGATAAGAATAAACCCTGAGTTCAAATTATTCATGAACCCTTTGCAAACCACTTTTTCCTTTTTTCCAACATCATTATTGCATTTTTGTTGGGGTCACTGGAAACTTGACCTGGTTTAAAAAGTCAGGTAATCCCATTTGAAAACATCATAGCACCTTATGTATATTGTAAATCAGCATGACACCTGGTCTAAATATGCAGGTGAGGTAGCAAGTTTTATATCCAAAATACGACAGGTGAAAAATGACTGAGGCTGGCTGGCTTGTGGCTCTTAAACATCAAGGAGACAAGCCAGGTGATACTTGTTTTTATTTCAGCCTTTTTATTTCCCCTTTACCTGATACAGCCCATAGCACAATGTTGTTTTGAAGTGTGCCATAAAAACATCTCTCCCATAGTTTACCACTAATGAGACTTGACCACAGTTAAGATAATTACACTACATTAAGGTAGAAATTATGTTAACAGTAGTGAAAGACTTTGTAAGTGGATTCAGGTTTTAAAGACATGCAGTACACCAGTTGCGATGACTGTTTGTATAAGCACATATACTGTAAATAGGTTGCCTTAACAGCATATGTTTAAAATAAAAATATGAGTCATAATACATCTGCTCAGAAGTACTTGATGACTTCAATATCTTTTCAAATGTGTGGTACATTTATAAGCTATATATAGTTAGCAGCAACAATCTAAAATCTGTGCAGGATCCATCACCTGCTTTTCTTCATAAAGATGTTATTACTTTTTAAACAGAAAATGAATAAATAGAATAGAATAAATAGAAAATGTAAAAGTGGACAAGGTACATTTTCCAGTAAGGGTAACTTTCTGTTTAAAGACTACTGTTTTAACCCTCGTAGAGCACCTTTTTTACTCTTTTATGACCCAGTGAAGCGCTCTACCTTTTTTTTTTCATCTGATGTTATTACTTTTGTTTGGAAAGTTCCACAGTATGTCATTAAATGTATCTGTTTCCATAGAGAAAAAGCAGTTATCAAGGCCAAGTAACAGGTCAGATCTGCAAAGGCGAGGCTACTCACACACATGTAATAACATCTCCATAGAAACCAGAAGGTGGCAACTTCCACACCAGAAAAGCTACACTGTGTAGCTTTAATAAGACATCCTTGCCACTCAAAAATCCTTGGTTTAGTAACTCATATTTGGATGTATCATTTTAACTCTTATAGTATTGTAAGGTTTAGGGTTTGTATCTTATATCTGGTCTATTCCATATTATAGATGAAAGTAGTTCTTTACAATTTACATAGCACTAAATATCTTTTTCCTTTCTTTTCTTATTCACTTTCTCCTTGTGCCTTCGTCACCACAACCGGTAGCAACAGCCCAACTACTGGAGCTTTAAGGTAAGAACCAATTTAGTTGCTTTTGTGAACCTGTCTGTCTATACGCTTTGCCCTTTACTTAAACTGTTCTTTTCAAAACACCACTTCTGCCTCAGCATACTGCACACTGGTATTTTCAGCCCCATAGCGCCATGTATATGTGTGTATAATTGTTCTATCATTGGCACTGGCTCCATCTTAAAGTTATGCAGCTCTCCATTTAATCTGTAGAAGCCGAATCTCGCTGGATTTATGATGCTTCATCTGTGTGTGTTTAATAGCCTTGAGCCATGTGACCCAGCTGAAGAATTACACCAGTGGATCAGACATTACAAAGACATTTCAGAAGTGGCACTGAGGCATTGCTGAAATAATGCTTTGACTTTAGAGCACGGCCTCGAGTCGTCCACAGGTTGTGTGAAAATATGGTTCGTGTGAGGTCAGGGTAGAGATGTATTGGCTCTATATAAGCAAGCATACGGCTCATATTTCACTACCACTGCTGTAGACTCAAGTGTTAATTTGAGGCAAGTAATTTGGTTTAATTGAACAATTATATGAAATTACCATTCCTTTTATTGTGGATTGTGGATATTGCTACAATATGTATAAATAACAACTTCAGGGTGGTTGAACCTTTATGCATCTTATTAAAGATTATAAAAGATTATGTAATTTTCTGGAGCTGGCACGTCACTTGTATGATTCCTTGGAAATTGAAAGTTTAACCACACTTAGAGGCATTCTCCATGGAGTGCAAAAAAGGCAACAAAATTAAATAAATAAAAATAAGCAACAAACAACACATGCTTTTATTTTATTTTTATTTTAATTTTTTTGCTAAAAAGTTTTTATTTTTTATTGTTGTAGTGTTTAATACTTGTTGCTGGCACGTGTTTCTTGCTCACTCACTACAGATGGAAATTAGCTCTGTAACCTTTGTAAACTGGCATATTTACAGAAAAGTTTACCTATTTATCAGAAATGTTAAATAATGTGTCTTTAAATGGGGTCTGTTCCAGTTCAAATGATTGAGTAGGTTCATAATTTCAGTCATAAACCACTGAAAGTCATGATTCATTAATTTAAAAAGGAAATATAAAACTGTTCTGTTTTTCAAGGGGTTGCAAAATTATTAAAGCAGACCTATTATGCAAAATTGACTTTCAGAGCTTTTAACAATGTTATGATTATTTCCCCTTCTCATTTCCCCTCTTGAAGTTGTATTTGGAGTGATTTGTCCATGTTGGAGCGATCTTTAATCACTTTTTTCAAGACGTCATAATGTAGATTTTTACTGCTGCCAGCATACGTCATTGTCCGTGCTGTATGCTTACTTTGTTCTCCAATTTTATTTCTTTAAATCAGTGATTCATATAGGATTTAGCCACGTTGCGTTGTCATTTTGGCACAAATTAAAAAAAAAAAAAATCTGCTATGCACTAGGGTGATGTGCAGCTATCCATAGGAGGGGCCAACAACTTCACAGGTCTTTGTTGTGATGACATTTATGGCAATGCCAGCTACTATTTATTAAGTCATTTCAGATTAATGTTGCGCTTTAAAATGAGTAAATTACAACATAATGATCCACGGTTGTCATAGATTATAATTATACAGCAGGCTCAAGCACAATATTCACAATATATTTAGTCTTCTTTTTGCAAAATGAGGTAACTATAACTAAATGAACACGATAACTAAATGATATACAGTATGTCTTAAAAAATAAATGTAGGAACCACTTTTTTAATCAGTGATATAAGTGCTTATATTTTTATGACCATGACCAAAATGACTGTTCACACCTTTAACTGTGAATGGTGTAAATGTCACTGAATAACAATAGCCTTATGCTCCTCTTACCCATGACATCTCCAACTGACACCACATCCCTACACCAACCACACCAATAACACAAACAATCCTTCTATTGTACTTGATGGTTATATTAAACAATTCATACCACAGGCGTATTGCAGTCACCACACATAAATTCATTCATTCTCGGTATTGAGATTGTACAGCAGAGGTAATAAAACAAAGGGAACAGCCATACTCTCTGAGGTGACAGTGGATCTAACGCTATTTGCTTCAGCATGCACTTTTGTCTACACTGTTTATGTTGACACAATTTCCCTTCTCAATTTTCAGTATTTATTTCCAAAGCCTCTGAAAGAGCTTTTCCACTGCTTCACAGCACCACCTTTAATCGAGACACCGCGTTTCCCACAATCCCCTGCCTGCGGAGAGTAAATACAACCGTTTGTCCTGAGTTTACCCCAACACCCTTCTCAAAACAACATGGGCGGATCAGAGTGCTTATTTAATAGGAAATGCATCCAACTTACCTTGACAACATCCGCTTTTAGATAGTTAAATCTGTCTTCGAGAGAGGCAATAGAGAGGAAGTTATAGTGTAAATTCTAGGGTTGACAGATAGATTTCAGACCAGTAAATGCTGTCACTGTGTCCATGAGCAAGACCACCCTGGCTATAAAAATGTAGTAGGAATATAGCGTGTGAGTGATTGGATTGGTGAGGCTGTAAATGTAGATTGAAGAACAACTTTAATTCTATATTTTTGTTGTGTTTTAAGACTGAATTAAGTTTTTAATTGGACTGAACAGGAACATTTCAAAAGCCAAAACAATATAATAATATAGGTCAAGTTATGCTCATTATATTAGGTATATAATATAGTATATGTCTACATCAGAGGTGACCTTAGGGTGAGAGTAAAATTCTGACTTAATGCTACTTTGCAGCTGATGCCATTAACAGTCCCTGGAGTTGTGATGCTAACTGAAGGCACTGCTCTGTCTAAAGATCAAGTTAGACTTTAATCTGAGATTTGTTTTAACACAATTGGACCATAAAGATTTGAAAAAAATAAATAAATAAATTAGCCACATAGAGCTTTTTCATTGACTAAGAAAACCTTTATCAAACCTTGCAGAAACAACAGAATGTGTCACTCTATTGTCGATTAACCTCAGACTGTAAATTACTTTCCCAGGAGCAAAGCTTTAACATGTTCCATCCATTTTCAAGCTTCTATTTTGCTTTTTGTATGTATCAAAAAGGAAAATCATTGACTGCACTCACTACAATCATCTCCTACCATTTTGTCTTTCTTTTGCCTCTAGGACAACTGATTGCATCTATGCACAATTCAAAGCAATTTGGCCAAGCAATTTCTACCATGCATTGATAAACTCTTCATAAAGACCATTTTAGGCCTTGGGATTGTATGTCCAGGCAGCAGTTGAATTGACTAAAATAATCATAGTGGCTGTAAAATGCTCTCACAAAAAGATCAGCTTAATTTATGTATTTGCTGTTTTTTATTAAGAGGGAAAAGTTGAGAAGTTTTGTCACAAATAGCAACATAATGTGTCCAGACATTGTTTTGAATTGACTAAAGAAAACACAGCAGCACCATCCACTTGATTGTTCAACTTGACCAACTTCAGATAAGAACTCTATAGCCTAGGTTTGAAAGTTGATATATCCTTGGGCAAAACATTTCACCGACAATGTATGAATGTATTATGTGTGGTTATTGGGGTTGGAGGGGCAGATGTTGCAGACTGGCAGTCTACTATATTGCAAAGAGGGTAGAGGCTCTTTAAAAGCTTGCTCAAGTGCAATGCCAATACATTCTAAAACATTAGTATAATTTCTTGACCCAAAATGCACCTTTTCTTCTGTAAGAACAATAGAAGTAATACCATATTCTACCTGTATTCTTTGCCGGTCAAGTAGGTCAATGTCAATACTATGGAAATGATCCAGTAGCAACAAGGTATTTAATTTGCACAATAAAGTTTTCAGTTAAGTTTTATTTAATACTACCACAAGTTTTTTGTTATGATCATTGACTGTATACAGAGGTGAACCAAGTGAGGATGACGTCACTCATAGCTTTCTTCTCCAGCCAAATGAAGCTTGCTGAGGCTAGCAGTTATCCAGTCGTGAGTGTCATGGCATAGAGTTGATGGAACTGGAAGTTTGCCTATGCTCGCTTCCTTTTTGAATTAGGGTGGCGAGTGGGTTAACTATGGTTCTGACACACACTACCTCAAGACCAATTTTTTTTTAACTTTTATATGATTTTTTTTCAATCTTAATACCAGTTCAAATGGGTAAATATTTTTAAAAGTTCTTAACTTCCCACTTTCTTTCTCTTAGTATGCTAATTAGGTCAATGTCAAAACCCCTTACTGAAAATTCGTATCGACAAATGCAACCTGATATTTGTGAAACTTCAGACATGCAGGAAAGCTATGTAGAATGCATGCAGCTTTATAAGTGGCACAGGAAGAAATTAAGTGAAACTCGATCAGTGTAATTCAAAGAAACAGATATCAAAAATAGCACCAAGGATGGAATCTCGTGAGGAAGGTTAATGCATTGTTGCGAGGACAAAAGCTCTGAAAATGATGGGAGGTAGAAGAGGTGTGACGATTGTGAATTTTGCCATTTAACACCTGTCTTTCAGATTTTACCCTGGAGCTAGACACAGAGTTGATTCATTTGCACATACAGGAGCTTTTGACCTGTCTGCGGCTGAAATCATTTCATATCAAGACAAGAAGTTGAACGAAAAGGGACATGTACAGAAGCAAGATTTTAGAATTTAACTCTCCTTGAAACCATCTGTAGACTGTCAGGTTAAAGATTAGTTTAGCTAGAATTACTGGCACTGCTCTCTGGTTCTGAGTATCATCTTTCATTGAAACAAAACTATATCAGGTGTACTTAAATTGAAACGCTCGGTAACTAGGTAATCCAGATAAAATTTTGCTTCAAAAATGTTTATTTTATATAGTATGTTGACATGTCTAATAAAAGTAAACTTGACTTACGCAAGTACTAAATATCATGCTCTTGAAAACCAGGGACTAGCACAAAATTACTTTTATTACTACTTACCTTATTACTGCAAATAGAGCCACTTAGGCCTATCACTGTAATTACTATATCGACTTACAGATCAATGTAAGGTGTAGGGGTGTAACAATAACCGAAATATTGTGATATCGTATCGTCAAAGTCTCTTTGCTTAAATTACGAGTTATGGTGCAACAATTGCAGCAAAAACAGAGGGAACTACATAGACCATGATCCTTTGCTCCATTTCAGTGAGATTTGGATATTGTTACATCTCTAATCGTGAGCCTCCCCACGATATTGTGAGCTTATTGCAATAAATATCGTACGGTGAGGTTCATACCATGACGATATCGTGAGACTTGGATATCGTGACACCCCTAGTTAGGTGGAACTATAATTATTGGTGGTAAATATTTAATTGTGGTTACTTGTCTTTATACGCAAAATGGAAAATGTTGTGTTTTGAGCTGTAGGTTGAATTATGAACTATAATTTCAGTAACAAATTATTGCAGCTCAAAAATTTGGAGTAAATTTTTTTGTGAATAATTTTGCTTGGTTTGATTACAGTATTATCATTTATAGGCTAGATCCACTTTGCCAACTTCTAATGCTACTACTTTCTCAAACTTCAATTGTATCTTTTTTCTCTTTAAATTATTCTTTTCTATACAAACTCTACTCTTTAAACCCAGAATGCATGCATCTTGACCTTTATAGTCTGGGTATGTGCCCTTCATATCCCATGTAAGTACAAGGAAACAAAAACAAGAGGTCACGTTAAGTTTAATGCAGTTTGTAGCCTTAGGCCAATTGTCAGGCTGCTGTGCCCTGCTTTCCACCCCTCTCACTTCTGCACTGTAAGATCATCCTGTTCCCACCATTTCCCATTCTTCTGACAGTGCTTTAAACAGTGTAGATTTCTCCACAGTAATGAGCGCATCTCCGAGCCATAAAACAGCTATACAACAATTCAAAACCACTGCTCTGGTGAAACTTTTAGGAACTTTTGCTGTGAAGTTCCTTAATTAGGCCTGGTTTAGACAAGGCTGGGACTCACAGGGTCCCTCATGATTTGATATGATACACGATACGTGGCTTATGATACGATATTATCACAACATGGTGAGTCATGTGGTAGTGGGTATGTTGCACATGATACTCTGTGCTATACTGCCAATTTTTAAGAACCAAACATATTTTAGAAACAATATTTCTTGTCAAACCAATACTTGTGCAAAGTTAATATGAAGTACATCTATTTTAATAATTCAAACAGTGAATATGTCAAGTGTATAACATAAACAAGTTGTCTTCCACTAAATAAGAAAAAACATTATAGTACAGTCACAAAAAAATTGCAAAAAGATACAAGAAAGTACTCTTGGCGACATTTGGACACAGCAGCCCACAATAAGGATACTTCATAACCAAGTTTAGTATCATAATATATAAATATCTTGATATTTTTGTACACCCTTAGTTTAGTCCCATAACAATCAGATGTTTTAGATCTATAGTCAGATATGAATTAGCACAGCATAAGGTAAAAGTAAATGTTTTTGAGTTTTACCATCAAATTACTCTAAGAAATGTAAATAAAAAACTAGGACAAAACCAGAACTAATCTTGAACTGGATTGGTACTTGGACTGGACCAAACGGAGTCTCCGTGAGGACTTAACCAGGATCAAATTAGGACCAAACTAAGGCAGCCTTGGTCTTGGTTTAGGGCCTGCACTTAGAACTTGTCCTATATTAAAGGTTGTATATTACACAGAATGGATTCTTGTGAGCTTTTCGCCATGTTATATCACTGTTACCTCCCCCAAAACATACCCGGAGTTGTGTTTTATTTCATTCATAGATTGATAGTTTGAATAATTCCTTGTTTGTCTACATTTGAAAAGCTCAAAATGCTCTGTGATGTCATGCAGTAGTCGTTTTCAAGCTACCTTTTACCTTTAGTTCAGTAGAGATTGGCAATTCCAGAGCTCCAGGTGTATGGAGTTTAAACCACAGAGGAGTACTTCCTGTATTACAACATGACAAGGTGGAACAGCACAAATGTGGGTATGTTTTTGATGAGGAAACAACAGTACAACAGATCAGAAAACAGCATTGCAGCAAATAGCGTATAATAATAATTGTTAATAATATTCCTAATAATTGCTCTTTTTATATCATTATGGTATTTTGAGAGCCATTTTTTATTTTGATCCATCAGGGCAGAGAGGGGATGAATTGGGTTTTATGTCAGTTTTTCCACAAAGGAGGCTTAATGGTGGCATGTTTGCTCCACCAGATGCACGACCAGATGGAGTGTCAAGTACATTTATTTACAATGCAAAAATGATGCTGCGAAGAGGTTATTTTCAGTTTTCATGTCACTAAAAATATGGTTATCAATGTTTGAGCCATGTTGTCACCAGGCGAGCTGACTAAGAGGCTGTTTAATCATCAGCTGGTCACAAGTTTGAAAGATTTGTTAATTTGAAATAAGTTCATTATGAAAGAAAAAAACAATCACACTAATAATCACTAATAATGATTTCAGGATTTTTTTGTTAAACCCAGTAGGAAAATTATATCTGGTAAACCCTGCTTATTTAGGCTGAGTTCTTCTCTTAAACAGAAAATACTCTGTTGCACCTTGTGACGTCATGTGGTAATACAGGAAGTGCACCACTGTGTTTTAAAATTTCGTAGAATGGTTTCAGCCCTGGAATTGCCAATCTCCAGTGGAACAAAAGGTAAAAGAAACACAACTCCGGGCATGCTTTTGAGGAGGTAACAACATTATAACACGGCTTAATGTTCACCAGAGTCATTTTTGTGCAATATAGGACTTTTAAATTCAATTAAAATCCATACCAATCTATACCAATAATTCACAATTTTAAGGACTGTTTCTTGCCATGTCACTGTAGTTCCCCTGTCACTGTAGTTCCCCTGTCTTGTTTCTCACACACTGCAGTATTTGCTTCTCTAAACCTGTGTCTAAGCCCCAGTTAACCGCTGCTGTTGCTGTTGCTGTTGCTGTTGCTGTTGTGGTCACAGTTTAGATAAATGACCCCATTAGAACACTGTGGGGGTTATCTGTCACTATCCGCTCCTGTGCATGCCCAGACACAGACAGCCATGATCACCAGACACCCCAGCTATTCTTCTGTGTTTGGGTGAAGCTGAATTATGTATAATAGTGACATAAGGCCTGCATGGTTGGAGATACTTCTACTGTAAACATGGTATGATAAATAGGATACTGATTGTTAGGTAGCAGTTACGCTGAATCCCACAATCTATGTCAGTTGAGGTCCAAAATATTGAATTGTAGCTAATTAAAATCTGATTTCAAAGTTCAGTATTTTCATGTAATCTGACATTTGTAAGAAAAGCTGTAGCTGTCATGCTAACTTGAGGCTTTGTTCTATCTGAGGCTTTATTGCTCTTTAATCTGTTTTTTATTTTAACACAATCTGACCATAAAGAACTGACTAATCACAGACCCCTGAATTTTGTTTAATTTTTTTATCCATTTGGTGGTCTTTTCAGACAATCTTACATTTTTTTGACAGTGTTTGCTAATGCATTGTGTCACCATGGTAACTCCTAAGAATTCCACCATTAGAGATACATGTAGAACACAGCAAAATATATTCATTGCAAACGTAGTCACTCCTAAAACTCTAGATAATTCATTCACCGCCTTTCTGTCTGCTGTTGCACACAGGAATTCTCATTAACATAGTTAACTGTTAGGTCAACTAAAATAAAATGTGGTCGACTAAGGCGCCATCGACTTTTATATTGTCAGTATTATGTTTTATACTGTGTATTTGCTAAGAGATTGGGTTAGAGTTTGATGTGTTATGCTTGTAGTTTTGTTCTAATATATTATTCATATTAACATTACATATTAATCTATTGCATTGCAGTTAATCTAATTTAGTGTCCCAAGATTATTGTAAATTCCACCGCTAATTAACAATTATGAATGAACAGCATGCACATATTATAACTGGGATGCTCTGGGCTCATATTACTGACCCTCTGTCCCACCTCCATCACTGTCTCATTAATTAAATACATTCAAAAACTGCCACAGACATCCAGGAAACAGGAAATGACTGTCTGGAGACGAGACGAACCAGCCAGAGCTACTGTACTGTGTCAACCCGTGCAACAGCAGTCAACACAAGGCATTCTGGGTATTCTGGGAGCTCATTACAGAAAGCTGTGAGCCAGAGGAGGGAGCAGTGGGGATCAGGGAGACAGTTCAGTGAGCTGCTCCCCACTCGCACTAACAGTCTTTTAGGGAGAGACACATGAGTACGGGCCATTGGGACAAGGGGACAGACACAGACCAAGATTTGCATAGTTTTATTTCATTTCTAGTTGGTTTCTAAGATGGTTGAATGAGAGGATTTTAGCCATGGCACCATTTCAGCTTGTTATTTTTTTTATATGTCTTTATCCAATTAAGGCTGCTATATTGAAACTAGATATTCTGTGGCTCTTTCCTATGCAGATTTAGCAATATCTTGCTCTATATTAAAAGTTGTGTATTGCACAAAATTGACTCCTGTGAACTCTTAGTCATGTTGTAATGATGTTACCTAATCAATAACATATCTGGAATTGTGTTTTGTTTCATTCACACATGTTTGAGTAATCTAGTCATCTCCAAAGCTCAAAATTTTCATTTCCATTCATTTTTCACCTTGTGATGTGAGCTACCTTTTACCTTTTGTTTATTAAAACTGAGCAAGGTAGAACAGAGGGTTTTTTTGTTTGAGAGGAAAAATCAGCCTAAATATGCAGTGTTGGTGGATTTTCATGAAAACAGGTGAGAAAATAATGTAATATAGGCCCTTTAAAGTTATCTGTAAGACCGCACTGTACTATTATAGAAGCTACTAATATTTTGTGTTGAAAATGACATAAAACCAGCTATGAAAAAGACTTTTTTAATCATCATTGTAGTATTAAGTATAAAACTTTGTTCTTAGCTTTGCCCTAGAGCTTGAAAAGGTGGTATTATGACAACACTGATCTAAACCTCAATAAATAAGCACTATTCTAAGTCTTGCCTTGGTTTAGTATTACTGCCCTGCTGTGGAATAAATAAATCACATGTATAGGGAAGAAATCATTGCTGAAACCAAAATTGCAACTAAAATGAATCTCAGAGAGAGCTAGCTACCGTTTGAAAACCATAGAATATTCTTTAATAAGTGGAAAGCAATGGCTGCCTGTAGAAGCATTGTCAAGTTCTTGTTAATCTCATTATGCTCCTTTTGTAGCCTCCTTTTTGTCTGTTTTCCTCTTGGACTTTCTAAATAATCCCTGTGAAAATCCATTTTGTCTGCCTAAATCTCTGCTCTCAGTCTCAAAATGCGTGTCCCTGTTTCTTGGTCCCCTGCAGAGTCGCAGTCCAAGGCACTCCCAGTCCACCCAGTCTGGACTTGCTGACCAGGCCGCTAAGCTCTCGTTCGCCTCAGCTGAATCCCTGGAGACCATGTCCGAGGCCGACGTGCCCATCGGCTTCAACCGCATGAACCGCTTCCGCCAGAGCCTGCCGCTGTCCCGCTCCGCCAGCCAGAATAAGCTCCGATCTCCAGGTGAATATGAAAGAGCTACAGCACAGGCTCAGTCAGCACTAGGGCTGCTCAGTATTAGAGAAACTGGGCAAACTAATGCTATAAAGACAAAAGTATGTTATTTATTTATAACATTATTACACCCTAGGAATACCTCCCTCCACTTGTTACTTGCAATGTACTGTGCAACCCTAGTCACTGTACTTACATAAGTTTATAGACATACTCTGGCATTAAGGTTAACATTTATCCTATTGAATGCTCTGGCTTTTTTCCACAGTATGGCATTAAGCGTATGTATTTATAGGAGGAAGTACAGTATTTTACAGGTGGCAGACCCTCCTCCGGAAAAGTTACATTGTGTACCTTTAAAGTATGTCAGAATATGTTTGTAAATAAGAGAAATGATTAAATATGAATTTGAATAGATTTATTATCATTGTTTACTCCTTTTTTGATCCCAGTATGGAGAAATGTTTAGATTTACTGTATATGTTTTGCAATGAATATAATGAGCCTTTATTGGAAAACAATCTTGCTATCGCGATGCATTCACTTCTTTCTCGGTCAGAGTGAGGATAGCCATAAATATCCCAGTGTGCTCCTACATCAAGTGCACAGGGAGTAAAGGGAGGCTGTAAACATAAGTGACAGTGACTTATGGGGTGATTTTAAAGGAAGTACAGGCCGATCTGACTAATGTACAGTACTACCAGATACCATATTTTATTTCCCTTCTGCTCTTGTGCTGTAACACTTTTCTGATCTGTAATCACTGGTCTTTCTTTGCTGTGTGTTGTTTTTGTTTGTCCTTCGATGTGAAGATGAGTTTTCAGGTCAGTCAGGTATCAGACCTTTTTAACAACACACAACGAAAGCATGGATCTTTTATATTGTTTTTCCCTATTCCTGGTTCCTTGTATTTTGTTTAACTTTACACATATTTAGACAGATATTCTCCTGTCTGATTGTACACATGTTGGGTGGAATTAAAACTACAGTGCTGTGCAAAGGTTTTAGGCAGGTTTGTGCTCATCTTCATTGACGTTGTGTTTAATTTTTGTAATGAATTAAGACATATATAGATTTTTTGTAAACCTGCCAAACAAAATTCTTAATCATGGAGGCCCAAACCATAATATAACTTCCTCGAATCAAGTCTGTTATACAATACAATACAATTAACATTTAAATAATATATATAAAAAAAAAAACATCCTGTTGGTCAGTTAAAGTTCCTATATTACACAAAATAGATTTTTTTTTTATTTAAACCATGTTATAATGATGTTTCCTCATCACATACCTGGAGGTGTGTTTTGTTTCATTCACACATTAACACTTGTTATCCTTTATCATTAGTCTGTCTATACTGAAAACTCAGAATGCTCTGTTCCACCTCGTGATGTCATGTAGTGGTAGTTTTCAAGTTTGTCGTGTAGCGATAGCCCATGTTTGCCCAGGTTTGAAATTATCCAAAATTACCACATGACATGACAAGGTGGAACAGAGTGTTTTCTATTTGAGAGAAGAACTCAGCCTAAATATGCATGATTTGTGTGTTAAAAATGCGTGAAAAAAAAAACTAAAACACAACTCCAGATAAGTTTTGGATGAGTAAATAACATTATAACATACATCAGAAAATAGTGTAATATTGGCCCTTTAAACACAATACAATTATACAAACAACATATTGCTGGTGAGTTAAATAAATAGTTTCACTAAATCAAACTAAAACTATTAATTATAAATTCATTCTCACAATAAATGCTGATTGTGAGATAGGACCAATGCTTTGAGCTCCAGACTTCTCTATACATTTCAAACATCTTCGTTCATTTGCAAACCCCTGTCCAAGACCATTGCACAGTACTGTTTATAATACAACATTCCATATACTTTTTTCCCCTAAATCTTTCTCTTACCTCATACTTTCTTCATATAACATTTCAGGAGTGCTATTCCTACAGTATGGAGACGAGACGAGGCGCGTGCACATCACTCACGAGCTGACGAGCATGGACACCCTCCACGCCCTCATTGTGCACATGTTCCCCCAGAAGTTAACGGCGGGTATGCTAAAATCCCCCAACACGGCCATTTTGATCAAAGACGAGGCGCGCAATGTTTTCTACGAACTCGAGGACGTGAGAGACATCCAGGACCGGAGCATCATCAAGATCTACCGCAAAGAGCCCATCTACGCCTCGTACCCCGCCGCCGCTCACCTGGCTAATGGGGACCTAAGGGTGAGTCAGAGGGACAAACTTAGAGAGGAGGTTATTTCTGTTTTGGTGTTTGTTCATGTTTGTGTACTGATAGTGGGTGATATGATCAGGGATGCACTGATACAATATTTGTATCGAATATCGGTGCCATTACTGAAAAATGAGCTGGATCGGGTATCAGTTGCATGATATTGGTTTAAGAGATATACCTGGTTGGGCCTTTTCTTGGATGTAGTGAGACTATTTACTGGTGAGACAGTACTGATAATGAACAAACATGTATGTTATTATGAAAATATTGTGACCTGAATAATAACCATTATTGATTAACTGAATAATTTTGACATCTCTAGTGAAAATATTCTATTTGGTCATATTTTGATTCTGTACATACCTGTTTAATGCAGCTCTATGCTCAAACAAAGACACTTGACCCTGCCCACTATTCCTATTAGTTAGGCTCTATGTGAGTGACTGGAAAATTTTACCAAGCACATTGAAGTAGCTAAACTATGACTAAACCTGGAACTAATCCTGGACTAAACCAGAACCAAACCAGGACTGAAACTGGATCAAACCAGAAAAAATGTGACTGCAACCTTAGTTACCTTTCAGAGAGCAGTTAAAGATTAAATAAAAGTGTAGGAATTATGATCATATTAAAATTGAAATTGCAATGAGTCTAAGAAAATTACAATATTATTTTTTCATCAGTTACTCACCCCTGACGTGTAGTTTGTAAGAGCTGATGTAATTCTTGTCCAGCCATCACATGGGCTTCTGAGGAAAGCTTTAGTGTTTGTATTTCAATGGTAACTTTGACAAGCTGCTGGAGTGTATATGGGTTAGTAATTTTACAGGTATTCCTCCTGGAAATGTGTTTTCTTATCTTCAAGTAGGCCATCTGTTGCTTTGCCGACACCAGAGAACATTGTTCCTTTGTGAAAAAGCATATTCTAACATCCAAAGCTATTTCTGCTCCAGTGGAGTTCAAACAAGCCTCAGGGAGACCTTTTTATAATGATTTTGTACAAAACTTTATACTTAACCATCTGGATTAAACACATTGAGAATCTATCTACTGTTAACAATGCACTCAAGAGCTATACAATGTGTCCTTACTTGTATTATGAGAAAATCTATTAATAAAAGAAAAAATCAGGACACATGAAAATTACCAGCACAAATTAAATATCATGTCCTTCTTTACTGCCCTAAAAGTGAAATGCAAAACTTCTCCATTGTGTAGAAGAAGGAATATTTACAGCAAAGTTTTAACACTATTGATACAGCTCCATCAACAGGAGTAAATTTGGTGTTACAGGTTTTGATACAACAGAAGGCTTTTTTTATAGCCAAATCGAAGTTGTAATTTCAGTTGGCACACTTATTAAAGGCAGCTATTATTTAGATAATAGATGGCCTCTGCAAAGGACAAAATATACTTTTGTTCTTAAATGCATTATACCTGTATTTTAGACCTCTGCAAATTCTGGGATCACAATACTTGACAGAAAAATTTGAAGTCTTTCTTGAAGCTATCCTATTTTATTGGGTTATAGTGGGTCTTTTTCACATAGCATAGTATTTCTGAATACTGACCTGAGCCATGATTGCAGTTACTATAAATGCTGTATCAGTTGATCACAAGAGCTCATGCACTTTGATCTGCAGGTCGTCATAGTAACCTCTATCCCGTTGTATTAATTTCAGAGAGAGATGGTGTACTCCTCACGGGACTCCTCTCCAACGAGACGCCTCAACACTCTGCCCTCCTCAGGCTCTGCATCTGGCTCTCCTTCGCGCTCCCGCCTCTCCTACAGCGGGGGGCGCCCTCCATCCATTGCCGGCTCCCAGCACGACCAGCCCAGGCACCCCCATCACGGTTCTCCGGCCCATGGCCCCAACACAGGTCTCACCCCTTCTCCAAGCGCCATCCTGGAACGCCGCGATGTCAAACCCGATGAAGAGGTTTCGGCGAAGAACATGGCTCTAATGAAGAATGAGAGTCTATATGCAGATCCCTATAGTTTGATGCATGAGGGGCGTCTTAGCATTGCTTCTACACAATCGCTCGCTGCTATTGGAGATCCTTTTAGCTTTCCAGTTACGAGCGGTTTGTATCGGCGTGGTTCTGTGAGATCTTTAAGCACGTACTCAGCTGCTGCTTTGCAGTCGGAGCTAGATGACCCTCTATACAAGCCTGGAAGTTCAATCTATGACACTTATTCTTCAGCTACATTGGGTATGGGTTTCCGTATGCCCCCCTCCTCCCCTCAAAAGATCCCTGACATGCGTGAAAGGGACTACTCCAGTACACCGCGGGCTTCACCTGTCAGACAAACTTTCCGTAAAGACTCTTCCTCCTCCGTGTTTGTGGATAGTCCCAAGTCCAGACCCAGCTCCAGTTCAGAGCCTCTGTGTTTGACAGCAGGACCCGGGGAGAGCGGCCGTGCCACCCCAGGATTCGGATCACTGTCGGGGCAGGACTCAGACACCAGCAGGTCAGTTTGGGCCATAGAACTGAGCTGCATATAATTACCGACATTAGATATTTAGATTCCCATAATTAATTGAAGCTGTTCTTGAGGTGCCTAGAAAGAGATATTATCACAATATTGAGTCAAAACAACTGGACTTATTAAAGTTTTGCAGCCAACATTTCACTATTAACCAAGTAGCTTCTTCCTTTGGAAGAAGATTCAATTTGTGATAAAATTCCCATTATGTCTAGTGGAATATGCAGAAATTGTGAAAATATTCAATCTCTCTAGTAATCTCCCAGGCAATTCTTGGTTTTTGTTTTTTTAATGAACTCCCTTCCAAATTCCTCTAGCCAAAGAATTGTTGCTGTTTGAATATAAAACCCAAATATATATTTTTTCACCAACAATCACAATAATATTTTGCTTACTGAGATCAAAGACTAGACTATATCAGGTCTCAATTAGGTTTAAAATAATCTAAAATGAGTAAACCAGGTCTAGTCTTGAGTTCTAGTAGTCTAGGTGTTTTAAAGGTGCACTGTGTAACTTTTTTGGTGGAGGGTCAGTCACCTGCTTGTCTTCATGGATGTTATTACTTTGTCCACAGTGTGTTCCACAGTGTGGCATTAAACTATACATCTTGCATTTACTCAATTACATGTGTTTTATTGACTTAAAAACATGCATTCTTATTGTGAGGGGACTTGCCTCTCCGCAGAGCTGACCTTGTAACTTGGCTCTGTGGCGTCACTTGCTTGTGCTTAGTTGAAATAAATAAGTATCTTCTACATCTTCACGTAGAAATGCATGTGACAGACCCTACACCAGAAAAGTGACACACTGCACATTTAAATAATGATTAATTCAAGATAATACAAAAATATGAATAAATGTGTATCTTAATATAAAACAAATGCACAAACTGCAGAAGTTCCCATGTACCACTAGTTATACAATGTACCATAGTCTGAGAAACACTGTCCTATGCATTACTGTAATAAAGTATGTCAGAACCAATGCTCTCTATTCATTTTTCATATTGGCATTTGTTAATTGCCTCCACCTTGTGCTTTACATGCTTTACATCGGGTCACTGGAGAGTTAAGTGGATATTACACAATAAGTGGACATTTCACTCAATTATGTATTTTATTTTTTTCTTCAGAGATCATCGTTTGGAGAGGATGGAGGCCATGGAGAAGCAGATAGCCAGTTTGACCGGCCTGGTACAGAGTGTACTAACCAGAGCTCCAGATAGTGACAGCACGTAAGACTCTTCATTTAGTGTCAAGGGCCTCTAAAACCTGCTAATACACTCACAGCACACGTATTATTGACAGACAGAGACTATTATAAGGGCCATAATCTCCGCTATTGCAGTGAAGAGGCATATTAGTTTGTGTTAGGACAAGTGTAAGGAACCAGCATTAGCTGCAAGCACTATATTGACGCACTGACCTATAAGGGTTTCTTTAATTGAATTCTCCACCTTATTTACTCTTATAATGATCATACTTCAGACCGACTACGTTTACATGCACAAAAATCAGTTCACTCGTTATCAGAGCTTTGAAATTTCATCAGATGTGGGTAATCTATTTTCTTTCTGATGCAGGTTTTTACAAGGAAAATTGTGCAAAAAAAAAAAGCAAATTAATGTGGCAACGACAAAAATTAAAGATAATTTTAAAAAGAGTTATTTTAAAATTCATTTTTCAAATTTTCTAAATTTTTCACATTTTTCATATTTTCCAAATATAACAGTTAAAATCTAAAAACTAAAATCCATTGATTAACCTGACACACATTACCAGATGTTTTCAATGATCAGCTTTCTTTTGTGCATTTAAACACACATTAAAACCTAGTAGACCGGCAAAGATGGCAAATATTTTTACAAAGACACACTGTAATAAACGATAGTATTGAAAGCAGGACAACAGTCCCAGTAGGACAGCAGCATTAGAAAGTCTGAGCTGCAACAAATAAATAACGGAATTAATCGTTAGCCATAGAAGTTTTTCATGTATTACCACAAAAACACCCCAAATCTCCCCAGTTTGTGCACACGATAAATACTGATCCCCTAAATATATTGTTCGAGCTTTCATATACTGAGCAATATGTTAATATGGTAATTATCGTGACAGACCTAAAACCTAGATTTACATTTGTTTATTAGATTATTCTAGGTATCAGATTTTTACTTGCCTGGTAAATGTACCCACTGACATACACATATGACTACAGCATATAAGATAAGCTTATATTATTTATGATATAGTGCTGTTAGCGTTAGCACTGTAATTGCCTTGCCCTGTGCCCGCTGATCCTCAGGTGCGGCCTGCTGCGTCTCTGCATGATGGCGGGCTGCCCTCCGGACCAAGGGACGGACTTCTCACGGACATTACCTTTCTCTTCCAGCGAGAAGACCGAAACCAACAGCGACGGCTCCGCTACAGGAAGTGAGTACTGTAGCGAAACCATAGATATGTTATAAATGGACATAGCTAACCTACTAGCCGCCTTGGTCAAAATAGGAAGTGAGCATGGGGGCGCTTCTGACTCCATCAACTCTGGCTTTAATTGACTTTACATTGAAAAATTGTCTCCCCTCAGGTAGACTTAAACAAACTTTATCCACAAGGGAAATTATTTGTAGCTCACAACATATTATAAAAACACAGGGCAACAATAAATGGTCATAATAAATTCAAAATAAGTAGCAAAAATTGCGAGAGACTGGTGTCAAAAAAGGCATAATTGTATAAAAGTATGTGTACAAGTAAAAATAAAATACAGAAATATAGTAATACTTTTTGTAACTGCCGCTGTGAGCCTCTCTTTTGGTTTTAAAATGTTCGTACTACCCCACTCTACATCCCGGTGTTTTTATTTCACTATTTGTAAATAAATTCCTTTTCCTAATATGGAACTCAGCTCCAGATTTGCCCCTGTAACTGCTAGCTTCAGTGAGCCACATTTAACTGGAGCTGAACACACTCACTTAGTCCACTTCTTTATACAGTCTATGAGCAAAAGGCAATCGATGTCAACCAGTTATGTGAGTTTTAATGCAGTGACACTAGTTAAACTCCGCTCCGTTTACAGTGAAGCCATTCGCTTTACTGGTCATGGTTCTGCTAATTACGCCAAGGGTAATGGGCACAGAAAAGCACGTTGGCTGTGTGGTTCAGTTTATTGTTATTGTTATAGTGCACAAGGCTCTTAGTCTGAAGAGTTTTTGTTTTTTTTATAGTTTGGTACAAATATAGGCTAGTCATTTCCTACCAAATACCAATACACTCATACATACTGGTATTATAAATTAAAGGTTGAGTTGTACATGTGAAGTCCTTACCAGTCACAGACATTTTTTTATTTATTTTTTTTTCAGATTGACTTTTTATTGAAAAATGCACATTGCACATTCCAATATACAGAGTAAAATTACAATTTTCTTGCTTTTACACTTGAAACATATAAAAATGTATTAAAATTAAATTTAAAAATTAAAATTAAATTTATTAAATACATTTGGACTGTGGGAGGGAAGATAACCGTTTTCTCTTTTGAATCTTTGTTGTGTTTTTTTATACTTAACTACTATAAATGTGAAATTAGTTTATTGAAGGAATTAACCTTTTTTACTTTGTCAACCTGAGCCTGAGCCTGATCAAATGGAGTTAATTCCAGCTTCCAGACAATGGTGTAAATAACTGTTATCGACTCAACTTCCCATTGCCCCTTAAACCCATTAATTAACGCAAACCCTTGTTGTTTCAGGCCTTTTAAATCCACAGTTTGGGTTTTATTGATGTTTCTCTTGAGACTTTTTCTCTGTTGGGAGCAGGTTACTAGGAAACCAGCCAACACTCCACTTTCGATAGTTATTTTCTGCCATTTGATAATTACACTGACAACCGCAGTGCACTTTCACCAGATTTTCTGCTTTTTCTTGACTTAGTGGAGATTAGTCGCTCAATAAAACTCTACGGCATCAGGCTGCTTCAGGATTAGGTTAGATTAAGCACCTGACCTAACTATTTAAATCAGTTACAGAAACTAAAGGCTTTCCCACCTTATCTATTCGCTTACTTTGGGATGGTCTTTGAAAAGAAAGCAATTTAAATTTAAAGTGTTTACTGTTGCAATGTACATTTTCTGGTAGAGTATCCGCCACTTACTTGTTTCAGTGGAGATGTTATTGCTTTGCTTGGAAAGTTCCACAGTAAGGCATTAAAGGAGCACTATGTAACTTCTAAGGTGGAGGGTCAGCTGCTTGCTTGTCTCCATGGAGATGTTATTTCTTTATCTAGAATGTTACATAGTAGGGCATTAAACATATCTCCCTCTGCATTTGTTCAATTACAGGTGTTTTATAGCTCAAAAATACCTTAAAAAACACAAATTCTTACCATGTGCAGGCTTAGCAACTCAATAGATCTGACCATTAACCTGTCTCCAAGTGTATTTCCATATGTGGAGTAATCAAGGCAAAACAGTATTATCTCCATGGAGACAAGCAGGTGGCAAACCCTTCATCAGAAAAGTTACACAGTGCACCTTTATCCTAGATTTAGTAGATGACGCCACCAGATCAAGTTACAGGACAGATCTGTGGAGCAGCAGATCTGTGCAAATAAAGTAAACTGGAACATTTCAGGTAAAACGATAACATCTCCATGGAAACCAGCAGGTTGTAGACTCCCCACATAGAGCACATTTAAGTTGCAGTCCATTAAGCATAGTAAAATATAAGTAAGTAATTTATCAAATGTATTTCATCCCAACTAATTCAAATTTAAATCATTAGAATGACATTCAGTAGCCCACTGATATTTAAACCTTGGAGAATTCAAAGTTACTTCTGGTTGTTAATAATTTTTGGGACCAACATTTTATTGCAAGTATTGTGCCAACTTAACACACTACCTAAAGCTATACTAGTACATTTCATGGTAACTGGCTAAATCTTTTTCTATATTCCAGCTGGACGACATAAGCGCAAAGGTAGTTGTCATCTTCATGTCCTATCACCCGTTTAATTTCCTCCCTTAGGCCTTCTCCCATGGCTCCTGCCCTTTTCTCTGGGTGTGTGGTTTGGCTGGCATCTGGTCTTGTCTCTCCTATTGTCCTCTACCTGCAGAGCAAACCCTCCCTTTTTTAATCAATTCCCCTTTTACTCTATTCAATTTGGTGATACAGTAATTTTGGGGACATTCTGAGGGTGGTTTTGTTACTAATTGACCCTGCCCAAATTTGTGTTTTTATGTAAACATTAAAGGCGTACTATGTAACATTCTAGTTGTGGGTCCGCCACCTGCTTGCATCCATGGAAGTGTTATTGCTTTGCCTAGAATGTTCCACAGTAAAGACTTAACCTATCTATTACAAGAGAGACAAGCAGGTTACAGCACTTCGCTACATTATAATTCAGATCTGTGGAGAGTCGCCCCTATTCACAGAAGGAATTATTGTATTGTGTTTGAACAATAGAAATGAATAAATGTGAGATGGATATATTTAATGTCATACCATGGAACATTCCAAGCAAAGCAATAATAATAATCTCCATGGATACAAGTAAGTAGCGGACCCTCCACCAGAGAAGTTGCACAGTGCACCTTTAATGTAGAAGGTAAGTACATTTTAAACTTATTTGGACTTATTAGCCATACTCACAAAACGCTTGGCAAAGATAGCAGCATGGACTTTCCCTTGTGTGTCTTTACTAAATGATGTAATTTAACTTATCTATTGTGTACTAATAGCATGAGATTCTATAAGAGTTTTGCGAGTATGGCTGTATCTTGCTTTCACAGTGTGTTCTAGCTTATTCAGCAATGTTATGTGCACATCAGTATTTATTTGCCAATTTGACCAAACCACACAGCATAAAACAAGTACGCAAGCAATACATTTCTCTATTACTGCTCAAACAGCTCTTAAATTGCGTGCTTTGTGATTGACAGCTCACACGCCCTCTGCTCCTCTGGCTCTGATGCCCCCTCCTCCGACAAATACCCTTCACGTGAACAGTGTGGGACGACTGCAGATGAAGCTGCACCTCCATGGGCTACAGCAGAACGCCACAGACCTGCGCAAACAGCTTTCCCAGCTACGCAAAATGCAGGTACATAAAGACAGTTGTCCCAGAAATTAGAGCTGTGTGATTTGGGAAAGAAAATTTGTTTAAAAGGCCCTTATTAGGCAATTTTCTGATCTATGTTATAATGCTGTTTCCTCATTCAAAACATACCTGGTGTTGTGATTGGTTTCATTCACACAAACCTTGTACATTTAGGCTCAGTTCTTCCCTCAAATGGGAAAGAATGAAAGAAAACACAACTCCAGGTATGTTTTTGATGAGGTTACAACACTTAAACGTGGTTTAGAGTGTAGAAGAATCAGTTTTGTGTAATATAGGACCTTTAAAAAGTAGATTCCTGCACATTGTAAACACTTCAAGGAACATTACCATATGTTTGAAAATATGGACTGATGAATCACATGCATTTCAGAACATGTTTTTTTATAGGTGGACATCATGTTATTAAAAGAAAAAAAGCTTTGTCTTTGCCATTTTCTGACATGAGGGGGCTGTGTGGGATATAAATGTGTTTAATTTTACACAAAAACAAGAGGAAGGCTTAGCTCCAGGGTTATCCAACTGTGCGTATGCTGAGCAACAGGAAATCTGGAATCAGACATATTATTATTATTATTATTATTATTATTATTTTGTTTTATTATTATACTGACGTCATTCAAACTGGCATTGATTTAAACTGTTTTATTTCTGTGGTAGATTGGCGGAAGGTGGCTAAATATGGCAATTTAATGAATAGAGAAAAATTCTCCCATGAGTCAGCTGGTGAGGGCTGTTGACCAAATAAACCCGATTAAACTGTGTTCAGACTGGTGCAATCGTTACTGAGTATCTATAATGGCATTTTCTAACAGAGCTTTGATGTTTATAGTCATTGATCCTGAGCATTGAATGTGGTGTAATGCCTGCAGGTTTGCACTGTGACACATTGGGGACTTTCTTTTGAGGATTTTTAATGAACTGAGAATCACCTCATATGCCTCCATTAAACATATGAAGAATAGTCTGCAATGGCGGACTTGTTTTTAATAAAACAAGCAGCAATGATACCACAGTTCTTTCCCAGGAGTTAAAAAATGTGTCTCACAAAAAATATAGTTGTAAATGTAATGTGACAGGAAGCAGTTTTACTCAGAAAAGACTGAGTAGCAGCACAAACTGCTGCACTGGAGCTGCAGAGAGATGATGCTTCTCTTTTTGCCCAGGGGTGACCCCGGCACCTGAACCCATCCAGTTGCCCCTGGCAGTGGCCAATGGTTTAAATATTACATGTGCCTCATGAATAATACAGAGCAATAGGGCTGGCTTCTTGCACAATGGCCAAATTGGTGGAAAATTAGACATGTGAAATATTTAAAAGTAAATGTCATTTTGATTGGCTATCATAAACTTTGCTAGCTATATGTAGTGTGTTGTATTTGCCTTGTTGCATCTACACACGCAGGTAAGTGCTTTGTTAGAAACAGCCCTTTGTTGCATTGTTGAGATGCTTGTTTATCCTGGAGCAATTAATTATTTATTTTTTATGGAGTCTATTATTATTTGAAAGAGTTTTATTTCACACACAGAATAATAGGATCACATATATCATTCATTAAAGTGAGCGGGTGGAAAGTTCATGGCTCTTTCTCACATTAGCTTAAACAGTAAACACCTGCTGCACTGTGTACCAGGTATTAAATATAAAGGTTATGCACAATTCAAACTTGACCAGGTGATGATAAAATGTACTTTCATAATTCATTACTGTAGATAGAAGGACGTTTAACTGATTCCATCAAACTGTCCTCATAAATGTGGCTATTACAAGAACAGTTTGTCTTCACTTAAGTGTTCAGCTGCAGTAAAGAGTTAACTATTCCCCTGAGGCATAATGGATTTTGTTTATTACCAAACGTTAGAAGAAAACAGATATTTTAATGAAAGGGTTGTACTTTGTGTGCAGCTTGAGAACCAGGACTCGATCCGGACTTTGCTGAAGCGAACGGAGACAGAGCTGAATGTCCGCGTGGCTGATGCCCTCAGGAAACAGGAAGACCCCTTGCAGAGACAGCGTCTCCTGGTGGAAGAGGAGAGACTCAAATATTTGAATGAAGAGGAGCTCATTATTCAGCAACTCCAGTCAGTATCAGAAAGCTGTACGGCTGTACAGTGATGCAATGTTACAGTGTGCACAGAATCTTATGTATGTTTCTCAGGGCTTATTAGATGCACTATGTCACTTTTCAAGTAAAGGGTCTAGCACCTGCTTGTCACCATGGAGATGCTGCTTTGCCAGAAATGCCCCACATTATTCAAAGGCACAAAATTATTATATTCCATATGGAGACAATTAATAGGTAGGCCGATTTGTCTGGGAAAATTCCAGGGCTGTTTTTTAGTCCGAGTCCGTCCTCGCATACACACTCCAGGGTAGGTAATAACATCTCCATGGAGACGAGCAGGTTGCTTAGTGCACCTTTAAGAGAATTTAATAAGAGACATTTTATACTGACACACTGTTATTAGATAGTGTGATAGACTTAGTATTCATCTCTCTTGTTGCCACATGTACAGAAAGCTCCATGTATAAAATGCTAAATTTATGTAATAATAACATGCCCCACATCAAATCTTAGGGTTTGGCGGCATGGTGAAAGGAAATGAAAAATGAAGTAAATTTGTTGCATAGAACACTACGGATCTGTACAGTGAGAGACAGGCAGCAGCAGCAGCAGTAGCAGCTTTAACCATTAGTATCATACATTACGTAATTGCTCTATATATATACCTTTAATAATTATAGGTCTCAAAAGGCGATGTTATGAGAGTATGAAATGGTCCCTATAATTATATCACGATCGGGTGCGATGCTCATTAAGATTTGCTGCAGCAGACAGCTCCGCCGCTAATTGAAGTGACTGCAGATCAGCGATGTACCTCGAGATTTAATATTCAGATAAGTTGATTCTGCTTCATGTGAATCGGCTGTAATGATCCTGAGTTCCTGCAGCTCCAGTCTGTGTGTCTAACTTTGAGTGGCATCTTGATTGCGCTAATTGACTGAACAACTCTGTGATCTCTGATAATCAATGTCAGTAATCCAGCCTGCCTAATGGACAATTTATTCTGGTTAATTATACATAGAAGTTAAATTTGTCGCATAACTTCAGGCTGATTTATTCTACTGCATATTGCTTTTCAGAGTTGAACAGTTAAATATTTATAGATTTCATATCATTTTCCTGAAAGTTATTTTAGTTTCTTTTTAGCTCTATTTTGAAGCCAGTAGCCAAATCCCAAACAGATTCTGAAACATGTCATTATTACCAAACAAGAAGTCACTCATTTGACATAGTACTTATTTATACACCTATTATTTTCTGAAATTAATAATTATTTTAGTTTGCCACAAGCTTGAGGCCAGTAGTTCAATCCAGAGCAAATATTAAAACTTATAATGGTAAAATAACAATTTCGACAAAGTACATTTGTAGAGATTTCAAAACATTTTCTGACAATTATTTTAATTTGTTACATTGCTTCACTGGCTATGACAACTTCAGAAATCATTATCCAATTTTAGGAGTTATCAGATAATTAAAATGTAATGTAAACACCTCTGCAAGTTTGACAAAGACAAAAAGGGCAAAATAATGTAAAAACAAAAATGAAAGACAAAAGGTTAAAGACTGATAATGTTTAATTAATAATTGTAAGATTAATTGTAACTTGCAGTGTTTTCCATTACTAGAGCAAACTACAGTGGCCCCCCATAGTCTGATGTTTGCCTCCATAGAAGGCAAGGAAAAACAAAGAAACTGAGCAACAAATTGGTTTTAAAAATGACTGCTTGATGTATTATTATAAATGTATAGTAGTAACTGTTTTTAATCTTTAATCGTTCAAAATCTAAATTTGTAGAGGCAATGATAAGTGACATACTAACAAAATGATTTCCTGTGTCACCGTAGTGTCATCTAAAACAAAGAGGAAACACTGAACTCTTCCATGGATTAACTGACACATGTCACCAGGTGCTTTTGAGGATCACATTTCCTATGGACATCTAAACACACACCCAAAATCAGATATGATTATTGGGTTATCCAATTATTCTGGTTATCATATTTTTACTGATCATATAACTGCACCCAAATAGTGTTGTCAACAGCTCTTTTGATATAGCAGATATAATAAAATATGTTCATTTTTTCCGAAGCTTATTAAAGGTGCACTATGTCACTTTAGAGTAGAGGGCCTGGCACCTACTTGTCTCCATGGAGATGTTATTGCTTTGCCTGAAATGTCCCACGTTATTGGAAGGCACTAAACTTATACTCATATGGAAATAAGCAAACAGTGGCAATAGTGCAAGTTACATGTCATATCTGTGAAGAGGTGACCCTTCTCACAGTAAGAATTCAGGTATAATGTTGAACACTACAGGCTAAGTCATAACATCTCCATGGAGACATACAGGTGGCAGACCCTCCTACAGGAAAGTTGCATAGTGCACCTTTAGGGGTATTTAATAAGAGACATCTAGTTACAAACTGTAGATAGGTAAAAAGATTTATTTCAACGCAAAATAATAGTACTGTTTATGTTACTACTGTCTCCAGTATTTGTCACTCATTTCAGAAAGTAAAATCCATATATTATATAGACTCATGAGATATAGAAGAACATTTTTCATGATATTCTAATAATTGCAGATAGATTGTAGTTCTGTTAAAGCTCAAGAACATTCTAAACCTAATACTTTTTCCAACCCGAGTCCCAAACAAAAACTTAAAATAATTACTACCTGTATTCACACTCAGATGTTGTTGTTTTTGCTTGTTATCAGTGATCTGGAGAAGTCTGTGGAGGAGATCCAAAAGGACTCGTCTGTCAACCACAAGCTGGTGACGGTGCAGGAGCTGGAGGAGAAGGCCGCTGTTTTGAGAAAACTGGGAGAAACACTCACGGATCTGAAGAGTGAGTCACGCCTCTGCCTCATGAATCATTGAGTGGCAAAAACACTGAGCTTTTTTCTAGCAACATGTTAAAACACACAAGTTACTCATCACCAATGCCAGTGTTTTCGCCCAAAACTGCTCATATTAGCCTCCTAATTACTAACCAATTGACTAGCCTCAAATAAGTGAAAAACATTGAGCATTTTGTGTATAGAGTTATAATGTTGTATTAGGGTCTTAATTATATTATATATTTGCATTAGTTCTGGTTAGGGATCCACCACCTGTTTGTCTCCAGGAAAATGTTATTGCTTTGCCTGGAATGTTCCTCTCTGTGGCATTAAACATGTCAATCTTGTGTTTATTAATTTCTGTGAGTGGGTTTGGCTCTCCACAGATCTGACCTGTAACTTTAATTTTCAAATCCACTACCGCACAACAAAAGACATTAATATTTACTTTTCAGTTACAAAACAAGGTTATTTAGTCTATGTTCTAATTATATATCCAAAATAAGTTGCATATACTGTAAGTATTGTTGTAAATAGTGTATTTCTATGTAAATTCCTCAAATACTGATTCATATAACTATACAGTAAAGGCAGATTTTTTTTTGTGCTGACACCAGCAGAGGAAACTCCCAAAAGAACATATAAAAAAATCATCCTCATATGTATTCTACCCTGTGTTCCAGATCAGTTCCCGGGCCTTCAGAGTAAAATGCGAGTTGTCCTCAGGGTGGAAGTGGAGGCTGTCAAGTTTCTCAAAGAGGAGCCGCATCGACTTGACGCTTTGTTAAAACGCTGCAAGACAATTACCGACACCCTCAACACCATGCGCAAGTACGCCTAAGCTTACCCAGATCATTCAGTATTTGTGTACCATTCTCCATTAGATTAACTGGACTATAATTACTCTGACTTAGTATTTCAGTTGGTGGCAGATTTTATTATTGATTACATTGTACTTTGTCCTGAAATTTCAAAAAGGTAAATTCACAAATATTGAACCTGGTCATTTCTATTAGTGACTACACTATGGGGTTGCTAAGTTCTAAGTTCTAATGGGGGTGCTCACTTAACATGTTCATTTAATTAACTGTAGTTAGCCCCTGTAATGATTTATAAAACTTAAAGGGGAATTTTTTATTGTAACCTCATTTTGTGCGGTAAAAATCTTTGGAGGAGCACCCACATGGTTTTTCAAATACATGACACTTGTTATATTTGAGATTGAATGACTTGAAGTGAGTTGTAACTATTTTCAATACATTGCTTCTTTACTTGTTGACACCATAATATGTGTTTTTATTCAAATTAATGTCATTATCACCATATATATGTAGGATAAATCAGGATGGCCGTTTTTTCTGCTTCCTGCCAACATCAATTTGACCCGTCAGTTTTCTTAATATGATGCTAGGTTTGTGAATTATGTAATTGACACTCAGTAGAAATGTCCAACAACTCATCACAGGCTATATTGTGTGATAATGGGACATAGTCTATTTGTATCTGTCCCAAAGTTAGCATGGCTGTACTTTACTTATTTAAGTGAGTCAGCAAAAGTATATGGATTTTTCTATAAATGTGCTGAATAGGCAAGGCCTGGACCAAAGAAAGTTGACTATTGTAGTAATAAGTCTCGGGGATTTCCAGGAATTAAACCTTTGCTGAGTTCTAGCCTTGGAATAAGCACAGAGATATTTAAAAGCTGAAGAAATCAAATGCATACACATTTCACACATACATTTTTTATAATAGATCTTTATATTTAGTGGACTCTTCAGATAAGTTATTTAAAGCTGGTCTCAATGCTGTATTTAAAGTGTATTTAAAATTATATGGGCATTTTGTGTAACAGTTTATTGCTATCTAATAATTTACAAATGTATTTATATAGCCATAGATCAACTTTATTACTCCACAAGGGAAATCACTTGAGCACAGTAGCTCAAAAATGATTAAAAAAGCTATCACACAACCAATAGAATAGTACTGAAAGCTGAATTATAATACTAATAAAAGAATGTTATACTTTACTGCATTGCATTGACATTAGGCTGGGGGTGTTCTACATGTATCTCTATTGGCAGGATGTTCAGCAGTTACCATGCACATATAAACAAACACAGACAAAAAATTTCTAAGATCGTGTGAAAAACTCAAGAAAAAATACAAAATTGATTAAAAGACACATTTTCAAGAATCTTTAAAAACAAAAAGGTGAGAGTGATTAAGTGAAAAAGTGTTGGCTAATCCTAGCTAACTTGAGACTGTAATTTTATGTGTGAGAGACTTGTTAAAACAAAGATCAGATTAAGTCTAGAGAGAATGTTGTCAGCTGCAAAGTATTAATAGCACAAATAAAAAACAAAGAGTCTGCATTTAAAAATATATTTGTATTCCTTCTCAGACAAGCGAAAGACGGGGTGTGGAAAAAGCCAGAAGACTTCTCCAATCCAAAGCACAATGAGGATTTGCGTAAATTTTCTGACTTCGACCTCCCCACCAGTCCTCCTCTACACATCACAGACCTGAGCGGAGGAAACAGCCTGTCCAACTGGAGCCCTGCCTCCAGTCTGAGCCGCTCCTCTGTCAAAGACAATCACCCCCCCATCGGCCACAAGGGGAAGGCCTTGGAGGAGCTGGAACGCCGGGCTGCTGCCGACAAGGCTCTGTCTGTGGAAGTCCGACTGGTATGGAAAAATATGTGTTTATCTCATCATACATTGGGCGGCAGTAGCTCAGTTGGTAGAGCATTCTCCCACTGATGAAGGTTGGCGGTTCGATTCCAGCTCTCGACAAAAACATCATAGGTTGAGCGGTCAGATCCACTGACCCACAGGTTGGCTGGTGTGATTCCAGCTCCCACAGATGAATGCCTTGGGCAAGACACTTAACCCACCTTGCCCACAGTGTCTGCGTACACTGGTGTGTGAATGGGTGAGTGGTTCCTTGTTGTAAAGCGCTTTGAGTGCCTCGAAGGTGGAAAAGCGCTATAGAAAAATGTGACCATTTACCATACATTTATGGCATTTTTTTAAATTCAATGAGCATCATAATTTTATATATCAACCGTCTAAACGCTTGATTTGAACATCTGAGAATACAAAGCAAGATAAACAAATACGAGAGATAAGCCTTGAATGTTCTAGTACATGTTTAGTTTAGTTTTTTTTCTGTTTTGTCCATTATTTACCTGTGCTCTCACAATGAATTTTGATTATGTAGATGCAGGAGAGTAGTACAAAAGTCTGGGTTGTGAGTACAAATAATTTTGGTGGGCCCGTATTACCTGCTTTCCATACGATAATTGCTTATTGCAGTTTTTGTGAAGGGCTTCCACTGTTACGTCCAGTAAGAAAGGGAGACGATTTAAGGTGACAGACAAATATGCAACAAACTTCACTTTTGGTCAAGTTTTTACTCTTTGTCTACTGCACAAATTAATACTTTTGGTTACTCAACTGTTAGAAATAAAAGTCTTCTTTGATTAATGAATTATTTTATTACTGAGTGTTTCTAAATAAAACTCCCTTGTTTCTTATCTTCAGGCTGCAGAGCGTGACTGGGAGGAGAAGAGAGCCAGTTTGACCCAGTACAGCGCACAGGACATCAATCGTCTGCTGGAGGAGACACAGGCTGAGCTCATGAAGGCCATCCCAGACCTAGACTGTCTGGCTGCTAAACAGAGCAAACCCTCCACCAACAGCCCCGCGCCAAACTCACAGACCCCCCATAACCCCCAGAGCCCCCACAACCCCCAGACTCCACAGTCAGGAGCAGCCACCCCAGAGCACCGCACAAGCAAACCCCAGCACAAGCTCGCCGGCAGAGAGGGAGGCTCCAGGCGTGGCTCAGGTGAGACAATGGAAATGGTGAAGAAGAAGAAATGATGTTGCTTTGTTTTGGAATGTCTTGGTATGGCTTTAAACATATCCATCTTGCAATTACTCAATAACGTGGGTGTTTATTGATTTAAAAACTGACACATAACTTGGCACTTTGGTGTCACCTGTCGACTGTAGAGATAAAGAAGTGTTTTGCCATACATTCCAGGCAACATCTCAATGGAAAGTGGCTGGTGACAGACCCTCCACCAAAAAGGTCACACAGTGCACCTTTAAGCAACGTTTTTTTCCTCTGCAAACAAAATATCCTGTTTTAGTGTGCGTAAATGCATGGGGTTGTTGAATTGGTTTAGCAGTTCATGTTTGTGTCATCTATTTTGAAACTTTAGAAGCTATAAATAAAATCACAGTTGCAATACTTGATGGAAAGTATTTGCAATTACATCTTTTTCCCGAAATGTTTAGCCCTACAAGAAACTGTTCATGAATAATTGTACATTTTAATCACTTCTGTTTCAAGTTTTCTTGTGCTAAAACTGCAAAATGAAAGCTTGAATTCTTGCCGTCTGTTATCTAAATCAGTTTGTCTAAAATCAAATCCATTTCTATTCCTCAGATGAGTTGTCAGTGCCTCGATATCGCACAGAAAAACCATCCAAGTCGCCCCCTCCTCCCCCACCCAGGCGCAGCTTTCCCTCGTCTCCATCTCCAGGACTGACCAGCCGGAGTGGAGAGCCCCTAGTCCCTGGAAAACCTATAAAGGTGAGAAATATTGATTGTACTGTATTTGTGTTGTGCCTGTTAACAGTGGACCTGTTACGATAAATACTACCGTATATTGACTTATCATTCAACCATTTTTGGGGGTCAGTATTTATTGTGGGTGTTTTTTCTTTGTACTACTGGGACATTTTTGGTTATTTTTCAGTACTATAATAATATTTGAGCTGTAAAAGGTTGAATTATTACTTCTATCACTCATAGATATAAACAAACTACTTACGTTTTGCATTTTGCTATTTTTTATTTTATTGTACACTTAAAATTGTTTTTGTGATTTAAATTTGCTTAAAGGTTTGGTTTCAGTGTTAACGTTTATCATCTATATTTACTGCAGCAAATCAGTTATCGTAATAGGTCCAGTTAGCAGGTTTTTTTTTGTTTGTTTGTTTGTTTTTTGCTTACAGGCACTTTTTACGTGGATGTTATAATCTAATGTTTTAATGATTTCTGTATTTAAACTGTTCATAGTTTTTTGACATAGAAACAATTGTAATTAGGCAGAGTTGAGTAGAGTTAAGAGTAGAAAAAAAAAAAAAAAAAGCAAAACAGATCTGCACTGCCTTTCTTTGGAGCTCCCTTTTTATTTCATTATAATAAACATCTCTGAAGAAGGGCTTGACCCCGAATCTTCACTTTGTGGTGCTATTAAAATAATTACAAAATTGGGATCTCCAAAAAGCTGTGGTGCAGATCTGTTTTTTTCTTTTCTTCTCTAGCATGCAGTCACAACTTTTATCACATGTACATGTCTCTATCTACCAGTAGAGTGAAGAGAAGCCAAAAAGTAAAAATCACGGTTATCTGTGATTATCAAAATTACATGGAAAATTGACAGCTGTATTTTGAACAGTTTGTGTTTTGCTTATGATGTATTATTAGATAGCTATTTCAGTATCTTGTATAAGAATTTGATTAGTGTAGAACAGGCAACGTAGGAGCATCGTTTCAGAAAGAAATTATAGTACTTAATTAAGAGTGAAAATGAACTGTTACCTTGTAAAATATATTAGTAGAAGTAAAAGTGTGACACCTGAAAAATGCTCAGTTAAGAAATACATACCCATCTCTGTATTTGGTTTGCTTGAATTATGCTTACAGCAAGACATAATGTGTAGTGAAGTTTAATTTTAGTTAATGGAATAGCATTGGATAAAGAAAGCCTACAGTCTTGATACTGAAATTGGGTTGTCACTGTCTTGTTAGAAGTCAGAGTCTGAGGAGAACGATGGACCAAAGCCTCATATAAAACTGAGGAGGACCGCGTCAGAAAACCCCCGCCCTGCCTCCACTCCCCCCACCCTGGCCTCTGGAGAGAGAGAGGAGCGAGAAGAGGACAAAACTGCTGCTGAATTAGAGGTACAGTAAAACAAGCTATGCACTATAATCTCAATGGACCAGTGTTTAATGAGTGAGAAAATGAACTCTTTTATTATGTATGATACGTTTGCAATCTGCCTCTGGCTTCGCGTCAATCTCTCTATCCTTACCACATGTTGGAGCAGCGGGTGCCATATGCCGCCCCCTGCCTTTAACACTGGGAAACCCCAAAGATCAGACAATGTTCAGTGGCACACATCAGCACACAGGGCTCACAGATCACAGTCAAACAGATGGACCCACAGAGGAGACTGGACGTTTGAAGAGAACAGAGTAGATTTGATAATTTTGTGAGTTTTGTTTGTTCAATTATCACCCTTTTGTCTTCAACAGCTTTTTGAGAGAATTCCAGTGAGGTTATGCCCTCCCCATTCACTGACCTTTAGTTTAAACAGCAGCAGCCCAGACCTGAGTCAGAATGTGAGGACAGAGGTAAAATATCCCTGAGTGCTGTGGGCTTTAACTGCTTCATCTCTTGTTATTTGCCTTTTAACGTGAACGAAGCAGTTTTACATAAACAGGAAGCAAATTGTTTAAAATTAAAATAGCTTTTTTAACTCCCAGGTAAAACTGCTTTACATTGCTTATTATATTGCAAAGTCTTTTACATGTTTTAATTTGTCAGTATTTTCTTTCTTACTTTCAAATTAAGCTTATTTATAGAGCACAGTTAACTGGACCACAATAATAATAGTACATAACAAATACATGCAGATAGATAGATACTTTATTGATCCCGAAGGAAATTCAAATAACAATGGTAGATCTAAAAATGCCACTCTCTCACTTACTTTGTGCAACTAATTATTCTAGTGTTATGATTCCCTTTAGTATTTAGTATATAACACTTCAGTATTTATAACTTAAATGGGAGATTCCTCATTAGCAGCCTATTTAACTGTATTATTAGCCACAGCATCAACACAACATTAATTATACTGTATATGCTAAAAGGCAATGTATAAAAGCAGTTGGACACCGCTTCACTGCGTTTTGAAATAAAGAATTTTTCTCAAAACAAACTAATTACCATTGGATATTGTTTTTGTACACACATTTCATATAAAGCTATTATACTGAGCAGAAATGAAGGGCTGTTGCGCTGATTGTTCTGCCTTCCACTCTTGCTGTGAGTTCACTGTTATTTTTATGTTTACGAGATGCCATTTTGTTTGTGCATTAAGCTGTAAACAGTGTCATTAAACTTTATTTCTATTATGTTTAAACTCGACTTCCTCATTTGTAGGGAAGGCGAATGTCTGCTGTCCCCCAGATTGTGTTGACAGAGTGTTCACCCATCCCCATAATGGATCCTGTCTGCAATTTAGCTAGTCACTCAAAAGCATCTGAGTATCAAAACTCCGTATTCAAGCAATCATCCACAAACCCTGGCTATGAAGACTTTTTCAAACCTGAAAAGGAGGAAAAACAGCTGCTTGTGCTGTTGACAGATGCCGAAATTCGAGTGGTTTCTTCTCTTGATATAGAGGAGCTAAAAAGGACTACAAGAGCTAGCCTGCGCACTATAACCATCTCTCCCAAAACAACTGAACTCTATAGTCAAGAGATTTTAAGTGAGCACCTATGTCTAGTGGTTTTCCAAAAAGAGCAAACTGCCAAAGATGCTTACAGACGACTACACAACCTTTTAGTTTCAACTACACCAATACCCAAGCCGAGAATGAAGATTTCAACCTCTCCGGGTCAGCTGGAGAATTTAGTTGAGGGTCTGAAGAGAGGAGGTGAAACTGGGGAGAGAGTGATACAGCTTAAATGCAACAAAGAGTCAACTACTTCGATAGAAAACCAGAAGAAACCAAAACAAGATGTCTGCCAGAGGACTTATAAGCGATTGGATAGTTTAGAGGAGACGATTCGTGAGCTGGAGAATACATTGATTGAAATTGGGGGACATTCCACTGTAGACCAGCTTTACTCAGACCCCACCTCTGTAACCAACCCGGGTCAGACCTCCTCCTGCTCCTCATCTGAGCCCAAGAAGCCCCCCGTCCCACCCAAGCCGTCATCTTTGAACAGAGCTTCAATCCAGGTCCATATTACGTCAAGCCTACTGTGTCTAGACCTTTCTCTCCTCTCCTATTCTTATCTATGGGTGACTTATGGGACCTGCCTCTCAGCTTTCTGGTGTCTGTCCCCTGATTAATTTGGTATCAGATTTTATTGGAAATGAAAAATATGGCGGGGTACAGATAACAGACTTGCCTCACGTCACTGGTGTTGATGTTGTGCTCCTGCTGCTCTGAGCTGTTAATTTGTTCTGTATTGATCTGTCACGGCGTTTGGTCTGTCTCTGTTAAAGCTACTTCGTTTCACCTTTTGTTACACTTAGCAGGCTCTCAATATTCCTCTGTGGGTGTAAGATCTCTCATTTCTTCAGGCTATTTCTCTCTTTGTTCATAAATGTCGATCTCTGGTTTACATTGAATAGGATTAAATCACTGTAATTATATAGGATTGCATTTTAATACATTTATGAAATCAAGCCACAAGCTGGTGTATTTCAGTGCATTACATAGAAAAGGCATCTGGTATAAATTGTATGTAATATGCAAAACTGGAAGCACATAATGTTAGCATTTTTTTAATAAAATAAAAAATATTTTATAAAATGGAAGAAGTATATGGCTACAGACTTGGTAATAATATGGTCTATAAATACTTAATGTAATGTAACTAGTGACATAACTGTGCACTAAGTAAGTTTTGTGGTTTGTTTCCATGGAGATGTCATTTTTTTGCCAGGAATGTTCCACAAATGGTATGTCATTAATCTTCACTATCTTTCTTTTTTTTTTTTCTTTTTTTTTTTTATTAAAGGTGGCTTAATTGCTAAAAAAAAACAAAAACTTGGCAAACATTTTTTCGTTGATCAGGTTTGCCTCTCCACAAATCTGACGTAACGTTTCCTGTTGATAGATAAGTTTAATGCCATATTGTGGAACATCTCTATGGAGACAAGCACCAGAACCAGCAGAAAGTTCATAATCTTAGTCATTACTTAAGATTACATTTAAAAGTGGAGTTAAAAAGGTACATATAAATATTTTAATTTGATTGATATTTGGCAGCTCAGGTTTAGCCTTACGCAAACTAAACTCAGCTTTCATCTATAATGACCGATAATTGACCCACACTTCCAGAGACATTCTGCAGTCTCACCTCTGTTTGACTCAATACAACAAAGATTAATCTTAATCAAAAGGCTCATAGACACTCCACTGAAGCCGGCCTCCTGTCACATAGCAGTGCTTGTAACTTTGATTGTAGCCTTCCTCTCTGGGCAGTAGCATTTGACAGTTAGCCCTTCATGGTGAGTTCAGGGCCCTGTGATGTACAAAAAGACTGAATTCCTATGGGCACTGGTTGAGGATTACAAAGTATTCACACATTATTTCATCACTCAAATTTCAACTCCGGTCATCGTTTTTTTCTCTTACATTTTATTAAACCAAATTTATTAAACTTTGATGAGGTGAACTTTAGTACTCAGACAGAATCATTTAAGATTTTTAGTGTAATATGCAAATTTGTGCTTTTGCTTTGAACTTTGGAGGTGTAAAATTATGAGTTTAAAATTTTGTAATAACTTCTATGGATGTACTTGTTGTGCCAGTCCCAATCCAGGATAACTGGCAAATTATTATTATGTAGTTACAATACAAATACAAAATACAATAAAAAATGACTACACAGAAAACCTATATTAGAGGAGTTAAGTATCTAAAATATGTAACAATAATATACTTCGTACAAATGTTATTATGTTGCTCCATAGCATTGAATGATTTGGCAAAATGAATCTGCAATAATGATTTATTATTCAATTTTATTTAAAAAAAAAATAAAATAAAAATAAACTTCATTAAAGCAATAAATAAATACATAAATAAATTTGACTTTCAATAATTATTCCATTAAGATTAACAAAACAGACTTTTTTATCATTAATTATACTTAAAAATGACCTTAAATAGCCTTTTTTTCTCCATTATCTAAAGTCTGCTCCAATACTTTTACTTGCTCTTCATCACAGCAGACCAAACCAGGACACAAAAGAGACTGGGTGACCAGTGAAACAAGCTAAATAGCACCCTCATTATATATAAAATGTAATTTTATAACTTAAAGCTATGATCTCAAGAGACAAGCTGCCTGCTGTTTTGAACTGCACTGAGTGTGTAGATGAAATGCGTGTGTGCATTGTCCATTGTCGTAATTCATTTTGTGTCATGTCTATTTTTCCTCAGGGAGCTAACGGCACCAGCGCTAAAGTCACTCACTCCTCAGCGACGTCCAAACTGAAACATCTGCAGCAGAACAGCACAGAGAAGAACAAGAGCGGCAAACGAGAGGAGAGCCAGAAGGTCCCAGGACAGCAGCAGGTACAGTGTCAGACTATTACACTGTGGAAACATCACTGAATTATACATGTAATAATCAATATATATCACATGATATTCTGTGATATGCAAACTGGGCTTAAACCAGGACCGAACCAATACACACCCAAAGAGACTGGGCAACCAGTCAAATAAGCTAAATAGCACCTTCTTTATTTATAAAAGGTCATCTTATAAATTGACAAGTATTGACATCGATGATGTCAATACTTTGGCCCATCTGCCGATATTCGATATCAGCCTACAGTAGAACAAGAACTGCATATAGTAAAAACAAAACTGTGTTCATTTAAAGTAACTACAGAACAACTTTGAAACAAATTACAAGGTGTTTTGGGCCAACATTGTCCTGTAAAATCATTTTATTACACAAATGTATAGACCAAAATGGGATATCAACTGAACCAATATCTAGGAACCGATATCCAAGCCAAGATATCTCAATATTTCTATATTTTTGGTCACCCTAACTAATACTTATAGGCATCAGTACCTAGCAGTAGTAGCAATAGTTTTTAGAGTGTTCACGTTAATGTTAGCGCAGTTCCCCCAAAAATGTAACGTAGAAATGTATGTAACCTTTTGAAATGAGGCCTGAATCTTGAATAAGACATACAGTATGTATTAAAACTCCATTCATAACCAAGGCGCACAGGTCACCCTTGGGGCATCTGCAGAGCTTCAAAGCAAAGTATGAAATCTAATGTAAACCTGCTCATATGCTCGTCAGGTTCAGCTTGAGCGGACTCCGACTGCCCTGTGAAATGTACCGTGCCCCCTCCTCTACATTTTACACACCACCGCCAGCTTAAATTGGCCTTGACAATCACTCACCTGCTTAGCGCTCTCTCCATGCCACACCAACTAACCTCTTTGCTCCAATTTAGGGTTGCACAAATTTGGGGGAAAAATTTGACAATTGCAATAAAATTTGACATTTATGTTTTAAAAGAATAAATTATGTTTTCATTGTCCATTTTAAACAGGCAAAAGAATATTAAAGGTACAGTATGTAACATTTCTGGTGGAGGTTCAGCCACCAACTACATCAGATACATACTGTATACACATAGTATATTTAACAGAAAGAATACATTATCAAATGAAAAACAAAGGCATTTCAGAACATGTCTGTATAGATCTAAACTACAGGATAAGCAAGTTTTACATTATGACCATACAGTGATTTTTACTTTTTTTACAGTGGGCATTTTTTCACCTGAATAATTGCAGCCTGTGCAATTTAATAACTGTGCCAATTAAAATTCATTTTCAGTTCCATTGCGATTAAGTGTGCAGCCCCTGTCCTCATGGCCGGGGATACTCGAATCACATTTAGCTCTCACGCAGCAGAAAAAGTGATTAACTAGTTGAGATTAATTATGTTTCAAAGACGTGGTGACCATTAGTGCAATCAAAATGCAGAACACTGATGCAGCTTCTTATTATCGCGGTTTTGTGGGAATACATCAAAGAACCCTCCATAGACACAGAGCAAGAGAGTCCCACTGAGAAACGCGTGTCAGACAGGTTAGGATTAGCTCGCCAATTAACAACGCTGTTTAAATGTGTCTGAAGATAGCAATAATTATGATGACTAAACATCTACCTAAAAATACACTTTTATATATTTTGTAAGTTGTTGACTCTAGGGACAAAATGTGAGCAATTACTAAAACTAAATTAAGTTAATGTTGTAGCTCGCTAATTATAATAGGCTAACATCCATGAAATTGTGAAAAAATGAATTAATTATAGCTGTCCAGTTGAAAGTGTTTGTTTGTTTGTTACTTTCATTTCTTTAATTCATTTTATACATCATTATCAACTTTAAAACAAATCAATTTGCTGTTATTCTAATGCTACTACTCACTGCTAAACATCCTGCCACCAGATACATACAGTAATAAAAATGCACTAAATAGAAATGCACTTCTTACATAAAGGCATGTAAATATAAATGTACACTACCAGTCAAAAGTTCGGACACACCATTTTAGTCAATGTTTCTGTTGGTTTATTTTTACCCATTTCTACATTTTATATATGGAAAAGATGTCAAATGTATTATGAAGCAAGATATATGGAATTATATAGCAAAGAAAAACAAAACAAAGCAAATTAATAACTCTACTACTTATTTAAAAAACTTTTTTATCTTCTAAAGTATCTGCCCTTTGCTTTGCCAAAAATATTTTGTAACTCACACACACACACACACACACATATATATATATATATATATATATATATATATATATATATATATATATATATATATATATATATATATATATATATATATATATATATATATATATACATATATATACATATATATATATATATATATATATATATATATATATATATTATTTATTTTTTACTATACAGTTCCATACATCTTGCTTCATATATTTGAGGTCTTTCATATGTATCTAAAATGTAGAATCTGGTAAAAAAAAAAAAAAAAACATTCGCTGAGAGGGTGTGTCCAAGCTTTTGACTGATAGTGTATTTTTATATAAATTTACTCTACTTCAAAATAGAGATACCTAACCATTTATATATTGATAAACAGATAGATGGCATCTAATTTTCAACTTACTGTTCATAGCATGAATCCACAATTCTTACTTCTTACTGTATAGTCTTCATCAAAGTAATACATAAAATACTACCTCTTATATCTACTTTTTGGAATAATTTTACTCTCCATTCTCCTGTAAGTTGAAAGAGCAGAGGCAGTGAAGCGTAGACTACCAAAATCTAACAAAAACTCCAATCCAAGCCCAATACCTGACATTGTGCAGTGAAGAGATAGAGATTGAAATGACTGGTTGGACTTGAGAGCGAGCCAGATCCAGCAGGTGTAATGAAGCTTAAGGCACCCCCGTGAAGATGGGGACAAATCTCTTCAGTGCCATGTAATAATCAGCCCTCCACTCTCTGCCACTCACACATTATTCAATATCTTTCCTCACCATTTGGCTTACGTGTCTTTTTTCCCCCCTTTATTTCCACTTTCTGAGGTTCGCCCTTTTCTACTTTTCACTCATTTATTCTCTGCCATTTCATTCCCTGCAATTTGAAAGCGGAGTGGATTCCTACATGTGTCAATTGAGAGAAGAATTATCCTCATTATTTCAGTTTGACATTCTAGACATATTCCAACACGCATACTTAAATGTGCAACGAAAGGCATTTCATAGAGTGGTTGAGGTAACTGTTCATGTGAGAAGAATCTTGCACTATTTAGGCTAATGGTAAGACACAAGTATGAGTAAAGATTAGGGGTGCTCAATATTTACAAAAATGTATGTCCATCTTATTTAAATGTTCTATATTACGCAAATTTGACTATGTTACACTATTTTCTGATTTATGTTATAATATTGTTTCCTCATCATTGTTTCAATCACTCATGTTTAACACAAAAGTCCTGCATATTTACACTGAGTTCTCTCCAACAGAAAACACTTGGTTCCACCTAGTGATGTAATACAGGAGGTGCTCCACTGTGTTTTTAAACTCCATACACCTTCACTATAATCATTTAGCTGATTTCAGCCCTAGAATTGCCCAAAATTGAACAAAAGATTAAAAGGTAGCTTTTGTTGAAAACATGACATCACAAAGTGAAACAGGGCATTTTGACCTTTGGAGATGTAGCCTAAAGGATTAAAGATAGAGGATTACTCAAACATGTGTGAATGAAGCAAGCACAATTCTGGGTATGTTTTTGAGCAGCGATGTTGAGCAACATTATAACATGGTTTAAAGTTCACAAGAATCAATTTTGTGTAATATAGGACCTTTAAAACACAATGTCTCAAATGCCAAAATTGTCAAAATGTCATTTTGTTGAAAAGCCACAGGGAAAAGTATGTCAATGCAGCATAGGTCACCACGTTACTCTCAGAATTAGGACATTGTATTTTAAAAGCCATCACTACTGGCATATATTTTTGTTAGACGCACAATATCCAAGTTAAAAAATATGTGTGAACAGCTGTTGGACAAACTGGGAAAAAAGTGTTTCAAACTAGTGTTATTCTTGGAAAACAAACCAAAAATAAATAAATAAAAGTTATTTAGAAGATGAGCCCAGGGAATATTTTCAGTTGATTACAGTGAAACAGCTGAAAGATTTGTTGATTTGATTATCTACAGTTTATCTTTTGAAATGATTGGACAGGTGGCCAATTTGCACACAACATGTAAGAGGAAATTAGAAAGTTTTGCTGTTATTTTCCAAATGTTTTAACCATGAGCATTGACTTTGAGGGTATATTTTAACTAATTAGACGGTAGCATCTTAAATGTTAAAACTGGTTCTATTGGGATATGAGATATCGATGATCAACCTGATCCAAATTCAGAGAAGAAGATCAAAGCAAAAATAACATGAATTAATGGTAGATATTTGTGCAACAGATTTTTGACACAAGCAAGAAAAACTATTAGTGTTGAGACTGCATACTTAGACTTATACTTAGACTTAGACAAAATTTACTGATCGACAAGAGAAATTATTTGGACACAGTAGCTCACATACCACATTTTTTATAATAACAAAGAGTAAAAAATATAAATGGTAATAATAAATTCTAGATAAGTAGCAAAAAATATGTCAGATGAAGAGACAGGTGTCAAATATATATAAATGTATATGTACAAGTCAAAATAAAATAGAAAAATAAGTAATACAATATGAAATCTCAGCTATATACAAGAGGTCAGATGGAAGACAGCGCAAAAATGATGATATTGAAAGGACATAGTTTTATCTGTTACATAAGGGTGAGTTGTTGTACAGTTGTATGGAGTATGTTATGAATGTAGTCTTGTATTTCTCAGTGTTTGAGTGGATCTGTAGGAGCCTGTTGGAGAATGAGCTCCTCTGTGTCCATGATGGAGAGCAGTTTTTTCAGTGTTTTCCTGTCCTTCACTGTGACAAATGTTTCCAGCTCACTCAAGCTTACTATAACAATTATTAGATGTTTGTTATCTCAAAGCAGAACTTTTTTTTTGTGGAACCCTAATAATGCAGGTATTCATCTTTCACTGAATGATGAAACTCCTAATTTACAAGAACTTTAAAGGGCCCATATTACAGTATTTTTGGATCTACGTCATAATGTTGTTTCCTCATCAAAAACATACCTGGAGTTGTGCTTTGGTTCACTTACACAAATCCTGTATATTTAGGTTGAGTTCTTCTCTCAAACAGAAAACACTTGGTTCCACCTTGTGATGTAATACAGGAGGTGCTCCACTGTGTTTTTAAATTCCATACACCTTCACTAGAATCATTTAGATGATTTCAGCCCTGGAATGGCCAGTCTCTACTGACCTAAAGGTAAAGGGTAGCTGTTAACTTAAAAAGTACCACTTCATGACATCAGATGGTGAAACAGAGCATTTTGAGCTTTGGAGATGCAGTCAGACTAAAAAGGAACAGGATTACTCAAATATGTGTGAATGAAACAAAACACAGGTATGTTTTTGGTGAGGTATCAATATTCTAACATGGCTTAAAGCTTACAAGAATCCATTTTGTGTAATATGGGACCTTTAATTTGTAGTTGAACACAAAATTGGTCATATTCTTATCCCAGTAACAACACACAGCCAAAAGGGATAATGGGAGTAATTCTGGGCTCTTCTAAAATAAAATAATCATCCAAAATTCCTTCACACAATTACAATTCTTCCCTCTCCTTCACCCCTTCTTCCTCCTCACACCTGCTGCCTCTGTGTTGTTCTGAATATTAGACATGTCCCCCTTGGGTGACCTCTCTTCTTGGCCAACAGCTAAAGGTAAAAACAGTGTCTTTTCTTTCCCCAATCCCGCTCACCATGACCCAAGCGTTTGCCTTCATGTTGCCCCCTGACGATGTTTTGTCCTTTTTTTTATTATTCTTCTGGCCAAATTTAGATCGACATTTCTAGGACGTTTTTGTAAGAAGTCTTTGGGAATCTGAAGGTTTCAGTGGCACTATTCATACAATACCAATTAAAAGCCCCACCTGTGCAGAGAGAAGAGGAAAAATACAACTAGATAACACAGAACTGAAGGATTATTGCAGTGGCAGAGTGGTTAGCCTGTCTGTCTCTCACTAATAAGGCTGTGGGTTCAATTGCCCAAACTTTTATCAGTAATCTTTCTGTTAAAAACAGACTGTATAAAGAAGTGGACGTCACCCATAACGTTCGGCTCCAGTCAAATGAAGCTCATGAGGCTCACAGTTATAAGAGCAAATTTGTAGCCAAGTTCCATATTAGGAATAGGAATTTATTTATGGATAAAATGGTGAAATAAAAACCCCAGGATCACTTAGAGTGGGTTAATACTAACATTTTAGGACCTAAATGACAAGGCCCACTGCAGTAGTTACAGAGAGAGGTGGTTTACAATTTTTCAGTTCAGTTGATGGAGCCGAAATGACCCCCATGACCCCATGCTTCCTATTTGGAACACAGCGGCTAGAGGGGTAGCTATGTACATTTACATAAACAGTCCGTGGCCTATTTATGTTTTATATTCCATTATTGTTAATGACTACTGTTCAAATTGTGGAAACACAAGATTTTACAGTTATTCACAATTTTAACCCCTTGACTAAACAACAAATGAGTCCTTCATTCATTTTCATGGAATAGATCACCATTCTAGTATTTGACCAGTGTTACGAAATACAAATTTCTAAATGATAAAACTTAAATTAAAAGGCCCATATTACGCTATTATAATGTTATGTTATAATGTTGTTTCCTCATCAAAAAACACACCTGGAGTTGTTTTTTGTTTCATTCACACATGTTTAGCACACAAACCCTGCATATTTAGGCTTTTCTCTCAGACAGGAAGCACTCCATACCTTACCATATTTTATCATTTGAATGATTTCAGACCTGGAATTACCAATCTCTACTAAACCAAAGGTAAAAGGTCGCTGTTAACTTGAATACTACTGCTTCATGACATCACAAGATGGAACAGGGCATTTTGAGCTTTGGAGATGTAGAGAAACTAATGATAAAGGATTGCTTAAACATGTGTCAATGAAACAAACACAACTCCAGGTGTGTATTATAACATGGCTTAAAACTCACAAGAATCAGTTTAGCGCAATACCTTTAAAGTTAATGAGAGTAAGTAATTACAGTAACAGGTCAACAGTTTACATTTAATTTCTGGAGGATAAAGATGAACTTCTTCACTTTATTTTGCATGTTTTAGTTTGATTATACCGCGACCTGTATAATCACAATTACCACAACACAAAATATAAAAAGAAAAAAATAACTGACCAAGAGAAATATAAAAGCAGTTTATGAGATCATGCTAAAGTATGGAGCAATTTGCTGAAAGTGCTGAAATAATTGTGTTACATATCATTAATTTAAAGGGATCCTGTGCACATTTTTACCTGTAGAAACCTCAAATCACTTAACATGATAAGAGAGTTTAAAGCTAAAACAACTTTTCATTTGCTTTGGCATAGATCAAGGACAGCACATTATGAAGAACTTTCACACCACAAAAGAGTATTTCTATTTCCCATTTCGCCTTTTAATACATCTGGCATCGAAACAGGTGCTGACCGAAAAGGTTTTTAAAAATAAATAAAGAATTGACCAGCGGAGAGGATTTCAAGTCATTTGGCAGATAGCTCAGAGTATGTGAAATTAAGGCACGCTTTCCTGGCCTGCCCTCACAGATTAAATGCATGGGTTAGTTTTGGAGGAGTTTTCAGGCAGTGGGAACAGCCTTCTCTCCAGGGGAACGGCTGGCAGCACACAGCGAGTCTCCCATTAGAAAAGTCTAGACACGCGCACCTGCTCAACTTTCATCACAACTAATCACTATAATCTTTAACAAACTCACACAAATTGAGCCAAAGTAGAAGCCTGTTAGATTTCTTTAGTAACTTTTCAGGTTGACAGGCTGATTACAGTTTGAAAGGGTGCATTTTTACGCAGTGTTATAAAGTGCACAAATAGTTTTAACATAAATTTGCCTCATGCATATGTAAAAATTATATTGTTAAAATACATTTAAAACACAGACTGTTGAAATAGTTAACACACTATAAATTATACCTAACTAGTCTTGATTAGCATGGAGCAATGTTTAATTCATATACTTGTTATTTAGAATGATTTAGGCTTTGTAACAACATAATAAATACCCTAGACCTGATTCCTATTCCTAACCTCTTCATTATTTATTTTATTTTATTTATTTGCTTATTTATTTCATTCATAAAGTATAAAAAGACATCAACAGTTCAGTTCAGGCACAATTATTAATCAGTTGTAAACAGAAATCTTCACTTTTATGCACAACAACTTAGTTTTCTTTTTCATACATACACATTGCATTTGATTTTAAGTATTTTTTAAATGCCGTCATTGTACTTGATTCTTTTCTATCTTTGTCAAGACTATTCCATAAGTTAACTCCTTTCACAGTTGTTAAGACATTAGTTTTTACTAAGTCTGAAGAATTTTTAAAGCAATAGTATGTAACTTTTTTGCTAAAAAATACACTAATTTTTTTTCCCCATTTCATTATGTTTATTCTACTGAAAAACTTGAAAAACATGCGTCCTTACTGTGAGCAGGCTTGCAGCTCCACATACCTGACTCTTATTTGGCCTGGAGGAGGACGTACTCCTGCTTGTTTCCATGGAAATGTTGTTCTGTTGGCTATAATTTTCCACAGCATGACATATAATTTATCTATCTCCAAGGACAATCTTCTAAAGTATGGTTTTAACTTTTTATTTCCATAGAAACTTGCAGATGGCAGTCCACTTATAGAAAGGTTTATACTGTACCCACTTTATCTATGAATTAAGTCTTTCATGCTTTATTTATGTTAATTAGAGTGTAGTTAGTTTTTTTGTTTTACATGTACAATCCACTTTTCATTTTCGTTTAGGTGCACTATTATAGAACTTTGGCCATTCCTGCATACTGTACTATATACATGTTTGTAATGCTATAGAAACAGTGCCATCTAATGGTTTGAATCAACATAACAACAAGGATTGCACTGCTGTTTCTGTGCCTACTTATTTTGCATTTTAATGAGCTACAGTCATTAGCTTCAAAATAAATACGGCCTTCACCAGTCCGATGTACTCCCTGTAGAATTGTATGTTTATTATTGGTTGATGGTATAGCCTTTCACTTGGCTTGCTTCACACATGTTGACATCAACCTAATAAATCTTCTCTGTTTTGTTTTGTCTCACCTTTCCGTCACTCCCCCTCCCCTCCACACCTCCACCTTTCCGCCCCACCTGGTCTCCCGTTGCCATTGGTCGTCCCAGCAGTGAGTGGGCGGGTCCAACCTCCTTGTCGTCCCTTTGTCCACCAACAGCGCCACCTACATCCACTTCCTTGCATTATTTCTCTCACTTTCGGACCTCCACCTGCAAAACCGAAATACCAAACCCCCCCAAAGTGTTGTGAATGTGTTTGCATGGGCATGTGCCGTTGTCAATGGAGATGCCCCCCGCTACGACTACAATGAATGATCTTTTTCCTGCTTTTTTGGTACCTTCTTTGCCTTCATCCTGCCTTCTTACTGTATCTCTATAAAGGCTTTGGGGACGTACAACAGCAGTGCCACGATTGACCTCTCTAGCATGAAATCTGGCATCTTCTCTGGACGCTTATCTGCCCCTCCGAGCCTAAAGAAGTACCCCGATGGTCCTGTGATATCCCCCAGCCAAGCGAAGGCCCTCCTTACCAGTTTATCGTCTTCGGGTCTGACCGCAGAAGCCCTCCTCCTCTCCTCCACGCTACGCCAACACCGTAGTCTACTTCGGGAGCAGCGTGCCTCGTCTCTGGGTCTCTCCTCTTCCTCCTCTCCACCTTCCTCCTCCAATTCCCCAACGTCGGCTACTCCCTCTCTCTCCCCGTCCTCGCCCACCTCGGACCACAAACCAAGCAGTCGCCTTGACAGATTCGACTTCAGTGGAAGAAGTGGCAGGGAAACCGTGACAAAGGACCTTGAGAAATAAAGACTTTCAAATGATTTACCTTAAAAACACAAATTCTGAACTATATTTGGACCTGATTGCTCTGGAAAAAAAATACTATTCAAATATTGATTCATCCAAAAATTCAAATTGGTTTCCAGCTGAATTTTTTACGTACCTTACTAACAGTATTTTTTTTCCAAATTTCTGAAAGAACATTCAATGACCATACACAAAAATGGAGTCACAATCATCTGTTTGGACGAATCCTTTCTTCTCTCCCACTCAGTCGTCATACTGCCAGATACAGAGCACACATGAGAGCCCCTCCCACCTCTCATCGCCGCCTGCTACAAGCCCATGGGCCCTGGACGGATTTTACAGTTTTAAATACACCCTCACTCGATGGGTTGGTCGTGTTGTAGTTAGAATATATAGACAGTGACTTAAACAATAGCAAATAGAGCTGCAATAATCATCAGTGAGTCCAGTTTTTGTGTGTCCAGGACAATGTCAACACTTTTCAGAATGTGACAAAAAATATGAAGGAAATGATTGTGGACTTTTTTTTTTTCATTTGTTTTTGTTCATCTCTCTTTCAAACTTAACTGGTGCTATACTTTGTCAGCTGTTTGTACTCATTGTGTAACAAGTTTACATGATCACTTTATTTTTACAAAGCACTTACTGTCTATGTAAATGTGGTGCATCAATCAGGTATAACATTATGTCCACCTGCCTGCTATAGAGCTCTATGCAACAAATACTATGTAAACCAGCATTAACTTCTTTAGTTATCCGAGCTGCAGTAGTACGCGGGATAAAAAAAAACTATTGGTAATCTGATCTGCCAAATTGGTAATTTTGTTATTCAGCACATTTTAATTTAACGCAGTCCTATTGGTCAGTGAATTCTCAAAAGAAGCATACAGCTTTAACTACCACTTGGAGCCTGGATCTGACTTATTTCTTTTCATTTAGGAAAACCATTTAGGCAGTATATTATTGTAAGAATCTATTTGTGAGGAAAACAATTACACTGAATGGGACGACCATTGCATTTTAAATTTGTTGAGAGAATCATTTGAATCTGCCAGGGACAGACAACTTATCCAATCAGAGACTTTGTTTGTTCTTTTTCATTTATGGTCCGAGTCCGGGCACAGGTGCTTTAAGGCAGTATGAGACTTTGGATATTGGAATTTGTGATGAAATTTACCTAGCTCCTCATGATCGTAATCTTCCACCATTGTCCCACTCACTAAAGGTGTAACTATGATCATTTTGTTGCCAGTGGTTATAATGTTATGCCTGGTTGTTGTTTATGTGTGTGCCTCTGTTACAAAATACTACTTAATGAGCATAATGAATTATATGACTGTCAGCATTACAATGACATGAACTTCATAAGCACAGTAGAGAGCACATACCCAAAAGACATATATTTATTCAAAAGATATCATGCAAACGGTGAACTGTACAGTGCATTTCTGTACAATGTCTGGTACAGTTCACTATGACAATCAAGATGTTCCTGCAGTAGCATCTCACATTTTTTCGCACTTAAATTCAAAACTCTTTATTTAGTTTTCCTCCAACGGCACGAGTACACACACAGCAACGAACCCAAGTCACGCTTTCACCAAATCGTGACGCCAAGATTTTACAGAAGCACAGACGACACTGGCAAAGCGAGCAGCAAACTTTTTAGACCGCCGACAAGCTATACACCAAGAATGTTCTAACAAAGCTGAATATAACAAATGATCAGTCTACTAAAGTGAAGTAGAGTTTACCACAGTCAATCTCTGTCAATCTGTTCCACAGTGATCAAATTAGCCTCTTGATAATTAGATAAGGCAGACATTATTGCCAGGAAAGTATATTCAGCAGTTACTCAAAACCAAAAACACAATTTATGCACAATATCCTGGTAAAGGACTGCACAGAACTCCATACCACACACACAACTATTCAAACTTACTATACAAAACTGCACTTAACTGAAGCTACAATTTTAAACAACTGATACTTTGCAGCTATATCATGCTGGGGGTGTTAGCGTCACACCCCCAGGGAATGATGATAACACCGGCTGCAAATTATCAATCAGCAATTTCAAAACATAAGCTTAAAGTCAGTCCCCTAATATAAAGCTGCTTTCCTGTTGTCTTTAGCAGTTGTACACATATTATGAATAACTACTGTGTACAAATTGCACAAATAAAACTGCACAATAGACTCAACACAAGGCCAACTTCTATTTCTACATTTCTAGTTAACTGAGACTTAAGCACAAAATATCCACAGATGATTCTCGAGCACATTCAATATATTGGATACCCCAACTTCCCCTCTCCTCCTGATGGGACATAAGCGTTTTTCCATTGATTATTTCAGCACAGTATCACCTCTTTGTCCTTGGTTTTGCTGCCCACCGGGGAAAGGAACAGTCTTGCATGATCAACCATTGACACTATAATTTATTATTTTGAGTTTTTGCCAGATTGACTGTTAGATCAATTCTTTGTGAGATCAAAACTTGAGAAAAATGGTTTGTGTTTGAGTAGGTAACACAGGAGCAGTCTGGGGAAAGTGTTTTAAGGCTATTTTATAAAGGTGATCTTGTACTTGTCTCGTGTCCGTAGAGAGTACTAGAAAGAAAGACCCAAAGATGATCGGATGGTATCACAGATTTTAAAGGAGGTGTAAGTGTGTTGTTTTTCTTTCTGCAGTCCCTTTCACCTTGAGTTGTCTTTGTTGGTAAGTTGTAACTTCCAGGTATTATAGGGACAACATTTAGCAGTGTGCAATACATACTTAGCATTCTCGTTTATCAGCTACAGCTACTTTAAATATTTGAGTAACACCCACTATAGCTCTATACTATATTGTTTTTATTATTTAGATTTTTGATTGGTCATTTCCCTCTTTATATACAAGGAAGGAATTGCATATTATTTTGGTTTATGAAATGAAACTTGACTTAACCAGGCCTGGGACTGGCCCAAATTAGAGCATAAAATCACTATGAACAAACTAGTTATTTATACTATAGAGGCTTTGCACCATCACGTGTCCCCCATGGCAACGGTACCTACGCCGCCATGACACCGGGCACGTTATATCATTGACTTCAGTAGCTTTGGAGAAACATGGGCAGGTTTTGTTGTGTATTTGGTTGTTCTAGCCGCTCTGAAAGGGATAAAACGATTAGTTTCTTCACTGTTCCTCTGGAAATTACTCATCAGGAGCTCAAACAAGGGAATTATCGCAAAAAAGACGTGGATTATGACTAGGAAAAATAAACCGCAAAGAGATTTCCAATGGTACCATCAAGACACCCTAAGTTTCATCAAGGTATTTGCTATTTAAATTGTTTCATAGCTTATTTAATGAGAGAAGCACATTTACTGAACTAAAATTTCATTAATTTGTACAGGAAAACCCGCACTAGTTTTCGATTCAATCAACCCACATTGGGCTCCTATGATCAACATGGCACACGAGTCAAAGAGCCCTGTGAGCCGAACCTTGGCCAGAATCGGCCATGAAAAGATCCTCGTGAATGTTAGAAAGATCCGCTCGCAAAAAGCGATTAATTCTAGAAGACATAGTTGTGGATAAGCAAAGCAATGAAGAAAACATGGGTCCTGCGATGAGTGACATGTTTATTCGTGCGTTGGAAGATACAGTTTCTACTGCCACTCACACTGCAAATGTTTTCTTTTTAAATTTTTGTTCAGTAAATGTGCTTCTCTCATTAAATAAGCTATAAAACAATTTAAATAGCAAATACCTTGATGAAAGTGACGTGAGTGTGTCTTGATGGTACCATAGGAAATCTCTTCGCGGTTTATGTTCTCTAGCCATAATTCCTGTCTTTTTTTCGATAATTCCCTTGTTTGAGCTCCTGATGAGTAATTTCCAGAGGAACAGTGAAGAAACTAATAATTTTATCCCTTTCAGACCGTCTAGAACAACAAAATACACAACAAAACCCATGTGTCTCCGATGCTACTGACGTCAATGACATAGCGTGCCCAGTGTCATGGCGGCGTAGTTACCGTTGCCATGGGGGACACGTGACGGTGCAAAGCCTCTATTGCAATATCACAATGGCCATATAGTAGTTAGCAATTAAAAGTGGATAAACGGACCTGATTGGAACAGGAAGGGCATCTGAAACACACACCAAAATCATGATGCTAGTCCCTGCATGTTTTGATGTCATGAAAAAACTAAAAGTGAAAAACATATTACTAAGATTATTAATTATATATATTGATTGTTGCTTATAGTGGGGAGTTATTTTGAAGTGTTACCAGTGTCTGTCTGTTTAAATGGACCTGCGTTCATATTTTACCTTAAGCCTCTAAGATTTCTGCCTTAGAAGTTGATGGAGACTTTGTAATCATTTTATAGGCAGAGTTTTATCCAAAGAGGAGGTCGTAATTTCCACATTCATTGCAACATTTCTCCAGCCTCACTTGACTTACAGAGTGGTTTTAGCTCAGTTTTGTGGAGCTCCTTCGGGCAGGTTCAAGCCCCGGTTTTCATATTGAATCAAGTGTAAAGGAAGAAATTCACTTACTCATGCTGTTATAGACCCCAAATCCAGAACTTTCTCAGCTGAAGTTGCGTTTGGTTCACACTGAGGAGAATCGACTCTTGCTTGGCTGCTCACCCTACCGCCCCAGTGCCCCCTCTGCAGTGATTTCCATGACAACGGTTATAGTGTTATAGCTGTGATTCCAACATGGCCGTTGGTTTGAGACGCCTTGTGCAATCAGAAAAAACTCAAAACTTGAACTCAAACAAGAAGAAGTCTACATTTATGAATATATCTTAAGTGAGATGTTTGTGTATGATATTCTAATTGTGAAGAAATGTGTGATATAAGTATATATATATAAATATAGGCCTATAGATGAAATAATTATATGATGTAAATGTCATCATCTCTTCAGTTTTATATATTAGTGACCATTTTGTACAGATGTTTCCTTTTTTAATTCATTGAGAGATGTATGGCATTTTAAAATTATTTATTCACTAGCATAACCATTTTTTATATGTTTATGATGTATAAATAACAGCCTTTGTAATATATAATTTCATTTTTTATTTTGTTTTATTTATAGTATGTTTCATTTAGGGAATACAGCTTCACAATTAACATTTCTGGAGATACTTCAACTGTATTTCATCCTTTTTGTTTGACTCCGAATTTGGTTAATAACATTGTGATTCCTACTGTGAAATGCATAGGCTTCTGGAATAGGGCCTTACTATTCCTATTGAGTTTTTGGCTTTATTTTGTCTTGTTTGCATGTGTACACGAGTGGACGAGGATTGTGTATTCAGAAAGGATTTTAAAGGTTGTTCATTTTACTCATACGGTAACGTCAAGACAATGAAACTACATAGATTAAACCCCTTCTTTTTATAACAGCATAATTTAGTATGTAAATGAGATTTTTACATGAATGTGTGGGTGTACCAAACTCTTCAAAACTATAGTGAAACCACAAATTGACTAAATGTAAATAGGCCAAGCGGATTCTTAGCAACAAATTGTTCAAAAAGAATATGTTTTGTTACTAAACTCAACAATGGTTACAGCGGTATATAATACAAAATAATGCATGTTTAGTATCAAGCAAACGCACGGTGCAGTCGATAAAATTGTTGTCTTCATGTTTTTCCCAAAAGAAGGATTTTACGTTGGAAGTTTTACAAATGGAAGTTGCTAATTTTTGGTATCTGTTAAAGGCATGTTGTCTTACTGTGATGTTGTGATGACAGATGAGAAGGATACTAGCAGAGACGCTCCTATCCATAAAGTGACACCTATTTGTAGAGTAGTGTGAAATAAGAAATAATACAAGAAAATAGATCTATTATAATATGATATATGGATTTAAAAAGCCTACTACTGATACTAATGGAGATACTAATTTATCAGTGTGGATGCCATGATATTCTGTGCGCTGTGTGTTCCCCTGTGAGAAAATGGTAGGCAGGCGATCCTGCCTCCTTTTGTACATAATTGCTGTGATTGTGTGTCCAATAAAGTGCAGCTCTCTTGTACACTGTCTCTTGTCCGACCCTCATTTAATTAGACCACTAAATGCAGTGTTTATTTTGAAATAGGGCATGTCACAACAATGCAACACTTACTCCCTGTGTTGACTTTTTGTAATTAATATGGTAATTATTGTGTCCATTGAAACTTGTCAAAAGGCCCCTATTACAGTATTTTCTGTTATATGGTGTTTCCTCATCAAAACCTACATGGAGTTGTTTTGTTTCATTCACACGTTTAACACACATGCTGCACAAATATAAGATTTTAAACCTCATACACCTTCACCTGGAATTGCCTGTCTCTACTGAACTAAAGATTAAAGGTAGCTGTTAACTTGAAAACTACTGCTTTGTGACATTACAAGGTGGAAAAGAGCACTGGAGATGTTGACAAACTAATAATAAAGGGTTGTGTGAATGAAACAAAACACAACTCAAGGTATGTTTTTGATGACTTGACTTTTGCGAATACTAGAGTTAAGTTTGCATAATTTCGGACCTTTAAATAGAATAATTACTGCATTTCCAAAATGCTGAAAAGGTCTTATGATAAATAACATATCACTTATGCTGCATTATGTAACATGTAACTTTCCTGTGGGGGGAATCAGCCACCTTCTTGTCTCAGTGGAGAAATTCCTCAGTGGCATTAGTTTTTCTGTATGTATTCAATTACAAATGTTTCTGTTTCTCTATATTTCCATGAAGATAAATAAGATATATATAAATATTATATACTGTAGAAAATTCTAAGTAAAGCAATAGCAAACACCAAAAGGTATATATCTTTTAATTAAATTACTGTATATTACTATATTTTTTTAATATAATAATAATAATAATAGTTCAGAATGCCATACAAAACATGTTTTATTATATAATGAAAACTTTATGTGTTTTACATTCATAGCAAAGATATACTGTAACAGTTTAGGCAGTGATATCAAGTGGTATTACAAATATCAAATAATTCCAATTAAAAACTATTTACAAGACAAATTCACACTTAATGTTAATACATGCTGGCATTTGGGTTATATAGTAAATAGTCATATTGTACATAGATAAAACTGTGTGTTTTCTATATATCTGTGATTACAGTTACATTTGTCACAACAGCAGAGGCTTAATTATCCTGGCGCTGTGCTGGCCGCCGTCCATCTCCTCGTCTGAACGGAGAGTTTCTCAAATCTAATGAAAAGAAAATTAAAATTTTAATGTAGACAACAAACTTGCATAAACTGTGTCCATTTACTGCAGTGGGTTTCAAAATGTTAAACTAAACATTCCAATGTTTCTTCTTAAAGGTGCAGTAAGTAACTTTTCTAGTGGAGGGTCTGTCAAACGCTTTTCACCATAGAGATGTTATTGCTTTGTCTGGAATCTTTCACAGTGTGGTATTAAAGCTTTCTACCTTCATGAAGACCAAACCAGACAGGTCTCCATGTTACAGGTCAAATCTGTGGAGAGGAAACTCTGTTCACAGTCAGAATGCCTGTTTTTTGAAGTATTTTTGAGCCCTAAAACCATCTGTATTTGAAATAATGTAGTGCTGTTTTAACATTCCAGGCAAAGCAATGCCATATTTATAGAAACAAGTGGGTGACAGATCCTCAACCAAAAAGTTACATAGTGCCTTTAACAAGACTAAAATGAGCCTGAGGGTAAGATAAAGCAAGGATTAATTTATTTCTCCACTAGGAAAATGTGTTCTCTCTATATTTGAGCCATATCTCGATGGCACTGTTGCTAATTGTCAGAAGCTGTGGGTAACCATAGTGATGCCTGGGGACCCATTTCCAGATTTTAAGATATTCATGGGTTTCAGCTTTCTCTTTCTTGCAACATTTTGAAGATATTTTGCTCATTCAAACGATAAAATATTTTGTTTTAAATTGTTAATCGCTATGCCAATGATCCTATTCTCTCATCATTTTGAAACCAATGAAAAGATTGTGTCACAGTGTCTAGCTGGAGGATTAGCCCACCTTGCATATTTTAGTTTGTAACTCATCATAACAACAAATATTAAAAGTGCAACTTAATAGAACTTCACTGCAGTCTAAACTTACTGTAGGTCTAAACCAAAGCAAAAATGGAGCCAATCCAGGACTGTGGGTGCGTTCACACTTACACAAACACTGCATCAAAATTAGGACTAAACTGAGACTAATGCTGGAATGAAACCTGAACTAAACTAGAACTGGAACAGGACCAAACCAAGTCTACATCAGGACCAAACCATAAGTAGTAAATTGAACTAGATTTGAAAATCATAAAAGACTTGAATAACCCTACACCACACCCATTCACACTTAACACTGCATCAAAATGAAGACTAAACTAGACTAATATTGCATAAAAAAATGGACTGAACCAGCACGAGAACAGGACCAAACTAAGTTTATATCAGGACCAAATCTTAAGTAGTAAATTGACTCAACTAACCCCATACTTCCCCCATGTACGATCAGACCCACCTGTGATGATGTCTTCCAGCGCTCCGTCCTTCCCCTCTCTGACCGGGGGCTTCTGTCTCTTCTTCAGTTCAGCGATCAAATCCATCTGAGGCATCTTTGGCATCATAGGACCTTGGGGCTGTCAATGTAATATTATATTTATTCACAACAACCAGAGGGTAAACTTGAACTCATAATATCTAGCCTACAGGTGTATACAACTTGTACAGGCACCATGAAAGTACGATTTAAGCATGAGTGAAAATAATAATTGGAAATATAAGTAATCCTGATATAATATCTGCTTAGGTTAATTAGAAAGTACTTTGTGCTGGTAATTGTAAATACTTAATTGATCCAAAAGAGCATTCTGTACAATGCACTACTCTTCTACTGTTGATACTTTGCAGTAACATCACGCTGGGGGTGTTCTACATGTATCTCTGTTGGTGGAATGTTCAGCAGTTACCATGGTGACACAATGCACACATTAGCAAACACAGACAAAGTTACAAGATTGTCTGAAAACTCAAGAAAAAATACAACATTAATTTCAATAACACATTTTCAGGAGCCTGTGATCAATACGTTCATGGTCCTGTTTAGATGTCTAGGTGTTTGATTTTCAACAAAAACCTGAGAAGGACTTGTTTAACAGCACAAATCAGCTCATCTGTTGTACTTTTAACTAAATCAGCTTTTTCTGGTCAGATTAAGTCTAACTTGAGTAACAGAGCTTCCGACAGAGTAGTGCTTTCAGTTAGTATCACACCCCCTGAGAATGTTGACGCATCAGCTGCAAAGTGTCACTATAATAATACATTACAATATTTACCTTTTGTCCTGGAGATTTTGCTGGAGACGGAGATGATTCCTTTGCTTCATTCATCTCCTCCATTTTCTTTTTCTGTTCAATGTCTTTCTGCACCGCCTGTGTTTACAAAAGAACAAAGGTAAAATGTGAACAAAGGTGAATTTAAAGACACATTTTACCACACAAATCATATACTTGGATAGAGTCTCACTTTGTAGGCTTTTATGAAGCGTCCAAAAATGGGGAAGAACATGGAAGGCTGTGTAGTTTTGGGGTTTTCTCCAAAATACTCCACTGCTAAGCTGTAGGATTCCTGGAAAGGGACAGAACTAGTAAGTACAAAGTAGGCCTAAGTCTAGCTCAAATATATAATGAATAAGAGATTGATAGAAACATTTAAATTTGGGTAAGCTACACAAAGAGTTTATATGTGATACAGTAGACATTTTTGCACTGTAATCTATAGGAGTCCTTTTGTTTTTAGTTCTGGCCCTGATGAAAAAGGTCCCAGGAAGTCCAAAAGATCCCTACAGTTTAAACATGTCTGTTACATTATATTGTAAGCGAGTTTAAAAAAAAACAAATGGACTTTTGCTTTTGTAACTAACTTATAATGTCTTATTCCTGGATGTCTCAAAATTTACATCAATAAATTACATTACATTGTACCTGTGCTGTTTTACTGTCTTTAATCAATGACTCCAGTATTGTGCAGTTGGTTTTGATAAACTCCTTCAAAACCAGGCTGTCATCCTGCACCAGAAACTCCTTCTTGGTCATCTCCATCCCCCTCTCCAGAGCGCGGATATCAGAAAGTATGCCATCCAAGGACACTGAGAGAGAGGTACCCTTTTAAAAATACATTCTCACAACTTAAACAGTATATTTAGTTATAACTTTTAATACCCAGTGCTGCCTTGTCCACAAAATGCAAGTCAGAGTGGAAGTTCACCAAGTCTGGGTATTTTTCCTGGATGACTTTGGCGATGAAGTGTAGCAGTGTCTGTGAGCGGTCAGTGGACTTGGTTTCCAATAGCTAAAATGTTTTAAAATAATGACATATTATGAAATGCTTTGTATATATTCACAGTGATGAGTTTATAGGTACTTTTTAGAATTTTCAGAGGCCAGAGAGGAGTTTTGTCGTCACGGTAAAGCTAACAATAACTAGTATGCTAACCACACACTTCCTGATAATAGGACAATAAAATGCTTCAGATGCAGAAAGAACATAGCAGTCTTATTTTGACCTAAAGAACTGCTTATTATAACTGTACTTATATCTGTGCTGCATGGGGAAAGACAAATTTAGCTCAAATACATGGACAAAAACAAAAAAAACAGGTACAGGTAATTTAGTTGTTACTTACAAGGTCCAAGCTCTGGAGCCTAAAGCCGTACGCAGAACCTCTTTTACTGCTGTTCATGTAGTTACCAAAAGCCAAAACGATCTAAAAGAAAACATAATTGATTTACTTATACATGTTTTTTTAAAAATCTGAAATATATATATATTTTTCCACTAAACTCACTTCGAGGATTTTTTTCAGCTTCTCAGAGGATTTGATTGACATGGACGCAGAAATGAGCGAGTCTAGTTGCTGCAGAAAAGTACAAAATCAATATTAACGTTTCAAAGTGTTTTTCATGTTAAACTTTTAAGACGGACCGGCTGGAGGCGTTTGACCGAGTCTGGAAAGTTTCCCATAAAAGTGAGAGTGTTGATGCGTTGATTCAGACGAGGAATCTTTCCAAAACGCAAAACAAAGCGGTCCTCGTCTGCTAACTCCTCCATAGGTCGGCCGTCTTTCTCATAATTCTTCAACAGCTTCATCTCAAAGTCTGATGGTATGAAGGGCTCCAGTAGCTCCAAGAGGTCAATAGACAAAGAACTCTGATCATATCTAAAGAAAGAAAGTTTAATACATAAAACTGTGACTATAAATCAATGATCAGAGTAGATAAATATAACTTAAAGGTACATTGTGTAACTTTTCTGGTAGAGGGTCTGTCATCAGATTTTTTTCCATGGAGATTTCATTGCTTTGCTTGAAACGTTCCACAGTACAGCATTAAACTTATCTATCTTGCATTTATTCAATTACAGGTGTTTATATTGCTTAAAAAAACATGTTGCCTCTCCACAGATCTGACATGCAACTTGGCGTGGTGGTGTCACTCTTTTGTTCCCATGGCGATAGATAGGCTTAAAGCAATACTATGGAGCATTGTGGACAAAGCAACAACATCTCTAAGTAAAAGACAGTCCACCAGAAAACTTATATAGTGGACATTTAATGCAGCAGTGTAACTTTTTCTGGTGGGGGTAATGTCACCTGCTTGTCGCCATGGAGATATATAATGTTCCTCAGTATGGCTTTAAACTTATCTATCATGCCTTTATTTAATCCCGGGTGTATGTTGCTAAAATACCTTGAAAAATGTGCTTTCTTACTGTGAGTCTGAGTCACTTTTACCTGGTTACGTCATGTGCTTGTCTCCATGTACAGATAAGTTTAATGCTATACTGTGGAACATTGCAAGCAACATCTCTACAAAAACAAGCAGGTAGCAAACCCTATGCCAAAATAGCTACATTGTACACCTTTAATTACTGAAATAAAGTGGAAAAACAAGCAATTAATATGCTAATTTAACCTATTGTAATTATAATTTTTATGTTATCCATTGTGATTAATTACACAAAGTTACTGATATACGTACGTCTCAATGGCTGTGCATATCTTGTCTGGGGTCATTCCTCCTTTGCGCAGTGTGATGGCCAGATTCTTGGACTTATTTGCATCGATCAGTGAAGTTTTGGCTGGTACTTTCTTGGCTGCCTTTATCGGCTTACTGCCCATATCTTTAGCGGTCCCCTGTGCCTTGGTTTTAAACTGCTCTTCAAACATATCCATGTTCAACTCCTAAAGGACACGAGGTAATGTTAGAAAAGAGAAAAATTAGGTTTGTTTTGTAGCATAAAAAGTTTTCTTGTCTAACTCTCTCTTACCCCAAGGATTTGTTCATCGTCCAGTTCGTTGAACACTGTGCCGGTCACCTGGTTGGGTTTGAGGGCCTGCCAGTTCAACAGGGGCATCCTAAACTTGGTCTGAATAGTTTTCTTGGATTTAACTGTGGAGGAAACAAAAACACAAGATAGATCAAACTAACTACAGGTGTATGTTAAAGGTCTTACATTACGCAAAAGTCTTATGAGCTGTAAGCCATGCTATAATGTTGTTACCTCATCAAAAACATGCTGAGAGTTGTGTTCTGTTTAATTCACACATGTTTATATTTGAGTAATCCTTTGTTATTAGTCTGTCTGCATCTGTAAAGCTCAAACTGCTCTGTTCCACCTTGTGATGTCATGTAGTGGTAGTTTGTGAGTTAACAGCTACTTTTTACCTTTGTTCACTTGAGTTTGGCAATTCCAGGGTTGAAATTATGCAAATTATTCTAGTGAAGGTATATGGAGTTTAAAAACACAGTGGAGCAATGTGTTACCACATGACATCACAATAGAGCGTTTTCTGTTTGAGAGAAAAACTATTCAGGGTTGTGTGTTAAACATGTGTGAATGAAACAAAACACAACTTCAGGTATGTTTGGGATGAAGAAACAACATTATAACACAGAGCAGAAAATTGTGTAGGCTAATATTGGTAATTAGTATTGTAAGTATGATTTGAATGAACAAAAACATCTTTATAGTAGTATCATCTGCACCGCAACCATTACTAAAGTTATGGAAGTTTACTGGTTCCTATAGAAACTGTCATTGCTATTGCTGCTGTTACTTAACATTAAGATTACTGAACACAGAGAAGTAGTGTTTCAAATTTGAGCATCAGCCAGGACAAAACCAGTATTAAAGAAAGGAAAATCAGCTGTCAGCTCTGAACTAAACGTAACCTTACATTTTAAAACTAAGTGAGTTTTAAATACAACTAAATGAGAGTTTGAATGGTAAATTAGGTCCTTTAGAAAAATAACCTTGTCTTTCTGGTACTTTTCACAGTTTGAGATGTCAGTGCTGGCCATGCTGTTCTTGTTCTTACCAGACTCAACCTGTGGCGCTCCCGGTGGCGGAGGTGGTCCCATTCCGGGTGGAGGAGGTGGTGGTCCTGCCCCAGGCGGAGGAGGTGGCGCAGGTGGACCCATTCCAGGAAGAGGAGGAGGGGGTGGGGGTCCTGCTCCTGGGGGTGGAGGAGGAGGAGGAGGAGGAGGGGCTCCAGCACCAGGCGGGGGAGGAGGAGGAGGGGCTCCAGCACCAGGCGGGGGAGGAGGAGGAGGGGGTGGAGGTGCAACACTGGCAGGAGCAGGAACAGAGTCTCCCCCGAATGGAGGTGGTGGGGGTGGAGGAGGAGGTGGTCCTGGCATACCCTCAGGACCTCCAGGAGCGGGTGGAGGTGGAGGTGCAGTCTCATTTTGACTTGGCAAGGCTGGAGTAGGCACCTGGACGTATTCGATCTTTGTGACGGGCACCACCTGGATGTCCACCTCCCCCGATGCCCCCCTGGTCACTGTGATGAGACCCTTATCCTGCAGTTCCTGGATCTTCTGCTCCAACTGAGGGTTGGATTGTGGGGCAGTGGAGCCACGACGTTCTCGATCCTTCTCTCTCTCCAGGTCTAACTCCCGCTCTCTCTCCCTCTGCTGAAGAGTACTGACCTGTGTACATGACTCACGCAGGCTCTCCTGTAGTTACAAGGAGATTACACAGATGAAGTATAATTTGTAGAACGTTTTATTTTCAGTTTCAATTTCAAATGGCAAATACAAAACCCAAATCCTACATCTATAGACAATCTGTTCTTCTCACATCTCTCTTAAATATTATACTTTATTTAGGTTTTTAAGAATATAACACAAAATAAAATGTTGACCCTAAATACATATGTTTTATCAAATTTAATTTTTTCATAATTGAAAGCAAACAATTTAACAAGCAACTCTACTTAAAATATATATCTTCATTTCACAGAAAATATTTAAATCGGAAAAACTGTGATGATTTATTTTTTTTATACATTTTTTATACACACATTTTCATATAAAATAAATATATACATAAGGGATAAAACAGCACTTTGAAATAACGGTTTTCTACTATTTTCAAATAATTTGTATTTAAAGCATTTATGAAATACGGACTACACTTGAAAACTTTGCATGTCTAGACTTAATGGACACTACTTGTACCAATTATATTCAATGTGTCCACTTAGCCTGTTCAAATTAAAGGCCTGTAATGAACTCTATTGTTTAACGGTCTCTTAATTGTGCCTAATCTGAATGAATGTTTGTCAGGACTCACTTTGAGCAGCTCCGTCTCTTTCGTGGCCTGCAGGAGTTTTGTCTCCAGTTCAGAAATCTTTTCAGTCGCCTGCTCCTCCACCTCCTGAAGCCGAGCGTTCAACTGCAAAACAACACACAATAAACTAAAGGTGGGCCATAATGACAAATGAATGGAAAGTCTCAATATTTTTCCTCCAATAACAATAATATGATCATATCTTTTCTATCTATCAAAATGTGTCTGCAAATGTCTTGGTTGAGGTTCAATTCCAGCACTAGAAGTTACTCGATTGTAAAATTAAATTAAACACAAAAATGCATATCTCATATGCACCTTATAAATGACCCTTTATTCTTTTTGGGAAGATTACACTCAAGTTTCTGTAATTCCTTTAAATATTTTTATCAGTTCAACTTGTTTTATGTGGATGCTAAATGCTAAATTATCTATTTACTGTGGATTGAATGATGGGCTAAAAAATGCATATACTTATATATTTAAAGCTGCCCGTGGTGATGATGACCCTTGCCCTGGCACACATGGCCCTCCCACGTAACTGCTTGGCATGCTTTTGTCCCTTCCCAACAGCTGGGGTCTGATACACATAATATGATGAGCTGTTTCTCATCACTTGTTTAGTGCACATACCTGTAGGTTGTGTTCATGCAGCTCATCCACCTGCTCCAGGACCCCCCCTCTGCTCTCTGCATCCTCCAGCAGAGCCCCCACGTCCAGCACATTGTCCAGGTACGCTTGAATCTGCACCTTCAACTTCTCACTCTCCGTCAACTTCAGGCTCTGACACACAGATATAGAAAACATAAAAACTGGAAAGTCAGAAAAATGATTATCACTGAATGTATTTACTAAATTACTATAATAAACAACTGCCATGCATTAAAGGTGCATTATCCAAAGCAGATCAAGTTACAGGTCAAATCTGTGGAGAGGCAACCCACAACCCCACAGTCAGAATGCCTTATTGTATTTATTTACTTATTTTTTGGATTGTGCTGAGGTCCAGATTTATATAGGACCTTTTCTATGTTTAACATGTGTATGTGCCAGCTAATCTGAGGCCAGGACTCTCTTTTAATGCAAATGCTCTTTATAAATAAAGATTAGAAAAGGAATACAACTGCCAGTAATTGCTGCCAGCATCATCTATATTCATTCATTTTCAGACATTTTGAATTATAAATCAAACCAGTCCTTAAATATTGTTAGCCTGATTTGTAACATTTGCATCAATTATAAAACAAAGTAGATTTTTGGCTTTTGAGCACTGGACAAAATTTGAGACTTACCTCCAGATACTTGTCCAGTCCCAGATGTGTAAACTCATACTGCAGATGGACCCGGAAGTTCATGTTTTCCACCGAATGAACCACAATGTTTATGAACTGCATACAGGCCACCTGGACAAAACCAAAAACACACTCTGTACAATGGAGCACTTTTTAAATCAAGTACTCTTCACCAGATTACACTAATTAATTAATCATTTGGTAATTACAAACTTACCATAAAGTCGATGTTGCTGTCATCATTCATAAAGTACTCCATAAGCTTCTCAAAACGTGTCTTTTCTTTGCTCACCTGTCAAAAAACATATAGACATTCTGACGTGCGTTATATTAAATGTCCACATGGGGGCTTATGAAACCTGCCTCGGTGATTGGCCACTAATGAAAAATTATTCTAAACTTACAGCAGCTTTCCATAACTTGTTGCTGTCTATCACTTTAAACAAATGAAATTACTAGAGATAGATATATACTAAGACACAGCTGAGTTTGCATGTGTTAATTTTTCATAGTTTTAAATATATGTAGGCAAGAGTATGAGTAATGTAAAGAAGGGGAAGTCTGGACTACTTGATTATCAATGAGTTAAAACAAGAGAACTGAATGATTCATTTTTAGGAGAGACTCGAGTCAGTCAATAAAAAGTATGAAAAGTGGGTCGAGACATTCAGCTAACTATTGTTTCTTAACATTGTTTCACAATGCTGAAGTCAGCACATGGCCTATTGAACTATTTAGTGCAAAGATTATTAGGACAAAGAGTATTACCCCCTTTACTGTTTGACTCCGCATGTGATCACAAAAGCTGTATTGCAGTTGACCAAGCTCCCAAGATTAACTTTTTAACTAGAATAGCATATCATTTTTATTTGTTCCTTATAGGAAATTGGTTTGCAGCCATTTCACAAGACTTGGTTTGCACAGTTACACACCAGCACGGCATATATACACAGGTTTTGGGGTGATGAAACTCTACCTCCGTTTTCATAGCAATTCAAAACAAAATGTTATATCTTTTGAATGAGCAAACATCCTCAACATATCACATCTATACAGGAAGTTGAAATCATAGACTGCATAAAGAAGTGGACTAATGGAGTGTGATGTTACTTATAGTGTTCAGCTGCAGTAGAGCGGGTTAATAAGACCAAAAAGTTAAGACCAAAATGCGATTCTGACAGCAGCAGTTACAGAGAGAGGGGAGATTTTTATTTGTATTCAATACAAAGTGAATTGCAGCCTTAGTTGATGAAGCCGGAAGTGCCCCCAGACTAACTTCCTATTGGAGCGCAGTGGCTAGGGCTACGTCCATTTAAATACTATATACAGTCTATGGTTGAAACCCATGCATACATTGATATGGCGATAATTCATTCAACCATTCAAGAACTTTATTGCTTGTGGGATGAAAGAAAGCTGTCATCAACTTAAACAAAAAATAAAAATCTGTATTGTTTATTTGTAATACTGTAAAGATGTTGTACCTCTCTTAGGTTGTCAAAAGCCAAGAGGATGATGTCATGTCCTCCTCTGACGAGGCACACTGCAGCTAACAGCTCCAACACTAGAGCCCTGGTTCTGTTTAAGATACAGTGGTTCATTTTTAGAAAGCAAGTACAATGCATATTACGTGCATTTTAACACATTTTTTCAAAAACTACCTCCCTTACCTGGGATTTCTGCTATTCAGACCAAGAGTGATCTCATTTACACAGGATGGATGAGTCATGACCAGGTTAAAACCAGACTGTATGGGTTAAAAATACACACACACAAAATATGAATTATTATTTCAATATCTAATAACTACACCTTAATTTGCCTTAATAAAACAAATTTTGTTTATTGTTTTGTTTATTATGACTAATTAAGTTCTAGCTTTAAAAAAAATGTTACCAGACTTTATTATATGTTATGAAAAGTTGATAACTAAAGATGTACTGATGTATTGTGTGAACAGACATTACCTGATAATTCATGATGGCTCGCAAACACATGATACAAACATGGATGTCGTCTCTCTGGCTCGATGTGTGCGACTTTTTGTAAATCTTATTTCCCAATGTGTGTGTTATTCTGTAAAAAAACATATCCTTATATTGTTAAAACCTTCATAACAACAAATTTCCAAGCATTTCCATTCTTTATGGCTATGTAACTGCTCTCATTACAATACAACTCTCGATGCATAGTTTAAAGTCCTAAAAAGACAGCCTTGCGGATTTGCATAAGTGGGTAATTTTGTGCATCGCTTGTATCAAAATAACAGCTTTCTGTTTCATAGTACGACTTAGCTCCACCGCTATTCTCTCAAACAAAATGTGTGACAGTTCATCTTAAGTGCATCTCTTTAAAAAACAATATGTACCTTTTGTTTGCTATGATATGAAATATTTAATCATCCCTAATCAGAATCATACAGCTTTATTATAAGAAATCAGTACCAAATGTTCATCTTAAGTGCATCTCTTAAAAAAAAAAAAAAAACTTTTGTTTGTTATAACTATGATATTGAACTATTTAATCATCCCTAATCAAAATCATACAACTTTAATATCTGAAATCATTACCACATGTAAACCAATGATCCTGTAATGCCTTTTTTTTTTTTTTTCCAAAGCAGTCTCTTGCATCTAACAAATAAACTGAGCATTAACAACAGATAGAAGAAGCTCATATTGATACTTTGCAGTGACCTCACTCTGGGGGTGTTCTACATGTATGTGTATTGGTGGAATGTTTTGAGGTTACCATGGTGACACAATGCACATATTGACAAATACTGTCAAAAAGTTTTAAGAATGTCTGAAAACTCAAGAGAAGACACAAAATGGATTTAAACAACACATTTACAGGATCAATACGAGCGTTCCTGGTTCTTTAGTTTTGATTTTCAACAAAAATGGTGAGTGTGAGTAACTGAAAATCTGTTGGCTAATGCTAGCTTGCTTGTAACTACAACTTTATGTGTGAGAGACTTGTTTAACAGCACAAATCATCTCACTTGTTAGTTCTATATAAGTCAATTCCTTACAGTCTGATGATGTTAAAATAAAGCTCAGATTAAAGTTTAACCAAGCCGACAAACAGACAGAACAGAGCCTTCAGTTAGCATTACACCAGGGAATGTTGATGACATCTATACATGTCCAACTTCCCTCTATCTCAAATTCAGCTTCATAAGAGGCTTTTTGTGTTTAAGCGAAGTCATTGAGGGACCATATCTCATTCTGTCATGTCTAGTGAACTTCCTCCACCGTGGTTGTTGTGGAGGAAGCTTTTTTAATCATTTCACCATCAAAAATAATTCAATACATGTACGCTTTTAATGCCATTTAAGAGAAAACTGAAATCTGAGAGTGAATAACTGCTGGCTAATGTTACCTCGTGACTGCAATGTTATTTGAGAGGGAACCTGCAACTAAGTCAGGTCTTAATAGTCAGATTGTGTTAAAACAAGGCTCAAACTTGACTAACAGCGTCTAACTTGCGTGACAGCTTCAGACAGAGCAGTGCCTTTAGTTAGCATCACACCCCCAAGGAATGTTGATGACCTCAGTTGCAAAGTGTCAATACTTTGTCTTTATTCCAGGTGTGTTCTTACCTGACAGTCAGAGCTCGTGCAGCCTTGGTGACCCCATGGGAAGGAGAGCTGTTGGAGTTCTTGGTCAGGTCCTCCACTGAGCGCTCAGCTGGTCTACTCCTTTCTGATATGGAGCCGCCATTTTCAACTGTGTCCACATCAAATCTATAAGGTTTGAAAAAGATATTAAGACCAATACAATTTCAAAGCAGTAAAAGTTAATAGTAGAGATGTATATACATAGTATAAATCGCTGGTGAAAATACTTCTTACAAAATTGTTTTGTTTTGTTTCATTCACACATTTAACACACAAACCCTGCATATATTGAGTGTTCTTTTTTCAAACTGAAAACAGTCGGCTCCACCTTGTGATGTCACAGGTATATTTGAAAAACAAAGGTAAAAAGTAGCTATAATCTGCCACTATATGACATCACAATGTGGAACAGAGCATTTTGAGCTTGGGAGATGTCGACAGCCTAATAATAAAGGATTACTCAAACATGAAACAATGAAACAAAACATGGGTTAAAGCTCATAAGAGTCAATATTGCGTAATATAGGGTCTTTAATTAGAAAAAAATATATATGAAAAACTTACGGAGCATCACTTTGAGCGTGGGACAGATACTCGACCAAAACATCCAAACCTTTGTTCTGTTCATTCAGAAACTCTTGAGCCCAACTAATCAGAACAATCAGAAGTTTAGTCATTAATCAAGTATATATTAATGAATCATGCAACCCAATATATTACCCGATATGGTTCGTCCGCAGAGAAATCTCTAGGTTTTTAAGGACTTGTGTGGCTTCTTGGATCCTTTTCTTTACCTAAAAGTATATAAATTATTAAATGTACAAAACAACATAACAAATTAAGATTAGAGTGTAAAACTTGAGTTACACTGACCCTGCGTGGCACTCCTCCTTGGTCCTGGTATAAGCTCTTTATTTTTATTAGGTAAGTGGAAGGTGGACTTTTGACCTGGAAACGTTCCTGTGAAGAAATCATTTATAGTTTAATTTCAACTTTCAGATTCAGTGTGAGTCTTATGGCCTTATACAATACAATCCAAAGATTCAAGGGAACTTTATTGTCAATCATTTTCATATAAAAGAATGAATTACTGACTCAGGTCTCATTGAAATGAGCTGCTTAATTAGTTCATTAGTCTGACTGCGTCCTGGATACAATACAACAACAATAATAAGCAACAATTATGACCAACAGAGACACACAAACTAATTTGAAAAGTACAGCAAAGAAAGTTGCAGACTCAAAACATCAGATTGAAAACATCTGTCAGCTCAGTATTGTCCTAAAGCATTTTGTGAATAAAACAGCTTGTTCCTCCTCAAATTAAAGGGGAACACCTGTCAAAAGCTGGGGGATACGTTCTTATCTGGCAACACACTCTCACAGTATACAGTATGTATAAGTCCAGAGACTATTTGTAAGACAACTGATGACGGTGGTTAGATGATTACTGAAACTTACTGCAAAAGAAAATAAACAAAAAATCCACTTCTGACAAAAAGAAAAAAAACATTATTCCATTTTATTTTGTCTCATGTTAGTGAAGATACACTGCAACTACTACACACGACTACAATTCTATTACTACTAACAATACATGTCTTAAAAAGACTGACTGTCTTAATCTGGTTTAAGTGTTCCTGAAGGACAGAAGCAGAAAAAAACAATAGCACACAGCATCTTGTTATATTTACAAAATGCATTAATTATAGAAGAATAAATTATTATAAGAACAATCAAGTTTCTATGAAGTAGTTTGTGTCAAATATGTAGCAATATGTAGATATGAAAGCAGTTGCACCAAAGTAAAGTCATCTTAGGTCTCTTGTTTTTTCTTTTTTTTCTTTTAGACATTGCACAGCTCTGTTTCTATGCCGACGTCTTTATTTGTTACCCCCAGAAACCACATGAAGCCTTACCACAGCCCCTGATCTATGTACACTGAGCGTCACTCCAGCAAGTTACAAGCAGCAGGGTTTCAGATGACATAACATGTTCAGTAATCTATAGTGTGAAGCTGAGACAAACAAATGATTAAGATGTTAATTTACTATTTGTTATATAAACAGAGCGGGTAATTGGCTGTGTTCTAGTATTTGATAATACCATAATTTCAGATGGAGGGCAGGGGGCCTTATATAACTGTATACGGTAACTCTGGGAGAAATATTCAGACTTGATCTGTAAATATTGAACCTTATCATTTGCTTGGTGTTTTCTCCACAAACAATCATGTTTTTGGGGTTGAGATATGGCACCACTTTCTGTAGCTATTATGAAACAATTATTTTACTTTTTCTCATTTACTTGAACAAGGAATACATTGAGTTGAGTGCCTGTTTTGTTTCGACAGGCTCAGTAATTATAGAGATATTAAACCAGGTCAACAAATTTATTTTTCCACCATAGAACTCTGACCTCTCCTTCAGCTCAGTTTTTGACTACAAGAATCGTGAAATGTTATGCCCCATGAACACGTCCTACATTACCAACTATTGATTAAGCAGTAATAGTATAATTGTCAGTGTTTTCTGAGGTCTATTAGACTATTGATCAGGGCAGTAGACAGGAGGGACAAAGTGGTGTGTTGTCCTGGGCTCCAGGGTCTTAGGAGTCCAGAATTGGAACCTCTGCTTATTAATTAATATTAGAGGGGGGCCCATGTGAGACTTCTTGCCCCGAGCCCCCAAATTTTTGTTGATGGGCTTGCTATCAATACCATAACCTTACAAACTTATGCAGATTTACCTGGTCACAGACGAGCTCCCACTTCTTGTCATTGTCGTATTCACTGAGGAGCTGCAGTTTATCTGGAGGCAGGTTCATGTAGCTCTGCGTTAAAAAAAAAAAAGAAGAAAAAAAAAGGAAAACACAATTATTATTCACTGTCAGTTAGAGCATCCATAAGTGGCCAGTTACGTCTTATGGCAGAACTCAGTCTTAATCAGTAATGGAGTGGGTTGATAATAATCTGATCTAATAATCTGTCAAAATATTGGCAGCAAAAGATTTCCAAAAGTTGTTATCAGTTACCCTACAGTTGAAGTGGGTAGTTTAAGTAGTAGTAGTTGGATTCATAGTGGTAGTAGTAGAAATAATAGTTAAAGTAGTTGTACTACTAGTAGCAGTGACAGTAGTGTTGGTAGTAGTAATTGCACTATAGTAGGTTCTTAACTACTATAAAAGTGTATTTGAGTTAGTGAGTTAGTTAGTAGCAATTAAGCAGTAGTAGTTGTTGTATAGTAGTAGTAATAGTAGTACAACAGTAGTAGCAGTAGTACAGCAGTAGTAGTAGTAGTAGTAGTGCAGTAGTAGTTGTGCAAAAGTAGTAGTTATTGTGATATTAGTAGTAGTTGCACTATAGTAGGTTCTTAACTACTATAAAAGTGTATTTGAGCTAGTTAGTTAGAAGTAGCAGTTTAAGCAGTAGTAGTTGTTGTATAGTAGTAGTAGAGCAGTAGTAGCAGTAGTGCAGTAGTAGTTGTGCAAAAGTAGTAGTTATTGTGATAGCAGTAGTGGTACTTGCCCTATACTAGGTTCTTAACTACTACAAAAGCTTACTTGAATTAATTTATCTGGGGACTTTTCATCATTGCTCATTTTAAAATGCCATCCACCTTTTGTGATTAATAGCACGATCTTTGCAGACTGGACAGAAAGTGTCTGGGGCAGGAGCTCTGTCAGTAGAAACTGTACTACTGTATACCAGGTCAAACCACAAGTTCACTTTCATTGTAAAGTACAAGAGAATACAGGAAGCATAATTGACTTGTGTTTATTTGAATTCATTGTTGTTTCTAGGTAGCATATTAGCTACTGCACCAGTTGTGGCTGTTTGCTGTTAATACTTTGCACATTTGACGTCACTGGGGGGTGTTCTACATGTATCTCTATTGGCGGAAACAACAGTTACCATGGTGATACAATGCACACATAGCAAACACTGCCAAAAAAGTTTTAATATAGTCTAAAAACTCAAGAAAAAATAAAAAATGGATACAACACATTTTCAAGAGCCTGTGACAACTATGAGCGTTCATGGTCCTGTTTAGGTGTTTGATTTTCAATGAAAAAAAAAGGTGAGAGTGACAAACTGAAAAACTGTTAACTTGTGACTTGTGTTCTTCTATGTGAGAGATTTGTTTAACAGCACAAATCAGCTGACCTGTTGTAGTTCCAACCAAGTCAGCTCTTTCTAGTCAGACTGTGTAAAAATAATCATCAGATTAAATCTAACTTGAGTAACAAAGCTTCAGACTGAATAGTTCTTTCAGTTAGCACATCAGGGAATGATGACATCAGCTGTAAAGTATCAATAGTAACCCAACAATATAGCTTTGAGGGCAGAGAAATTGTGGTTTCTTTACACTTCTAGATAAATATTATTATTATTGTTATAGATGAATTAATACTTTTGAGAGAATAATTCAAAATCCACCCACCCATACATTTGGGTTTCAGCTCCTTAGGCTATTTTGAAGATTTTTCATTTCTCTCTGATCATATATTGTTTATATTTGCAACAGTCCTAGTTTTTCATCAAGCTCGATTCTCTGGTAAATAACAACATGGTTGAGTCAACTGTGAGGCACAGCATTTTTTTCACACTGAGTTATTCTGGGCAAATATTCACAAAAAAGCAGTAGTAGTTGTAGTTTGTAGATGTAGTTATTGAAGGAGTAGTCAAAGTAGTAGCACTAGTTGCAGAGGTAGCCACACTGTACTCATAGTGGTAGTAGCAGAAATAGTAGTAGTAGTAGTAATCGTGGTGGTGGTGGTAGTAGTAGTAGTGGTAGTGGTAGAAGCAACAGCACCGGTTATAATGCAATTGTAGTAGTGCATAAGTATAGTCATTGTAATAGCAGTAGTAGTAATAGTAGTTAGTGGTGGTAGTCGTAGTAGCTGCAGTATAGTAAGTTCCTAACTACTATAAAAGCTTAGTTAAAGTAGTAGTAGTCACCACCAGTAGTAGTGCAGTAGTACTTATTTTAGAAGTAGTAGTGATAATCCTAGTGTTACGTGTTAGGAGGTTGGATATTTTGTTTTAAATTTGCAACAGCCCTAGTTTTTCATCATTCTGAAACTGATGAATACAGATAAACAAAGGTGTGGCCTGTTAGCACAACATGGAGAGAAGCGGAAATGGCTGTTAGGTTAGTTTTAAAGCTCTCTCGCCTTGTCCTCGGTGAGGTGAGGGTGGGGTGAGGGTGAGGTAGGGAGGGGTCCTATAGCGGTATATGTGGTGCAACTTTAAGTTTCAAAAAGGAATATAAGCGTTAGTCTGGAACTCGCACTGACACACACGTAATGGCACCAAGTTTAGAAACTGTCAAAATGGAGAAGGAAGTCCACTTCTCAGTTCTTTTAACACAAAAAGCAAAACCTAAAGCCCCACTGTGAAGAAATGCCAACATATTAGATCATTTTAGAAATTATAGATCTGTTGTATTCAAGGAAGTGAGGTCATATTTTGATAAGTAAATGTTTTATTTTAGTTTACTTATCAGTATATTCATTTATGTGGTTTGAAAGGGAATGTAATTTAATCTTCTGGCATAGACAATAGTATTCTGTTATTTAAAATATATTTTTACAGTTTTACTTTTTGTATTGCTTTCACATAGCATTAAAGTGGACATTTGATAAATTTTTCACCCCTGGTTTCATCTTGAACTTTCTTATGGATTTGTTTGGATAAGATGTGTTTAGCTCTTGTTTAGACCCAGTACAAGTGTGAGAACTAAGTAATTTTGAGTTTGATGTAAACAAAGTCTGAGGCAATTTTTTAAATTATAGGATCACATAGGCAAATAAAATATACATTGCAAGCCTAAAATTTTTGCAGCATCTTTCAAAACACTCTGATACCCAAACATTTAAGAATTTTACAGAAACAAAAATTTAAAAAAATCTAGTACAAAAAGATTTTATGTACTGCACTATATTGTTTACAGATCCTTGACACTTTTCTTTATATTGTCTCAAAATTCTTAGACCATTTTATTTCCTAACGTTTCAGTGATGAAAATATGGTGAAACGTTTTTTTTTCCGGTCTCATGGTGTCTGACATAGAAACATGTTGCTCAACTTCCCCTTGGGCCCAGCTGCACTAATCACTGAGCATGAAAAGTAAAAAAAACAAACAAAAAACTAAACTACACTTGTGCTATAACGTGGTTGTAATACCTGAGATGTGTCTCAGGTATTTCTCAGGTATTGCAACCACGTGCCTCTGTAAATCTTTCACTATGATACAACTCTTCTTTGTGACGAGCTGGGTGACTCAGGACACTTAGAAACGTAGGTCTATCTGATTTGAACTTTATAAAATTTTTCCCATTGCAAGTTTCAGTATATAAATTACAAATCTATGTCTTAGGCCACCCATATTAGAATTTTATTATTTAAAAGATCCACTATGTAACTTTTCTGTTGCAGGGTCTGCTACTGTCTTGCCTTTATGGGTTTGTCTGTTTGTATGTTGTACAGTTTGGAAACAGACTTATCTATCTCCATGGAGACGAGCAGGTGACGCCATCTGTAGAATGGTTACCCGCTCACAGTAAGAAGGCATATAGATATCTTTGAGCAATAAAGACAGTTGAACAGAAATAAATATAGATCTGTGAATGTTATACATGCAAAGTGATGAGAAGGTGACAGGCAGGTAGAGGACACGCCACCAGAAAAGTGACTTAGTGCACCTTTAAAGTCAGTTAAAATGCTCAATGGCATACATGTACTAAAATATAGGTGGACTAGTGAGTGAGTGGAGTGTAACTTTACTAGTGGAGTGTCTGCCAACTGCTCATTTATTTTGAGATCATCTTGCCTCTTTTGGAATGTTTCACAGTATGGCATTAAATTTAAGTATCTCCATGGAGACAAGATGCCAAGTTACAGATCAGGTATCGCACTCCCACTCAGAGAAGGAGGGCATGTTTTTCCAAAACATTTTTGAGCAATAAAACACCATTTGAATAAATGTATGATTTAGTTTATTGCCATACTGTGGAAGATTTCAATCAAAGCCATGTCGCAATGGAAACCAGCAGGTGGTAGACAATTTACATAAAGTCACTTAGTCACTGGCACAAGATGTAGGTGGACTAGTGAAAAAGGTGTAGCCTACTTTATTGAAAGTACTGTTTATTTAAAATACTATATGTCACATGTGGTAAAACTACTCTTAAGAATTACAGTTTATTTAATATGATATTCTGATATTAGAGCGCGTTTCACCATATACTCTCTTCTGCCAGCAGGGTTCATAATGTCTTAACTTTTTGTCCATAATCTGTACTCACCAGCACCATATTGAACCTCTCTTGCAACTCCTCTTCGGGGGGCATGGGAGGTGGGGGCTGCTTCTTCTGCAGGGACACTGTGGAGTCTCCCATCCCAGTGCTGGACGCCCCCACAGAGCTCCTGGCCTCTCGCCTCTCTGATGGGTCCTGCTCCACGCTGCCCGCCGCCGCATTCCCCATCACTAATCTCCACAAGTAATCCAGGGGGAAAAAGTGCACTTACACCTCAACAGAGAAATCTAAGTGTACCAAATTAGAGTGACAGTTACTATTTGTCACTCCAAGAGTATCAAAACAAGTTGTCTTCAATGAAAATCTTAGTTACATTTTAGTCCTGAAATTAGCCATGCAAATACAAAATAAAGTTTAGTTTCATGTCTGTAATCCAGAAGTCCACCTTTTTATATCTGAGTTAAAAAAAATCCTTGTTTGAAATATGATTCTGCTGCCTATCTTACTGCATGTTCTCAGGTTGACCAAGAACGCATCTAGTGATTTTAGAGCTCAAAGTTGGTGTGTGAGAGGAAGGCGAGGGGAGTGTGTCACACTGTGTAACAGAGACAGAAACCACAGCCTTTCAAAAGCAGAAGAGCAACTTCCTGTCACAAACAGCACCAGCAGCAACAGCCTGCAGGGTGGAGGACACAGAGGAGGCACTGCTGGCAACCACTTCTATGTCCTATGCATGGGTTTCAGTGTGAAGCAGATCTAGCGCCGTTGCCATAGCAATTCATAATTCTAAACAAAATATAACAAAATAGAGCTAATATATCTTTTGAATTGGCAAAAGTCCTCAAAATATCACTTATATTATATAGTTGTTGTATCTGAACTACTATAGATTGCCCATTAAAAAAATATAAAAATGAATTAGGCTATAGTGATAAACTGTTAAAGGAACTCATTGAAATGACCATACAATAATAATCTGCAGTAACAATAGAATCTTTTATAAGTTATATTTGTATTTTTATAGTTCTGTAAATTCATCTAAAAGTATTTTGCCATTAGTTTTTCAGTCAAAGTCAAGACTGCCCCAGGGCCGTCAATGAACCATCAAAGCACTGTACCAGAGCGCCTCTCTGTGGCTAAACCCTGTCACTACCATACAAACTGTACAATAGTGCTGCCTTCACGTGTTGTCGTTACAAGAAAACTCCATTATACATGCCGTGTTTTAAAGTACTTCTTTCAAGTTTTGCCATAACATATAAATAAGCAATTGCTTTTAATGATTGTTGATAAAATATACATGTACAATCATTGCAATTATGAAGATACATTTGTTTTTGTTGCAGTAGGTATAATTTTTGTTTTTAAGTTATAAAGTTGGTTGTAACGTTTCCATCATGCCCGTGAAGGCAGCAGAGGTCTTATTTTGCAAGATGACGGATCCTACGACGTCGCCAGAAGACCACTGGAAAGTAAGTAAAGTGAAGTTAATGCGAAACAACACTGGTATTTTAGTTAAGCCGATCCGTACATGTGGAAAAAGTGGGGATTAATGTCAGTGCTATTTTTTTCAGTTGTCTGAAAGTTACGCTAAAACAAAGGAGCCTTAGCTTAGTTAGCCCCAAAGCTAAATTGGGCTAGGTAGGTGCGGATGAGAAAGGCTGGCGGTGTGTAATAAAAGAAGGAAAGTTTGTTCACAGTTGCTTAAAATCAACAACTTTGTGCATATATCGGTGAATTGCAATCAGTTTTGAGCGTGTCTCGTAGTGTTATTAGAAAGCATTTGAATCTGTGTATCAGCTGTGCATGTGCAATATTACAACATTGAATCACATGTTTCAAAATAAGGAAACAATCTGTCATGTGGGTTGTTCTGCAAAATAAATTATAGTGTAAAAAGTTCATTGTGAGTCATGATATGCTCTTGTATAATAGTAATTGTCATGTTTTAACGTGATAGTTGATTGTTACAAAGAGATCAGGTTTTGCTAGATACTTCCTTGAGGTAAAAATAAATGTAATGGGAATTGCTTTTTACACAAAAAAATCGCTATGATACTGCTGGCTAAACAAAGCATTTTATTCTTATTGTTTTGACCGAGAAAACATGTTTTTGTCTCATTTTGACCCATTTATGTGTAATTACACAGACGTTGATTTACAGTGACTTATTCATGGCTGTACCTCTTGACATATACTGTATATGAGTCCACTTAAAGGTGCAGAATGTAACTTTTTGGTTTAAAATGCATTATTTGCTGCTTGTCTCCATACGTTATTGTGTTGCCTAAAATGTTCCACAGTATTTCCTTATCTATCTCCATGGTCCGTGAACATTAGCAGCTGATGACACTAGGTCAAGTTACAGGTCAGATCTGTGGAAATGCAACCTTGCACACAGTAAAAAGTACTAGTGCCTGGTTTTGAGTAATACAGCCTACACTGTAAATTGTAGTGTCGAATTAACACTTAAAGAATAAAATTTTACTCTATTTCCGAGTGTATATTGTTCTTATCTGTACAGAGTAAGATTTACTCTAGCTTCAGAGTAAAAATATTCAGTGTCAAAATGACCCCTATAGAGTAAGATGATGACACTGTAGTGTTTTCTGAATTTTACTCTGGCAGATTATTTACTCTACTAATAGTACTAAAAGTAGTGTTTTACTCTGTTGTGGTGCTAATAATGACACATAAATGTGTTATTAAAAATCACTCTAATAACACTACATAGAGTAAAAATTACTCTTTGTAAGGGTCAAATTTAATCATATTTACTCTTGCAAGAGTTAATTTCACTAATTTAGTAGTGTAAATTTAAATTTGCTACTAGATAAATAAAACCACAAATTGCCAATATAAATGTAAATATGTTGATTTTAAAACATAATTTAAATAAAACATTGATCTAAGATTCAAAATGACAATAAAGGTACAACATACTTGGATGAATCCAATGTTCCACATTTCAGCTGAACAAATGGCTTATAGTAACACATCTTGTACACTGTTAACACTTGTATAACTTTATCTGGATGCCATTGGATCTCAAAAGCATAGAAATGATGGTCAAAATAGACAGTGTCACAGAAATGGCTTCTCTGTGTGCCTCCAACATACCTGGAGTTGTGTTTTATTCACGACACTTTCTTCCAACTTGTGATGTCATGTGGCAATACATGAAGTGCTCCACTATGTTTTTAAACACTATACACCTTCACTAGAATCATTTGGATCATTTCAGCTCTGAAATTTCCAATCTCTATTGAACTAAAGATTAAAGGAGCTGTTAACTTGAAAACTACCACCTCATTACATCAGATGGGACAGAGCATTTTGAGTTTTGGAGATGTAGACAGACTAAGAACAAAGAGTTACTCAAATATCTGTGAATGAAACAAAACAGAACTCCAGGTATGTATGAGGAGATAACAGCATTAGAAGATGGCTTAAATCTCACAATTGTCTGTGTTCGTAAAATAGGACTTTGAATGCCAACATCTCAGACAGCATCAGCCAATTCAGTAGCTAGTGCAGTATGGTCAGTGTGCTTGGCATTTAAGTGCTTTCTAAAACCTAGAGAATTAACCTAAAACATGGCCACATCCAGTCTCAACACATCTAAGACAAAGGGTAGTCTCTGGAAAAAACCCATGGAACAGTTTAATATGACTAACAAGCAAATTTGAACTCAAACTCAGCCCAGCAAACACTGCACTTCATAGAAACACTAAAGAAGTAACCTTGCTCTTATTTCTGTAATACGAGGACTCCCTCACCTCAACAACAATATTGTAAATTGTGGTCTGAATGAATGTGTACATGTTGTACAACATGGTGTGGTATGATGTGCCAAACACAAATTGTGCCTTTAACAACTCATAAAAAGCACTTAAAGATTTGGACATACAGGGGATGACAAGGATTGGCTGAACCTGTTCCATTGAGTGCCAACAGAGAGGAGATAAGGCTGAGTGCTTGAAGTGATGGTGTCGAGATATTCTTCAATACTTGTGCCACTCTAAAAAACAAAGACAAGATTATTAGTTTTTAAATAATAGCATAAAATTGATCTTTACATAAGAAATAAAGTGGAGGTAACTCTGCATGCTGGTTAACATTAGAAACAAACATCAAACATCAATTTCAATGATTTGACCAAGAAAGTATCCCCACCTTATTGAAGACCACAAGATGTTTTTCTGCTTGAGATGCTGACATCTTCCCCAGTTTATTACGGCCTTGAGCAGTGAGCGGAACAAAATGCAGCAGAGGTAGCAAAACAGAAGCAAAGTCACTATCCCTGCCTTAAAACCAAAACAAACAAACACACAATTACTTTACTTAAGAACAGATGTTAGTTTTGGATTGAGTTTTAATTGTCATAGGACATTTGCATGTTAACAAAGAATTTGGAAAGTTGGCTAATAACTTACCAAAGTCAGCACCACCACCATCATACTCTGGAGGATCTGCAGCCAATAGGAGGTCATCCAGCTCTATGGTGGAGGGAAGCTTTCTACATTGCTTGATTATCTTCTCTTTGAACATTGTTGGCCATTTCTCCAGAAACTTGCCAGATACATCCTCGCCAAACATCAGCAAAATCTTGTTCAATCTTCATTGAGAGAACAGAATAGTTCAGGCCTACATGAATTTGCAGGTGAATGTGCATTTTTTAAGGCATTGTAATTGGTAATTACCAGTCCTTTGACGTCTTTGAAGTGAGGAAAATGTGACAGTATGTTGCTTGACAACTGGGGGTCCAGGACCATGCTTCGACGATGAGCTTTGGGTGTTTGAATTTGTATTGTATTTAAGCCTCCAGGCCAAGTAGTCACTGTCACTTCTACCATCATAATAATGCTCCTGGGTGTAACAAAAAAAAAAAAAAAAACTTTTATTCTCTAAAATTTCTATCAGGAAAAAAAAGGGGGAATACACTGAAAAATAACTCACATGTCCATTTTCTGCGAAGGGGTCCCAGACATGGGGGAACAAGTTCCCAATCCCTTTGGCATATTTTTCTTTCACTTGTCTGGGTGGAGATGTACTGCAAAATGAGACAGATAAATTACCGTACCATTCCATACCATACCATAAATTAACTGTACATTAAACGCTGTAGATAAATAAGTAAAAACATACTAATTTTTATCAGCAGCAAAAATGTTCACCATTTTTTTCCAGGTGTCATCTGCCAAAGCCTTAGTTCAATTGTACTCCATTAACCTTTCTCCCCCAGGCTTTTTGGAAAGAATGTCTTTCACCAACTATATAAAAAGGAAAGAGAAAATTGGTATTACCACCAAGCATTTCAAAATGTACAGCATATACTAATCTGTGTGTACAGTATTCAAGCTGTACACCTTCACTTACGTCATGCATGCTTATCCTCGTCATCCAATCACTGAAGCTTTGAAGCAGGACTAACAGGAAGGATGATTGTGTCCTAGCAGTCACAACTGCTGGTTGTAGAAGCACATAGTCCAGGAGAACCGACAGTCTCAACATTCTCTTTGTAAGAAGAAAAGTAAAACACACTTTAAAAACATTGTGTTTTGAGGCTATCAGCGAGTTAAGACCATCATACGTGATGGTCAGAACACCACTTTGAGGATCCTTTACCACATCCTCAAAAACATCCTCATCAAGCTCAGTTCCAGAACTGTCGCAGACACGTACGCCTTCTGTCACTGCTGGAACCCCAAACTTAAAAAATAATAAAAAGAAATAAAAAAGTATGAACAAATTTTAAATAAAATGAGACTCACCCACTGAACAATGGTGATGCATTGGGGACAATAAAATTATTAAAATACAATTTTTTCCTGTTTCCCATATTGATATTACAGGTTTTTCCCATTGTTTTTGGTTAACAAAGACATGCTGGGCTGTCAGGACAAAAAAACGGAATATTCAGAGCAGCACTGTACACACAGAAAGTTTCAGACACTTGCCATGTTTCATTTGCAAGATTGTTGTTAATATATACTCTTAAAGAGTAAAAGTAAAAAAAAAAAAAAAAAACTTTTACTATTTATTTTTTACACTGGGAAATTTACTGTGTACCATTTTTTGAGTAATATACCCTACCAGTCAATTGTTTGGCCACACCATTTGATTAAATGTGTTTTTTTTCCTACTTTGTACATTTTATATACATATGAAAGACATCAACAATATGAAGTGAAGTAAGATACATACAATTATGTAGTAAAGAAATAAAGTTAAATAACTCTGCCAATAAAAATAAAAAAAAGATTAAAATCCTTAAGCAAATCCCCCTTTGCTTTGTCAAAAATATTTAGTATAATTATTTTACTTTTTTCTTTGCTAAATAATTCCATATATCTTACTTCATATATTTGATGTCTTCTGTATGTATCTAAAATGTAGAATGTAGTAAAAGTATAAAAAAAAAAAAAAAAAAAAAACATTGGATGAGGGTGTGTCCAACTTTTGACTGGTAGTGTGGCTGTAATTGATTAAATGCAAGATAACGTGGTTAATGCCATACAGTGGAAAATTCCAGGCTAAGCAATAATATCGCTATGGTGTTATTTTGGTGATAAGCAAAATTAGAATATGAAATGTCAATAGTTACTATGCTAAGTCAAAAATAATAAAAAAAGAAAACTAATCTTGCTGTGTAAACAAGGTGATAATGTGATTGTTTATTTTTTTGTTTAATTAACCAAAACAAAATTGCTAAAATATTATCCATGCAATTTTTCAATCTGTAATCAGTAATAAATAAATACTTAACAAAAAACATAACAGTGTTTTAATTAGGGGTGTCAAATTATCACGTTAATTGCGATTAATTAATTACAGTCATATTTAGCGCGTTATGTTTTTTAATCGCGTTAATCTAATTTTTAATCTCTAACTTTAGTGTTTCTGTATGTGAGTTGCTTTATTATAAAACCTGTTTTTATGTGTAGTTGGGACAACAACAACACAAACACACACACAAAAAACACATTTATACATTTTTTTATTTCGGTAATTCCACTCATTGCCGGAAACCCGCACAAAACGCACGCGGTAAGAGCGATGTAAACGTCATGTTCACGTTGGCGGCGTCAGTCACACGATGGACGAGGTCGAAGAGCCAGTAGAACAGAGTGAGCAGTGCACAGGTAAAAACGCATTCGTGTCTTGGAAATTATTCTCCCGACGTGAAATATAAAAGAAAATAACAAATATAATATCGCCTACAACTTAAATGTCACTGGTGAAAACAACCTGCATAGGCTCATGATGTCTGCACTACTGTCCTATAGTGACCTGCCACATGAGGGGACACGCACACAAACACACACAAACACAAACAAACACACACCTTCATCATCGTCATTAACCTCAGAACGCGGGGACCACGTTTCCTTCCGTAGTTACTGCGCGGACACCGACGTGCTCCCGTGCGCCGCGTGTGGATCGTGTTTTCTCGCGTACGCTGCGTAAACTGCGCTTCCTCCTGTGCGCCTCTAAACCAGAACTAACACCAAGACTAAAACCAGGACTAATCCAGTCCAGGACTAAACCAGAACTAAAACCAGAACTAAAACCAGGTCTAAACCAGGTCTAAACCAGGTCTAAACCAGGTCTAAACCAGGTCTAAACCAGGACTAAACCAGAACTAACACCAGGACTAAACTAGGACTAAAGCAGGTCTAAACCAGGACTAAAACAAGGACTAAAACCAGTGATCTCATATATAAAACATTTCTCTATTAATAATATTTTTTAATATGGTTAAGGAAAGACTGGACTTTTTATTGTCTTTAAGTAGACAAAAGTTATTATGTTCAGATTTCCTCGTCTTTGCTACTTTACAGCAAACAGTTTCTTATTCATGGAGACTTGGGCTCAACAGCCAATTTGGAGAGATTTGTTAAACAATAAATGACTTTATAAAGTCACTTTTTTTTTAATCTATATCAGTCTTTTGATCTGCCACAATAATGTAATAATGAATTTAAATGAAAATACCTCAAATTGAAGGCTTTTCTCAGCAATTTTTAGGTGAGATTAAAATGAGATTAATTAGATTAATTAATTACAGATCATAATTAATTAATCTCTCAATTTTTTTTATCGCATGACAGCACTAGTTTTAATCTCATGTTGTGTTTTTACACTGTAATGCACCTTGCTGTAAATTCATTGTAAAAGTATTCAGAAGAATACAGTACCTTGATAGAATAATGTATGTTATGTTATGTTACAAATATATATTTAATGCAGGTATTCTGTCACTAAAAAAAAAAAAACATTCTTCCCATCTCTAAATATCATAATAACATTAGAGATATGCATTTCTGTCAATATCTAGATTTAACTGTATTTATGAAAATGAGTCTTCTTAAAATCTCACTTTGTTTACAATAGATCCGTTGTGCCCATTACAACCCACACAGTGTAGTTTTATGGATAAAGGGCGACATATCTGTGATTACAGGCTAATTCACAGGTGCTGTGTTTGGATGGGGGGATTGAGGGCAGGGCTCAGTAGGGGGCAGCTTGGTCAGGCTGCAGGTTATCGTTCTTTTGTCACTGAATTTAGGGCAGCACACTTTCTCTTGTTATCGCTTGTCTCAGTCTTTTTCTGCTCTCTTTCTCCTCTGGCTCCGGTGATGGCTCAGCAGACTGACGGTGCCTTCAGTGATGGAGGGTTTGACCACAGTAAGTTTATACACTATTTTAAAGCAAAATATTTATTATTATTTTTACTTAAACTTTGTTAATGTGATTTTTGTTTTTTGTTTTTTTAGGTTTCTTTGCTGAAACGGTGAGAAAGGATCCAGTCGTATCCAGGGCCAACAGCATCGGCTCCACAAGTGCCTCCTCAGTACCAAATACAGGTAGATTATGCATTAATTAGTTATGGCCTGTATTTTTACTGTTGGGTGGCTTGCATTGCAATAATATGTTAGTTATACATTATACTGTATTAATACTGTTCAAATTATTTTACAACTGAAAAAGATTTTCTCAATAACAAGCTTAACTTGATGTTTTAAATGTAAGCCTTATGTCTCAGGGAGTGGATGATTCTTGTTAATGGGTTTACAGTTTTATGTCTGTTGCTTGTAAGGTGGTAGTCACTTTTATTTTATTTTAATGTTTTGATGATATTTAATAGTGCAAATCACAATACAGTCATCTTTCCCATACTTTCAATAACAACCCAAATAGGAAAATAGGAAATATTAAACACATTAACAACAATAAGTGAACATTATTGTAATTTAATTGGCTGTACCTGCTTGTCAATGCTTGAACTCAGATCTCGGAAGCTAAGCAGGGCCGGGCCTGTCCTTAGGCAAGACCTTTAACCACTTGCCTAATATGAATGTGGTGTGTGAGTGGGTGATGGTGGTGGTTGGAGGGCCCAATGGCGCAGCTTGGCAGCCTTGCTTGTCAGTCTGTCCCTGGGGCCAGTGATACTATTTTTTTCACAAGAGCCACATTGGAAGAGCAAAATCAAGAGCAGAGCCACTTATACCCAACATACGCCAACATACCAGGTCACTTTTGCAAATGTGCATTTCTACATATAAATTGGACATCCCATTAAACAAAACAAAACAACACAAAAAAACATCCTATACATTTCCAGTTAAAACCATATTTACCTTAATTCTAGGATGAACGGTAGCTGGCATGCCTTCACTTTCTTCATAGATAGTAAATAGTGAATTTTCTTAATCGATCGTCGGGAGAATTAACAATCGATTTTCAATTAATCTTTAACGTTTTTAATCTTAAAATTATGTCATTACTATTACTAATCTGCATAAATAAACTCAACTTTACAACATATAAACCATAACCACAATGGAGCAATGTCAGCCCATTTGAGATTATAATATGTTTAATGCAGCTTTGCGCACATGCATTTTTACAGAAACTAAACTTAAAACCGTATGGCTCATTTGCATAAACTATAAACCTGGGGAAAAAACAGCTCTTTCTATGTGAGCTGATGTGTCAGCTTCTGTCGGCCTAATGGATATGGATCAGTGGGATGTGAATTGTTTCTGTGATATGTCTCAGTGGGATGTGGGATCTTTCTCTGACATGTTAATGTCTGCTAATGGTGAGTCTGTTCTGTGCGTTGAAGATCTTCATGTTTTCAGAAATGTTACATGTGCTAGCGCAGCTCTTCATTTAACATTTTATTTCACTCACTTTATTTATGTTGATCACTTTATTTAGATGATGTTAATCAAGAGCATAGACTACTTTTTTAAAATGCGACTCGTGTTCAATATTAAATTTTTTTTTTTTGCAGTGGGAGTTGTGGGTGGGTTAGTTGAAAACCTCGGTCAGGTACGTGAGCTAGACCGTATATAGCTAACGCGCTAGTCGCCACGTGCTGAATAGGAAGTTTGCCAGGAGGCTCTTCCGGCTTCTTCTGACCCTGGCTCTAATTGCCTTACATTGGGATCTTGTCGTCCCTCTCTGTACCTGCTGCAGTGAACCTCATCTTTGGTCTTAAAATGTTCGTATTAACTCGCTCTACATTATCTTTTTTTTTCGCTATTCTGTCCGTCATAAAAATCATTCTTTTTTACAATTTGTGATCGGGTACGGGTCATTAGTACATGGACCCGCGCATCACTGGTTGCTGGTGTCACGGTGCCTCCTGTAGGAAACACCATTAATTCTTGATTTATACTTAGTGTTATGCAGATGTTTGTGTTGCAGTGTTCACTATATGTTTCTCTTGCACATTTGGAAAAAAAAAATATTGGCAATGTTACTATTTTTTTGTATCAGCTTGCGAGCCACCAGTTAAAGCTGAGTGAGCCGCTTGTGCCTTGCGAGCAGCGCAATGAGTATCCCTGCCCAGGGCAGATGTGGTTACAACACAAAAAAAGCAATGTTGTGAATGAATATGCACTGTATATTGCTTTTGGTCTCTTGAAATGTGCTAAAAATCCAATGCATTATCATTATTATTAGTATAATGTGTAATATTATTTCATGTTTAAATTATTCTTTTGTTTGTTTTGTAGATGATGAAGACAGTGACTACAGACATGAGACTTCTTATAAGGACTCGTACAAAGATCGGCGGAGACAAGCGCACACACAAGCTGAACAGAAGAGAAGAGATGCTATAAAGGTGAGTCTATTGTACTATACAGATATTTATAACTCCTCTTTTCTATTGTATATGACTAATACAGTGTGCTTTTAACAATAGAAAGGCTATGATGATCTGCAGTCCATAGTGCCCACCTGTCAGCAGCAGTCTGAATTTGCAGTGGGAGCACAGAAAATCAGCAAAGCCACAATACTGCAGAAAAGTAAGAGTTTAGTGTATTTAAAGCATCAACCTTTTGTGTTCAAACAGGGGTGATTTGTGTGATTGTGTGGGGGCACCGCTGACTCATTTCTTTATGTCTGGTCCTTCACAGCGATTGACTACATCCATTTTCTCCACAAAGAAAAGAAGAAGCAGGAGGAGGAAGTGTCACTGCTCAGAAAAGAAGTCATGGCGCTAAAGATTATGAAAACGTAAGATGGAAAAGATAACTTAGCTAGTCTGATAAAGTTAGGTTAGGGTTGTGCAAGTAGGGAAAATGAGGTGTAGGGACTGTTTTGCAAGTGCTCTGACCCAATTGTAAAGTGGCAAAGTCATTTCTAGCTTTGTATGGTCCAGCTGCAAAATAGTGTTTACCAGACTACAATAGAGCTATTCCTTAGCAGCTCCCCTTTCATGTGTCAATCTGTTGAACTTGCAAAATAAATAAATAAATATACATATTCAATACATTATAAATAATTCTTTATCAAATAGACAGGTGTTGTTAAGTTGGCTATCAGTTGAAAACTAAATAGCTGCAGTTACAGGTTACAAACTCAGCTGTGGGGGCCCCCTTGTGGATGTGGGGCCCTCTGCTTATGATGCTTAAGTATAGGTTTGCTTATAGCGATTGTTCAGTGCAGTAAGAGATTTGTTAAAACACTGAAGAAAATACTAGGCCCTGTATTATAATGATGATGTTTGTATTTTTAATGACCACAATTTTACAGCATTGATACGGTTTGATTTTAGCTCAAAACAACTGTGTTTATGTGAGATGTTCTTAATGATCAATCAGTGATCAATGACGAAGTGATCAGTTTTTATTAAAGGTGCACTGTGTAACTTCTCTGGTGCAGGGTCCATCAAAAGCTTTTTTCCATAGAGATGTTATTGCTTTGTCTACAATGTTTCACAGGCATTAAACCTTTCTATTTTCATGGAGATTAAACCAGACCAAGTTATGGGTCAGTTTTGTGGAGAGGCAACCCAGCTCACAGCCTTATAAACGTAAGGCAGAGCTGTTTAATGTCATACTGTGGAACATTCCAAGCAGAGTAATGACATACCTACAGAAACAAGCATGTGACAAACCCCCAACCAAAAAGTTACATAGTGCACCTTTAAGTCTTGGGCTACCATTTTAACCTTTTTCGATAATCTTTGTTTTAACAGGAATTACGAGCACATAGTGAAGGCCCACCAGAACAACCCTCAGCAGGGGCAGGATCAAGTGTCGGACCAAGTGAAGTTTAACATCTTTCAGAACATCATGGACTGTCTTTTCCAGTCGTTCAGCAGCTCAGTGTCTGTCAACAGCTTCCAGGAGCTGTCGGCCTGTGTGTTCAGCTGGATCGAGGAGCACTGCAAGCCCCAAGTGAGTACAGACCAGAAAACAGGGCCACAGTGGTTAATGGGAATAATCTTGACTGACTGATTTTTAAAATAAGACATGACAAAAGGCACTTTACATCATTGTCAATACGTTACCTGTCTCTTTCTTTTCTTCCACTCTTTGATAAACACTTTTCATTCTTCGTAAACCTGCAAATCCAACAATTTATACAGCACATTAGAAAAAAGGCGTTTTACAGTCAAGAGAGTTGGCAAGGCAAGGCAAATTTATTTCTATAGCACAATTCTTACACAAAGTAATTCAAAGTGCTTTACAGAATAAGAAATCCATTAAAATCACAATACAAATAAATCAAAACATAAATAATCATAAAATTAAAAAGAGAGAGAGAGAGACATTACATTAGAGAGAACAGTGCAGAATGAAAAATGAAATGAAATTGCATTATTAAATCAAAATGGGACTACTTTTCATGATTTTCATTGTGCAATGTAATTATTTTGTAAATATTCTCTATATCTGTTAGCGTATTTTACCCTTTAAATAATTAGTTTACTCATATATTTGTTATCTGTACAATACACAGGCTCCAAAACATGCCATGTGCTGAGAAAAGTGGTTTCATGACTCAGACAAAACAGTAATTACATGAAAGTGGCACAGAAAACATGTATTTGAATGTTTTTGAGGAAGTCTTTTGTATGTAGCCTGTAAGTATATAGATCATCACTTTAGCTTCATCTGGGTCAAATTTGGGAAAATGTTGCAATTAAATAAAAAACAATATATTTGAGAAATATGGTTAGATGCAACCCAATATCCCTTTTGTCAAACTAAAATGTATAAATGTTATCATGTATAGTAGCTCATTTAAGTATACAGATGACTGCATACTGAAGCTAACTTCATCTGGGTCAAAATTTGTCAAATGTTGAGTTCAAATTAGATATTGATAAACTGGAAAAATAATCTATTATAAAAAATATTGTTGCATGCAACCCAATATCCTTTTTATCAGACTAAAATATATTAATGGTGTAATCTATTGTATTTCACCTACATATACAGATCAATACTTTAGCTTCATCTGGGTCTAAATTAGTCAATTGTTGATTTTAATTATTTAGCGATCAATCAAAAAATAATTTATTTGAAAAAGATTGTTTTATGCAACCTAATATCCTTTAACTAATGTATTAATGTTGTATTTTTGTTGTCAGACTCTGAGGGAGTTTGTGGTTGGCGTTCTTCGGCAGCTTAACGGACAGCTTTATTGATCCAGTGCACTGTGAACTTTTCCACTCGGACTTTGTACTTTCTCTGGCCTTTTGGGACAGGATGAAAGCCTTTACCGACCTTGGGTTACACCTTTAGTATTATTCATTCACTGCAGCTTAGCCGTGACCCAGGCTGCAATACCTCAACCCACCACATGGGCATATTCTCATGTTGCTTTTTATTGTTTGTATTCTACAGTATTGTAATCTTCAGATCCAAGTTCAAGAGATGTCATTGCTGTATGTTTTCAGTTGTGCCAGTTAAGATGGAGTAGTTCAGTGTGACGTCATCACAGCTTGTTCAGGTCCAAATAAGAATGTTCGCTTTCCTCTGAATCGAAAAGAAATTAAGTTTCTGGTTATATTTTTATTATCAAAATGATTAATAGTATTTTATTTTGGACATTGATCATTTTAGTATACATATTTAATGTGTAAAAACTCCATGCTGTATATTTTGTGTTTAAAATATAGTAGTGTATGATCTTGGGATTTCCATTGGACCCAGAAGTAGAGCGATGGCGTCACTTGACCTCCCATTGTCTTAATTTTATTTGTAGTTCACCGTACCATACAGGTACTCCACACCATTACTTTAATCTTGTTTTGAGTTGAGGTCATTCACTTGAGATCATGACAAAGCCTTATGCATTGAGTTATTCACTATTGTTCAGCTGAGAGTGGGTGAAAGACACTGTGGGGTTTATCCAAAGTTTTACTTTATAAGCTACTTGTGGCCTTGATCACTGGAACTGCCCTAATTATTCAAATACATGTTTTATACAAACCAAAAGCCTGCTTCTCTTTTTTGCCCTAATTACAGTTTTAGTATTACAGTTTTACTTCCTCTTTGTCACATCTACATTCCAAAGGTATCGGCTTGTGTACAATTAAAACTATATTCAATGTCCTTAAAATAAGACCTAGTAATAAGAAATGTTTTCAAAACTAAAAATGATCTGAAATGGTTACAAGATCAGCATACAAAAACGTAACTCATGAAAAAACATGTTTAATGTATATAGCCTATTTTTGGACAATGTTTAGATTACATTCAAAATACATTCAATAATGAAATTAATGTACACCTGAACTATACAGAAATTAAACTTTACTTAAAAAAAAAAAAGCCAAAAAGTGGCCTCGAACATTGTACAAACACCAGTTTTTAAATATTTGGGATGGTGACTTTGTAATCTTCATCTGTCTCCACACCAACTTCCTCCTGTAAAATCAAAACAGGTTTAACATGGGTAAACAATAACAAAAAATAGCAGTACATCATTTACTTTACAAATAAAGAAAATATCCATACAATATGTTGCCTGTGCTACAAACGTGTGCGTAGTGTAGTGCCAAAGAGTGAAATTGTGTTTTCCACTGACCAGAAACTCTTTTTTGCTCTTTGGATACCCCTCCAAAATGGAATTCATCATATCAGATGCCTGAAAAAAACAGAAAAACATGCTATGTACAGCTTCAGCATCAGCCATTTAAAATCACTCTAAATACATTACCAGTCTCTTTCTCTTCTTCCACTCTTTGACATACAGATTTCGCTCTTTGTAAACCTGCAATTACAACAATTTATTTAACACACTAGAGGTGAATTTTGTAAGTTTTCTGGTGGAGTCTATTCCACTGACATTAAACAGCTCTATCTTACATTTATTAAATTACAGGTGCTTTTATAGATCACCCACAGTCAGAATGCCTGTTTTTCTAGGTGTTTTTGGAGTTGCCTCTCCACGAATGTGAAATGTAACTTGGTCTGGTTTGGTTTAATGCCATACTGTGATACATTCCAGACAAAGCAATACCATTTCCAAAGAGAAAAACATTTGACAGACCCTCCACCAGAAAACAGTTACACAGCGCACCTTTAATAGAAATATACTAGTAAAATAAATCACTATGTTTTAATACACTTCCTACCTTTTCCCTCTCTTCAGGTGTGACATGGTTTGTAGCTGATTTTATCTTCTCCAGTCTGGTTTTCAACGCCGAACAGTCTTCTTTCAGCTGTTTTATCTCTTGGGTAATTTCCTCAGTTGTCAAGGAGTTGTTCAGTTCCTTAAGCTCTGTAGTTGTAATGTTCATACCAACATGTGATTACAGTTCTTCAGTATTCAGTAGATATTGGGGAAACAGTGTAGCCCACCTGAATCTAGCTGTCTGCAGTTTTGTGTGAGTGTCTGTAGCTCTGCAGTGAGCTTTGAGATCTGAGCATCCATCTCCTTTAGGTCTTCGTCACTCACATCTTTGAATTGGCCCTTTCAAAAATAAAATGCATAAATATATTCACAAACTAATAATACAACAGACAGTTTTTTAGTTTTAAGCGACAAAGACTCACCTGATCTGCAAAATAGATCTTTTGTTTACCATAAGTTTTCTCTTTAATCTTCCCTTCAGAGGCAAGCAGCTCCATGGCTTTGACCACGGCCTAAAACATAATTTATATTTTGATACAGTGCAACCCAAGTATTAGCTAGCTAACATAACTCATGGTATTTACACTTACTGTTTTGCCCAATCCATGTTGTTTCTGTAGATTACAAAAGACATCCTGCACACTGTACGGCCTGTTCTTCTCATTCAGATAGGCAAGGATGACAGATGCACCTAAAATTATGAAAATATCACAGTAAATATGCCTCTATAACTTCTGTGTTATTGTTTATTATAATTATCTAAAACGAATTCCAATGGCAACGTAGTGGTTGGCTGCTTTCGTGGCTACCTGGCTGACACAGAGTTCAAAGTTTTTAAAACTTTTTTTTTGTATTATGAGCTCAGGTTTTAACATCATATAATGAGATTTTAACCAACTAAGAAGTGCAGCATATGCAGCTCAAAAGACACTGTTGGATTTTATGAAATAAAATGCTTGTTTTCCCATACCCATGGAGACTGTGCAAGAGCTAACTAAAATAATTTGAGATGCTACAGGCTTTTTACACGATATGTGAAAGCAAATGTGTCACTTTGAGGGACTGAATCATTACCAACCGAAACACCAGAGAGGAGTAAGAGTGAGGCATTTCCTGCTGTGTTCACCTGGTTCCCTCTGCACACTTTTGGTCCTTCCATAAGATCTGCTGACCCTCCCTGACCAGTCCTCCTGTTAAACTGCACTCAGACCTTTGACTGAGACACAAAGGCCACTGAGAAGTGCAGTGGAAATGTTGCTGCAGCAAAACTGAATTTCCCTGGGGATCAATAAAGTATGTCTCTCTCTCTCGACTTCACAAGTTGTATTCCAGGTAAATGATGAACGTTACATCCACGTTGTATCCACGCAGAAAACAGCGGCGCACACATATTGCAAATGATTACCATGCTAAGCCCCTTCAAAACAGTTCGCTTGTGAACTAAATTATTTAAAAAAATGTACCCTCCTATATAATGTTTGAGGTCGTTTCTTGTCATGGTTGTCAGCTTGTTTACTATGGGCTTAGCATCAGAAGCTAGCTCCGCAAACTTTCAATGATGGAAATATTGTGATCTATGATTAGAAGCGACCAAACACAGTCCCAACAATATTGTAAAAAATAAAGTTTAAACGTTGTTACCATTGTCTTTTTTACTCATCGCGGAGCCTCTTGGTGCAGTCTGTGTGCGCTCATGGATCTATTCCGCTCTTTCCGCAAACAAGTTTCGCGGGAGATGTGCGTCACAGCAGAGATCGTCTATGCAAACATATCACTCCATGCTCAAAACCGGACTTCTTATATTTAGAATGTTTAATAAAGTGTAAATTATAATGTAAATAAAAAAGACCAATTTGTATAATTTAAAATAGCAGTTTTTAGAGATCGTCTACTAAGATGTATCACTCTAGAGTATACCGTAGCAAATGCTCAAAGTGAGACTAATTATATTTAAAATGATGAATAAAATAAATTCTAAACAAAAAACTGCAGTTAAGATCATTTAATAGCAAAGTTTTTATTGAATATAATTTGCACATCAAACATATCAAAACCAAGTAGAAGAAAAACTACTATCACATTGTCAAACAGATCCCATAGAAGAGAAGTAGTCCTCGTCAAAATACAACAAACTCTTTGAATTTTAAATAATTGTCAAATGATTTTTGTGCTAAATTTTTCAAATAATTGATTTCAAATCAATATTTTATGAATAAAACTCCAGTGCTGTTTATTTAGATTACCAATTTCTTTTTCTTTTCAATCTCTCCTTTTGAGTTTAAAAGTGCTGTTGTTAAAATCTCACTGACACAACTTGTCCTTCAAAATAACTTAAAGATGTAAAAGTTTACCTAATTTAGATGTAAACAGATTTGCAAATAGACACCAGCAGTAGTAACAATAAAACTTCAAAATAATGTCAGCTACTGAGAAAAGTGGCAACACAATTTGCATAAAAGAGTAAAAATGCCTTAAAGGCTGGTATTAAAGGGAAAGTATACAGAAATACTAAAATCCTTACACACTCAAACAAAGCAAACCTCACCCTCGGGCACACGTCAATACAACATCCGGCAAAGTTTTCATCCGGGGTTTGGGTCAAAATATCTTGATAACATTTCTAACAATATAGATTTTCCTATGTAAGGGAACAAACAGAAACCACACTGAAAACAGTTACATATGTAACTACAGTTCTATGAATCCCGGATGGCCGCCAGACTACCTCCGGTGGTCAGGAGGCATGAAACAGAACAAAGTCTTTTAGAACAGGACAACTTTAGATAAGTGATCAATCATCTCTCTCTACTCCTGTCATAAAATTACTTATCACCAACACCCTATTGAAATAGCAATCTGGTTTCACAATCCAAACGCCTCTTTCACTTTTATCACCTTTAACCAGTAAGTCCAAGATTCTCAAATGAGCACAACACACGTAACAGCGCTGTGTTGAGCTCGGCCAAAGGAATGTCACATTTGGTCCCAGTGTAGCCCTGTCTTGATGGCAGAAAAGGTGGATTTGAGGGCACTGCTTTAGGAGCCCAAAACCATGTGACTCCTACAAGGCTCAGAGGTGCTGGTCTGCCATGGTCCTATTGCTCAGCCTACAAAGGAAATGATTTGGAGAAAGCAGAAATAAAACATACTTCACAGTGATAACTGACCAGACGCAGGGATCATAAAATCACATTCATAACTCATTCTTCACATACTCTCTCACTACACACACTACTGAGGTTTGCCAAGCAGACTGGACAAGAAAGTAGAGCCCTGGCCCTCTCCCCTTTTACTGCCCCCTCCCCCGAGAGGATCCATCTGGTTCAGTTCAGACTGATCCAGCATCTCAAAGTCCTCGGGGTCCCAGTCCGTGTCCAGTTCGGAGCTGGACTGTTTGCGGTAGCTCCGATGGGCCCCTGCTTTAGGAGGGCCCTCCCTGCGCTGCATAGGGGCCCGCGGCTGCATGGCCCCAGCCAGAGCTGCCTGGATCATGTTACTGGCGATGACTCCAGCCAGCTCTGCAGTGAGGTCAGAGGTCACAGGCAGAGAGTCCAACTCTTCCTCAGAGTCCAGCTGCTCCTCCACATCCAGCACAGAGGCGCGGTGACCGGCCAGACCAGAGGGGCCCAGGCTGGGCAACCCAATACTCGTATCGTCATCATCATCCATGAGGGTGGCATCAGGGTTTATGGACGGGAAGTCTGGCAGGTCCTGTGCAAAGGACTCCTCTGCGTCACTGTGGCGGTCCAGGTCTGGCCAAACACAACACAAAACAGTTAATTATGAGTCATTCAAAACCTCACGTCTCCAATCCCAGAGTTTTACCTTCAGAGCCCTCTGTGAGCGGGGTCTGCCCACGAGACAGGTTAAAAGTCCCGTTCTCTGTGTACGACACCTCAGCATCCGAGTGCTCAGAGTCTGTCATGGCAAGTTCCTTAGCAACAACCGCTTCATCAAACTATAAGAATATAGAATTGAATGCATTAACAAAATACAAACAGGCATGTGACAGTCCTATTGAGATTATATTTGTGTGAGACTTTTACTCTTAAAGCTTTGCACTGAGACTAAAAAAATGCAGCACATGACCGACAGTGCATCATGTGAACCATGGCAGACAACTATTCTTATAACAGAAATCACTAGAGCGTTACAGAACAATATGGGGATTTAGCTTGTGTTTAAAGATCAGTATTTTTGTGAAATATGTGTGTGTTTTTTTTTTTTTTTTTTACTTACAGTTGGACAAAATGCAGCCAGCTCCTCTTCACTGTCGCTGCCTTCACCTGAGGCTATTCCTCGGATGGGCTTTCGTAAAACTGAACAAAGGAGTTTGATTACATACTGAGCAAAAGAGAGCCATTGGCAATGGCACTATAAAGGGCCGTTCACACCAAGGCGTCAAAGCGTCCAGTTTCAATGTAAAGTCTATGTGGACGCGCGACTAGAGCATCCTGCGTTTTTGCGGCGCGTTTTCGGCGTCAGCGCGGCGCGAATCTGGCGTCGACACGGCGCGTCTTGAGCGTTTTGGCGTCAGCGGCCAAGACGCGCGTCCAAAGCGTCAGCGTCAAGAAGTTGAAAATGCTGAACTTTTCGCGTCAACCAATCAGGGACGAGTATCCAGAGACGCAGCGACGTTATTTTCAGGAAGCAAGACCCGAGAACCAGAACGAGAACCACGAACATGAGCGGAGCATAAATATATACGCCACAATCACCGAGCTGATCGCGAGGACTACACCAGGACCGGACCAGGACTAAACCAGGACTCGACCGGGACTAAACAAGGACTAGACCGGGAGTAGACCGAGACTAGACCGGGACTAGACCGTGATTAGACCAGGACTAGACCGTGATTAGACCAGGACCAGACCAGTATTAGACCAGGACTAGACCGGGACTGATCCAGTGTCATTAGCGGAGTATAAATATATATACGCCCCGGTCGTCGACCCGATCTCCTCCGCTGATGTTTTATGTCATAAAAACACTCTATCAGTCTGGTCTGATATTGTTTCGGGAAAAGACCGGGACCGGGCTCTTGTTTCCAGGGCAACGGACGCGCGTCAAGTATTTTTGTCCCGTTTGTCCACGGCGTCAAAGACGCGCGTCGGGGGCGTCTAAACTCAAATGCAAACACGTCCAAATAGAGGCGTCAAAGGCGGTTTTTGACGCTTTGGTGTGAACGGCCCTTAAGAGTTTATAAACTTACACTGGTTATCGATTGGCTTTGACATCATGTATCCCTTCACACTGAAGTCCAGCCGCTGCAGGACTGGCTCCAGCTTCACGCACACATGCTGAAAGAGCTGGTGATACGCTGCCAAAGGAGCCAGCAGAGTCGCCCACACTACAGAGGAAAATACAGATATTTACTCAACAACATCTACAATTTATAAAACATTAGCCTCATTGTGAATGTATATCACTAAAATATCTGTTGTCAAACTGCAACAAATTGCAACATTAATATATGATGATTTTAGCAAATTTGCCAAAAACACATTCATTTCACGGTCCATGTTTGCAAGTCCTAGGCTCATCATTTCTAGAAACTTTTTGGTGCCTGTTGCATTATATATATGTATATATATATATATATATATATATATATATATATATATATATATATATATATATATATATATATATATATATATATATATATATAATATGTATATGTATGTGTATTATTAATTTATGGAGACAATGGAACTTTTTACAGTGTACACTTAGCATCAAAACAACAAATTTATTTTTTTTCAGTACCACTAGCACCCAAACCTTTTTATTCAGTACCTGTACTGGTACATTTAAATGGTACCAAGCCCTAGCAAGCTCAATTACAGATTCCAGGCAGATATTTATATGCAAAAATATTGAAAAAGGATTTATTGTAGCAACCTTGAAAACCCAAGTTTTCCCTGAGTAGACATAGAGAGTTAAAAGGCTGAGTCTAAGCAGCTGGCAGCTTTAGGGGTCAGGGTGGAGAGCTTTGGCTGGGCTCCTGCCTGTACTGCTGCTAGTAGGTTAAGAGCTTAGCTCCATGTCTGCTTGACCTGCTAAGATCTGAGCCAGCTTCTCTTTTCCCTGGCTATAGTAACGTCCCTGCTTTAATCACCTCTGCCTCTCTCCCTCTCTCCCTGTATTAGGGCCGTGTCGCTCCAGTTTCAGTTCTCATGCAAATTTAAACAGGACTAGACAGGTAGGATTTCCAGCCAATATTTACTTTATAAAGGACTGGGGACAGTTTAAACCATAGGGACTGACCGGCAGAGTAGGACAGCACCACTCCAGGGATGTAACGTCCAATCACAGCCAGACACGAGAAGATACTGCAGGTGAGGAGGCAGAACTGAACAATGGGAAATACAATACAGTCAGATAAACACAGACATTTGAGTCCAACCATAACTATTGACAGTCTAATACTTTGTTGTACATTGTACTTCTATCAGGTATCCATGGGTTTCAGAGTGATGGAAAATTGCGACAGTGGGCATAGCATAAACAATTTAAAAACAAATATTATGTCTTTTGAGGGGGAAGTCCTCAAAATGTTCCATATAACAGGAACCTGAAAGCCATGAATAATAAACATGCTTTCTATTAGTAAACCAGTTGCACCCAATTGAAAATAAATAGCAGACATTTCTGGGTCAGACTGTGCATTCAATGATAAAAGGTATTATTATTTTTAAATTATTCAAGCTGTGGCATCAATAGAATTAGGTTTGTTGTGGAAAAATACACATTATTATGACTGTTTTGAAGGGTCCTTACTTTTCCAGGGTTGAGGCGTTTGTATTGAAGCATGCTGGATGTGAGCACTGCTCCACTGACCCAGGCCTCAGAGACGTGGTGACACAGCTCTGGGACGCTTAGGATGCCGGGCTGCACCAGACCCCAGCTGCAAGTACAAAAAAAACAAAAAACAAACACACAATCAAATGGGGCACATACACTATATCGCAAAAATATAAATGTGTCAGTACTGGCCAACACAATAATCAATACTGCAAGAAAATGAAATTGCAATATGAATTTACATTTTTTTTTTTTTTTTTTTAAGTTTCCAAATGTATTTCTTTTCTTTATTAAAGCTCCCATGCTATTGCCTGATCTATGTTAAAGTTTTTTTCCTCATCACAAACATTCACTAGAATCATTTGGATGATTTCAGCACTGGAATTCCCAATCTCTAATGAACTACAGGTAAACACGTTAACTTGAAAACTACCACTACATGACATCACAAGAGAGAACAGAGCATTTTGAGCTTTGCAGATGTAGACATGTAGCCTAATAATAAAGGGTTACAAAAATGTGGGCATGAAACAAAACACAACTCCAGGTATGTTTTGAGGAGGTAACAGCATTATAACATGGCTTAAAGTTCACAAGAGTCCATTTTTGAGTAATAGAGGACCTTTAAGTCCTACTTAGCCCTGTTTGGACTTGGTATGACTGTTTTGATGAGTAAATTATGGCATAAATGTTGATAAAATTTAGCTAAACTGAGTGTGAAGAGGTAATAAAGCCACAACAGAAGGTCTATGTAGAAGAGTAGATTAAGAAATATGTTTGCTACGTACCATTCTGATTCCTCCATCTTTTTTACTGTAACAAACAGAGCAATGCATTAAAAATCAAATAATACTTTCCCCCCCCCCTTTTGTTTAGCATCCCTGTGACAAACCAAACTACAGACAGAAAGATCTCATATAATGCTGGAATTTGGATAGAAAATGTAAACAACCAAACAACTTTAGTAAAATTCCACAATATTAGGAAGACATTACATTTAAATCTAAAATTAGCTCATTAAGCAGCAAAATGGCTACTATTTATGTTCTGTCAAGTAATAATAATAATCACTTTTTATAGGTACAAATTGGCTCAAAGTATAACTCTAAAGTGACTGTGTTGCTGAAAGTGCCCTACCTCTGATCTCCGGCCAAATCTTATTCCTCCAGGTGTCAACGAAAACAGCCAGAGCCAAACCAGATGCCACGAGGAACAGCAGGCGCAGTGAGGTCAGGGCGAAAAACCTGCACACGTGGAAATATATAAAATACACATTTGTCCACTGAGACACATGCAAATCATATGTATAAGAAGATAATACATTAATAATAACTTTATAATCTCACAATGACAAGATTAGAAAGACTTGTTACAAGATGAAAGCATGCATTAAATAAAAAAATGTATATTTTCATAAGAGAGAAAGAAATCACTTTTAAATTTGACATCAGTATGAGTGGGAAAACTAATATACAGCAGTGATGCACAGAAAGGCATGATAAAAAACTGCTTTGTATAGGGTAGGGTACACATTGTCAATCACTGGATTACATTCTTCAAATTACTCAGTATCAACATCTCCCAGACTAAACAAAATTATAGGATTGATTCACTCAGATGAGATTATCCTGACAAAATATGTGTTGGCAAAACAGAGCAGTTTGGTATCAAGGGTGATACTGTGATTGTGTTTGGTTAGCTGAAGGATTACTGTACTTAAGCATAGACTGGAAACAACACATTTTATGCCACTTTCAATTTATTTTAAATAGTTTATTCCACAATTATTCCATTTTAACAATACTATTCTGTTTGCTCTTAATCATTTGAAATTGTCTTTTTTTAAAAACTACTTTAAAATACTTTTTGCTTGTTTGTTTTGCGTCTAAGCCATTACACTCAATAATCAGTTTAGTTAAAGTGCAAAAAGTTCAAGAATAAAACCTGTTGTATTGATTCTTTGCAGTGACATCAAGAAAAAATACAAATTGGATTTAAAGAACACGTTTTCAGGAGCCTGTGATTAATACCAGCGTTCATGGTCCTGTTTAGGTGGGAGTGACTAACTGAAAGCCGTTGGCTAATGCTAGCTATCTTGTGACTGTAATTTTATGCGTGAGAGACTTGTTTAACAGGAAAATATAAGATCACCTGTTATACTTCCAAATAAGTCAGTTCTTTCTGGTCAGATTGTATTAAAATAAAGCTCAGCATAAAGTCTGAGAAAGCCTCAGACAGAGCAGTGCCTAGTCTACAGTTATCATCGCATCACTTTAGATGCAAAATATCAATATTGAAAAGGTTTAATAATATGCAAGTTTAATTTCTTTCTTCTTGTTAAGAGAACCGTGTTAGAGCGAGAGACACTCTACCACATAACCAAGAGGAGAATGGACAGGATCTGACCATTTCAACTGATTAAATGGCATGAAGTCTGAGGAGCCTGGCTGTGAGTAGACGCTCAGCACTCTGTGGTTCACTGTCCCAGGTCAGTGACTTTTAAAATGTCAGAAAATCACATTGACCTAATTAAGCCACAGTAAGCCACAGTCTGAAGCTCTACTGCTGCATACCTCCTCATGTTTAAATGTAATGTGGTGGATTAGGGTCATTCAAATTCATATCACACACTTGCATACCTAGTGTTGTATAAAAACTTTTACAAGTTTAGTAGAGAGAATGATCTGGGAATAAATACCTAATTCCATTATTATTAAAGCAACTGCGATTTTGAATCCATTTTAAAAAAAGATTCTGTTCAGAGGGCAAATTATCAACAAGTCCATCTTTTGACAGAAAATGCTTGTTTGTAGAGGTCTAATCTACAGGGTTACCAATTTGTTACATAATAAGACCTTTGATATCTTTGTTGTTTGCAGAATATTTACAGAAAGCCATTGAGAATAGCTCATTTGACCCTTAAAATTGCCATCATTTGACTGTGATTAAATTTATAGTGAATATACACCCAACAAAACCGAAGCACAAATTAGTAATGCATTTACATTTTCTATGTATAACTCTATAGCAACAGTTTAACAACCTTTGGTCAATAAGACAAGGCCAATTCACCAGCTATCACCAATCATTGCCCCTAAACCTTGTAATCCACTGAACTGAACGTTGGGGATTACAAAAGCAGTTGGAAAGGCGAGATTTTAGGAGGCTGTGCCTATAAATAAGCACAGTAGCCATCTGTGTACTCTTGAATTGACAGGTGAAACATTGAATTGTGTAAAGCACCAGCAGCTGCCTCAGTCACGTTGGACTGAGGCAACAACCAAAACAACAATGAACAAATAGTTATTGTTTTATCTGCGAGTTGTCTACAGTAACACAAACTCAAATATATAACACATAACATTATTTAGGGTTCATTAGCCTATTCAAGAAACTTACCAGAACACCAGGTTGACCAGGACGTAAAGCAGCACACATTGCACGGGTTTTTCCCACACTAGCACGGCCTGTAGGTATGTGAGCAGGGGCTCGTAGGGCCCTAACCGGGACTGGAGAGCGGCTTTGACAGCCCGCACCTGAGCGTCCCTCTCGTTGGAGCAGGGTCGGCTCCGCAGACACACCGTGGAAGATCCCTGCGGTACCGTACAACCTTGCTCCGTGGGTATGCCTTCTTCTTTTGCCCCGGTGTGCACCATCTTAGCGTCAAATGTCAGTCAGCAAAAGTCTGTAAAAGAATAAAACTTGCAGGTAAACAGCTTGATGAGTACCAGACCAAAGCGCGGAGCTCAACTCACAACACTGGCTAAAGATCTGTGCTAACTTTAAGCTAATGGTTAGCGACAACGGCTGATCAAGGCTCTACCCAAAAGATACAGCGTTAGCTGTGAAATTAAAAGTAATTGCAACATTAGCACAAACATGCAATTGCTTAGAAACGAGATGACACTTACTATTCTGTCATTTTTGCGCAAATGCAGCGCTCTTTTGATAAACTCACAATATGGCGTAACCTGTTTTTCTCGGAGCTCGCGGACCAATCAGTTTCCGCTCGAGGCCACCGTCATGCTGCGTTCAGGTGCCAATGGGAAATGAACGCTACTGTACTTTCTCAAGTCTTATCATACGGTCTTAACGTATAAATGCATGCTTAAAATGAAATGAACACAGAGTTTTACCATTTTACTATCTCATCAAATACCTTGACTATACTGAAATATAAATTAATAAGCAAAATATATAAGTAAAATATAATGTTGAATGGATTTTAATATTTTTATAGTAGCCATGTTTGTTATCAATTGTATTACTTTATTTATATTTATTGAATTTAAATTGTATTACTCCTAGTATTTCACGATACTGGTTGGTCCTGTACCCTAAAATAAAATATTTTTTTTACGAAATAAACGACAAAAAGCTCCACATCAGTAGATGGCGTTGCTTGCAGTCTTTTCTCTAGTCTGAGCGTGTGTATCCGCTGTACAAGTCCCATCAGCACCAAGCGGGAAGAAGCAGCGGGCTGGTGCAGGACTGGAGCCGTGAGCAGCGCACTGTTCTCCGGGCACAAATAACCTGCAAGCCGCCGAAGCTTGTGGAATAAACAGGCACTGGAAACGGAAGATGCCACGGGAGATCATAACCCTCCAGCTTGGGCAATGTGGGAATCAAAGTACGTGAAAACTATTGAACAGGCGATGCAACGCTTCTGTTGTTGTCCTCTCCGACGATGGAGCATAGCAAGTTGTCTACTAGCTAGCTCTAGGAAAATGCGACCCATACAACTACTATCATAGATTTTATTATACGCTTTTAATAATACTATACATATATGGTAATACAATATTTGCAATCCATATTTAGGACTACTTCTTCCTGACGCTAGCTTAGCCTGTATGTATTGTCTTGTCATCATGCATTATTGTTATGCTATCATTATATCACGTGGAGTTGACAAAAAACTTATATTACTGTGTGTTGCAGTTGGCTTTGAGTTTTGGAAGCAGCTGTGCGCGGAGCATGGCATCAGTCCAGAGGGCATCGTGGAGGAGTTTGCCACAGAGGGCACTGACCGAAAAGACGTGTTCTTCTATCAGGTAATTGATTTCATTGTTTTGAACAGGACGTCTCTTTCTATCCTCTGAATTATTGTGCTTGTACTTTATAGTAATTGTGACAACAGCTACTGGGTAATTCATGCTATTTGTCCCCTGTCTGTATAAATTGGCAAATCAACCTTCAGGCATCTCAAAGTCTTATTTCACTGGAAAACCACTTAGCAGGTTGTGTGTGTGTACTCATAAAAAAGGGCATCTTGTGAATGAGTACTCTGCACATTTCTCTGGTAATTCATAATATTGTATTAACTGAATTAACTGAATGTACAGTGAATGACAGTAAAGGTCTGAATATAGATTCTTATTCTATTCGCTAATGACAGATACATGTTGGATTTTATTTTTGATTGATTTTGGTTGGGATTGACAAATGTTTTTTTAAGCTGTGCCGAAGACATAAAGTGAGTGTGTTAACAATTTAAAGATTATTTGTATTACTGCATCTTGCCACCAGATGGAGCAGCTGCATAAGAATCTCCAAGCACTCGGCAGCACATGTCAAATTCATAGATCTCACCTTTCTTGTTTCTGTGACGTTTAGGCTGATGATGAACATTACATCCCACGAGCAGTTCTCCTGGACTTGGAGCCCAGAGTGATCCACTCCATCCTCAACTCTCCTTATGCCAACCTGTACAATCCAGAGAACATCTATCTCTCTGAGCATGGAGGAGGGGCGGGCAACAACTGGGCCAGCGGGTATTCACAGGTATATGGTTATTAGAAAGTAACCACAACTACAGTGGTCTAAATAGAAGTGGGACATATATTGAAAACAAATGATAATACTGCTGTTGTTTTGGAGCAAAAATTGTAACAAGTTTATTGTGTAAAATTAATTTAAAATAACCTAAAAGAGATAGAAAGGTCTGGTGTAGTCTCCCAAACAAGGATATTGTGAGATTTCAGTTTTTTTCTGGTAAATTTTCTGGTCTAGTCTTGCCTTTTATGATACCTGCACATAAACTAAGAGATTAATAGACTAATTTTTGCAGATCTCTGATGAATTGTTAAAATAAATATTGTGGGAAAAAAATGCAAAAATATGTTGGGATATTCATTTTTGTCGCCCACCCTTACTGCCAAATATAAAATTTCACTTTCATAACAACTGTTCTTCTTTCTGTCTCAGGGAAAGAAGATCCAAGAAGACATTTTTGACATCATTGATCGTGAAGCAGATGGCAGTGACAGCTTGGAGGCAAGTCTTATCAAAGAATTTTTCACTCTAGTCGTGAGGAATTTTAATAGAAATCTAATGCACCCCCAAGACCCAAGGCCATAGCACCACGATGAAGAAAGAGATAGTTGCAATTTAGGCTTGAATAGGTTGAGTTAACAATTCAAACCACAGTATTCTATCATTTTATATGATGAAAATGTCATCCGTGTATGGATTTCAGCTTCCGGTAATATGCGAGATTTTGAGGACCATTCAAAAGATATAATATTTTGTTTCATTTTAAGTAACCTATTGATAACAAGCAAGCTGAAACACATGACTAGGCTGAAATCGCGGTAGAGAGGAAGTCACCATTAGAAATATATATAGTATTTGATTTGCCTTTAAATTGTCAAATTGAAGATTTTTAAAAATGTGTCCGGGTTTATGGATTATATCTCTGTAATTACTTCAAATCAGATATTTCTTTCAAACACCCTTTTGCCCCATTGAGTTATACTGAGCCCCTGCCTTCCATCTGTAATTCTAAGATCAAATTTGAGATGACATACACATTTTTTTCTATTTGTGGTTTTCAGCTTCTCATAATAGACAACAACGAGACTGGATATTTTTATTTTAAATTGTTACTTACTATGGCATCTGTCCTAATGTTATCAGCTTTGTTTTTACATCTCTTCTAGAATCAGAAAAGCTTTAATTCTCTATGAACTTTCTTCTGCTGCCAACCAAGCCTTCATGAAACAGCTCCCCATTCTCCGTCAAAGGTCTACCACTTCTGACCTTACATTAGCATTTAGTGAGTGCGTTTGTGTGTGCTTTGGAGAGGAAGGTGGGTAGGCAGCTCTGTGTATGTTGGCAGGGTGTGGCGTCTGGTGATAATAGCTGTGCCCGTGTAGAAGGCAGGTATTACATGGTTGTCTTTAGGGGGCGGAGGTGGGGGGGTACGATTGAGGTGGGGCTGCATTCCCATTTATATAACAGCTCAGGAAGGGAGGAATTCACTCAGCCCACATGTGCACAGTGTAGCGTTTACAGGAAGCCCAACACATGGTCGTACTATATTGCTGTAAATGAGTAGTGTAAGTAATGAGTAACCCTTGTGTTTGTAGGGATTTGTCCTGTGCCATTCCATTGCAGGAGGGACCGGTTCTGGTCTGGGATCCTACCTACTGGAAAAACTCAATGACAGGTTGGAACACTTGTGTAACGTACATGCATATTTTTGTACTAAAGTCATGAATGGACAAAATCACAATAATAGTGAACAAAGTCTCACTCTGTTTGGTTATCACTTGAGTAGCCACATCTGCCCTGGGTCAGACTGATAGGAGTGTGGCAGCTACACAATTGCCAGTAGCGACAGTCTTTAATATCTCTGTTCATCATAAATCAGAACCATAGACCAGTGGTTCTCAAAGTAGAGATTGCAAGATCATTTACTGATTTCATACAGTCTATTTTAGTGAATTTAAATAAAATATCTCAATCATTTTTTCAGATAAGCCACATCAAACCTGATTCACAACTTTAAATCATTGCCATTGTCAGTTTCATTCTGCAATGCTGGTTGTGACTCAGTTGCATGGCCATTTTGGGAGTCACAGATATCAAGCCACTACACCTTCCATTTATATCCTGCTACTTTTTTTTTTTTGTATTTTTATACTTTTCTCTCCCATTAATTTATCCTCTCCATTTGACCCTTCTCCCTACCTGTGCCTCTTGGCAGTCTGTCAGGAGCAGTAATGCAACAACAGAGTATGGACCTATATCCAGATCTTGCGCTTGGATCTTTGGTCATGAGTACCTAGTTATGATTAGCTTGCGGAGCATGTTTTAGAATTTAGACTACTGCCTTCTCACATGTTTGTATATTGACGGTGTATGTAATGCATTTTATCCTCAGATACCCAAAGAAGCTGGTGCAGACATATTCTGTTTTCCCAAACCAGGATGAGATGAGCGATGTGGTGGTTCAGCCGTACAACTCTCTACTAACACTGAAGAGGCTGACACAAAACGCAGACTGTGTGGTGAGGAGCACTCTCGACAAATCATGATTAATCCAGACTTGACTTGAAAACTTTTTAACCAGCCCAGGTTAACTTGTAACTCAATCGTCTGAGCCAGCTAACACAGATGCTGCACTCTTGACATTATGTTTCAGTGTTCGTGAGCAGGAAAAAGGCAACAGAAATACTTTGAAAGAGGCAAGCGATTGTTTGCTAAAACTAGGTCAGCCTTGGACAAGAATTGAGCTTTATGTGTTTAATACAAAAGGTCCAGGCCAAAGGGCAGGAAATGCTGAAAGCTTAAAACGCCTAGTTGATTTTACACATCAGAATGAGCACATTTGGTTATTTATGTAGTGATTATGAAAAAGTTACTATTTAAAAATATACATGTACAAAGATGTTATGAAGACATGAAAAGAAGTTATTCATTTATGTTTATTGTACATGACAAATTGATCTTTTGGTGTCTGATAATAATGATGGGGGCCCAATGGCATAAAGGGCCCATATTCCACTGTTGTCTCACCAAAACATACCTGGAGTTTTGTTTCATTCACACATGTTTAACACACTGCATATTTAGGTTATGGTCTTCTCTAACAGAAAACACTTGGATTCCATGGAACCATGGATTTGTCAATCTACTGAACAAAAGGTAAAAGGTAGCTGTTGACATGAAAACTACTGCTTCATGACATCAAAAAGTGGAACAGAGCATTTTGCGCTTTAGGGATGTAAACAGACTAAAAGTAAAGGATTACTTGAGCATGTGTGAATGAAACAAAACACAACTCCAGGCATATTTTTGATGAAGTTGAAGAACAACACTATAAACATGTATCTTTAACTTTAAAAAAATGAATCATTAAGTTCCCTTTTTATGCCTTAAGTTTCATTTTTTGGGGGGTCCTCTCTCCAGAACTATTAAACTAAGTACTTCTGTGTAGCAACAGAGTGGGGCTTTGTAAATAGTGGTTAAATTAAATCTTGCTCCTAAACTGCTGATGTTATTAGTGGCTGCTTGGTGTAATGGCGTTTCCTCTCTAATGCAGACTTCCTTGAGGGTCTTGCATAATCTCTTCACATTGATTACATTATTTTAATAGAATGCCTGAATTGACCCCCTTGTTGTGGCTGTACACTGAGCCTTTATGTGCAGTTATCTCAGCTACAAAATGCTGTAGTTTTCACTGCGTCATGTTCTTTCATATCTTTATTCCCTTAGACATTAGAGCAGTGTGGTGTCTCTCTGTTGTCATGCAAGAGGCAGTCTTCAAATCTTGGCTTTGTTAATGTTACAACGATGCAGTTTTTATGGTAGATTTTGTGCCATGGCAAAACTCATAATGTATAAGAAAACAAAAACCATTGCAGTAATATCTATATATTGTCATTGGACAAGATGTGGATTATGATATATACATATGAAAAATGTAAATGTAAATGTAAGACAAAATCCATTACAGAAATACTGAAATGGAAAAAAAAGTATTCAAGCCGCAGTATGCTATCTTTTATATGATTTCTCCTGTCAGTTATACTAGTATATGATGTATTTGGGAGCATTTTTTTTTTAAATGCAATGGTAACAGGCATCATTTTTAATCATTCTAAGAAACCCACTGATAAAAAGGAAGCGAAGCACAGTTTATTTTAGATTTTGTGTTATGGCAAAACTTACAATGTGTAAGAAAAAATACATTGAGGCAACTGATTTTCATTGGACGAGATGTGGATGCTGAGAAGAACTGGGCAATATGACAAAAATGTATCACTGTTTTCAGTTCAGTTTATGAGCAGTTTCCAATTAGATTTTGTCTCATAAAAAATAAAAATGGCTTTCAATTAATATAATATACATCAATATGGATTGATGGAATCAGCTCAACTCTTTACCTTATTTTTTTTCCCTTTAATTGTTCTTAAAATCTCTGCAAAATACTTTCAATTTGCACTCTTTTAAGGACATTTTTAAACAGGTATTTTAATAATTTTACTTAAGTAGATTTTTTCATGTGATTCTTTTACTTGAGTAACTTTTTGCCCTGCATCTGTACTTTTACTTAAATAACAAAATTGTGTACTTCATCCACCACCGAATATAACACATTTGGTTATACAATATTTTCCTCAAAACAATTTCAGGTATGTTTTTTGAGGAGGTAACAACATTTTAACATGGCTTAAAGCTCACAAGAGTCAGTTTTGCGTAATAATGTTTTAAGTGTTTTTGTTTGATCTTTTTTCCAGGTTGTATTGGATAACACAGCCTTGAATCGCATCGCCACTGACAGGTTACACATTCAGAACCCCTCCTTCTCTCAGATCAATCAGCTGGTGAGTTTAAAGCCTTTTTAACTTCTCCCTCAACACGTTCTTGACAAGTGTAGTCACCAGACACTAAAGTTTGACTAGAAACAAGGTTGGGACAGACCTAAACTCTTCTGACTATGAAAATTACACGATTCTGAAACTAGTTTAGCAGGTTATGTAGTTGAGTCTCACATGGCTGTACTTGTCAGTTACTTCACACCCCCTTTTAACTGCATGGAATCTTAATTTGTTGGTTATTGTTTTAAATTGTTGTCTTATTTTACAGGTATCCACAATCATGTCTGCCAGTACCACCACCCTGCGTTATCCCGGTTACATGAACAATGATCTAATTGGTCTCATAGCATCCCTGATTCCTACGCCAAGACTCCACTTCCTCATGACAGGGTACACGCCCCTCACAACTGACCAATCAGTGAGTTTGTGTATTCTTAATTATTTTAGTTTATCTCTAGGGTTACAAGAATAAGATTTATTACCTTTCAATTACAAGGTCTCTGAAAGGCCTGTCATAGTAACTACTATATTGACATAGAAAGAATAAAATTTTATGCTCAGTCATTATTATCATTTGTATCTTTTCTTGGTACTAGTAGGGATTTTTTACCTTATTTTTATGTACTAGTAGTGTCAAGTCATTAGAGTATTAGTTGGCTGAATAATTGACTATGACACATCATAGGGAGATACTACAACTAATGATGACTATAATATTGAACTATTTATTCAGTGCTCACTTCATTTTTACAGTATGATTCACTTAAAAAAAAAAGATTATCTGGGATTATTCTGATGTGAATTGTGTGGTATAAAATAGTTTAAATATTATGACTAATGTGGGTATTGGTAGCAATGTAATGAATGTGTTAGTTGTGGCAGGCCTAGTCTTTGATTACAATTATGTAACCAAATTTGGGGAAAATGTATATAGATTTTTCAGATTAATTTCATTTAAATCAAATATGCTTTTTCTTATAATAATCTTAATGTGTTATATCCTGATATTTATAATCACAAATAATTAAAAAATCTCCACTCTTATCCATTCTATTACAGTTAAATGATTATCTTTACTTTACACTATCTCCAGATTAAGTTTTGCATTGTATATGGATTTGTCATATCTTTTTTGGATTACATATTATGTTTAATCTTTTAATGCCTAGAAGTTCTAACCAAAACCAAAAGATGGAAAAAGCTTAATTATTTCCTGCTTAGCCATATCCTGTTTACAAGATTATATAAAGCAAATAGTCCCAAGTTTAATGTTTCTTCCTGGTGTTGGTTGAATCAGCTTTCCCCTTCTTATAACTTCTAACTAAGCATTGTCTTGTCTGGTCTATTTTTCTACACACTTGTTTTGAATATAATTTACGGTTGTTTGGCTTGAACTTGAGGAGTAAGATTCTACTGGGTTTGTGGTTAATGCAGGGTCTTGTGTGCCATTTTGTACCTGCTTGGTCAGTGTCAGATATGTGATATGTAATCACAGATAATTATAAAAATCAACAAATTCTGACATGATGATGGTATTACATTCAAACTAATTACCTTTGATTCACACTACCTCTAGATCAGGCATGTCCAAACTATGGCCCGGGGGCCAAATGCGGCCCTCAGACAAATTTTTCTTGGCCCTCAGGCTTCCAGGTGAATTGGCCCAAATTACCTTGCATCAATTAAAAAAAAAAAATTTACTGCAAGTTTTTTGAAATTCTACCTTGATGAAGCTAATATTTAATGTTTAGTGTGTGATTTTAAGGATCTTAGCATGAATAAGGACTGATGGCTTATTCTAACGTGTTAAACATGCACACATTTCAATTATTCCCTGTACTGAGCAGCAGTCTATGGCCCTTGATCAGCCCTCTGCTTCGTCTGTGTTTAGATATGTGGTCCTTGATGAAAAAAGTTTGGACACCCCTGCTCTAGATTAAAGTGTCTATAACAGATTAGACTACTCTTTTTAGTAAAACACAGTTACGATCATTATTTTTAAGATATTTGCAAAAACATTTTCACTTGTTTTCCTAATTTGGGCATTTTTGGGGTTTTTAATTTTATTTCCTTGTTTAAAATTGTGACACCACACTAGGGAATTCTGTTTCAAAAGTCTAATGTACACAGAAATTATTATCTGATATACAAATCTAAATAAAAATGTTTAAACTATAAAAAATGTGTTTCTTGCATGTAAATTATGCCAAACCTTTGGATAGAATTCTCCTTATTGTGCCATCAATCTGTCTTAAAATCTCTACTTCCTTTAATTTTCAACATCTTTTTCCAATTTTCTTCACAAATTACAAAAGAAAAATCTGTCATACACACTTTAAGTTTGGCATTGCATATGGATTTATCATATCTTTGAATGGAATGTATTGATACTTCTGTAAGCAGCTTGGTGGTATTTTGACATTTATATTCAGATATTTGTAAGACTGTTCCTGACCTCTCCACTTCTCCCCAAACTGTTTTTCTTAAATTTGTGACATTTGTGTTTGTGTTGTGTTTGTTAGGTTGCTAGTGTGAGGAAAACCACAGTCCTGGATGTGATGAGGAGGCTCCTTCAGCCCAAAAACGTGATGGTTTCCACAGGACGAGAGCGTCAGCCCAGTCACTGCTACATCGCCATCCTCAACATCATCCAGGGAGAAGTCGATCCCACTCAGGTATAAACTTGAAAATGGAACAGAATGAGATGACAAGGCTACTAAGTCTGTGATTCCTATAGTCATTTCTTTTGTTTCATATTGATGCTTTTCATCAACATTCTCTGAGGATGTGATGCTGACTAGAGACTCTGCTCTGTTTGAGATTCTGTTAGACTTTAACTGAGCTTTATTTTAATGCAATTTGACCAGAAAGAGTTGACTTAGTTGGGAGTACAACAGGTGAGCAGATTTTTGCTGTTAAACAAGTCCCTCCCTCTTTTTGTTGTTGTTTTTGTTTAGTTTTTCTGTTACTTTCATCTTTGTGTTGAAAATTCAAACACCAAACCCATGAGCACTCGTACTGAAAATGTTCTGTTTAGATCCATTTTGTAATTTGTTCTTTAGTTTTCAGACCATTTTAAAACTTTTTTGGTAGCGTTTGCTAATGTGTGCATTATGTAACCATGGAAACTCCTGAACATTCCGCAATAGTGATACATGTAGAACACCCCCATCATGACGTCACTGCAAAGTAATTGTATTCCAGTATACACAAACTTACTTATTACTTTTGTATTACTCTTCTTTATTACTATTGTGTTAACTGTTTTACTAATGTTAAAAGATTGACTCAGTGATACTTTTGAGCTGCTCAGTAGTATTTTTGCCTCATGGATTGTTGATTTTTGACTAAAATTAAAGTTCATCTACACTTACCGCATATCACCTGTAAATAAACCAGGACTAGACCTGATACTTGGTTATTTGCACATTAAGAATGAATGCCCCTTGTTTTTAGGTGCATAAAAGCCTCCAAAGGATTCGTGAGAGGAAGCTGGCGAGTTTCATCCCGTGGGGTCCGGCCAGTATCCAGGTGGCTCTGTCCAGAAGATCTCCGTACTTGCCCTCTGCCCACAGAGTCAGCGGCCTGATGATGGCAAACCACACAAGTATCTCTAATGTAAGTTAAATACGCACTGTGAAACTTTGCTGGTGGAGAATCTGCTGCCTACTTTGCCGAGAATGTCCCACAGTATGGCATTGCATTTTCCCATCTTGCATAGATTCAATTATAGGTTTGTATTGCTCAAAAATACTTAACATAAAAATATCCATTCTTGTAAAGTATTGTTGTACGATATAGAAATGTTCAGATTATCATTGCCAAAATGATTTGATTAACAATAATATCACAATAATTATTACAACTTCTAACAGTGTAAGAATGCCAGAAATATTCATAATTATAATATGAATATTATAAATTATGAACAACTTTTATAGTATTGTACTTTGTTATCAGTGAAAATAACAATGATTTAGAAGATAACATTAAGGATAAGTAACTTTTCTCTGAACATTCTTATCACGTTTATACAAAATGTACCACGAATGATTACTATCAACCTTTGTCAACCCTTTTTACCACTATACCTATTATTGTTTATTGTCCCATCCCTCATGCCATACTGTGGAACATTCCAAGCAAAGCAAGAACATTTCCATAGAGACAAGCAGGTAGAAGACCTTCATCCATAAAAGTCGTAGTGCACTTTTTTTTTCTCGCCTCGACGGGGCTTCATAAAAAGTTATCACCACAACCTGCTCTGTTACATTTTGTCATTACATTCAGTTTCTTTGTGTGTACTTATGCATCTATATGATTTATGAGCAGACTAACTCAGCTCCTGCCTTGGTTCCTACACACTACTGGGAGCCCTGATTTGATTTAACGTCACTGTTAAAGAAGACCTTGGGGGATTTTTACATGAATTACATTTTGGATAGAGATGTAGACACATGAGCTATTTCCTTTTTAAACCTATAAAAATGTTCTGCTGGTGTGGAAAGTAAATGTCATGTGATGTCATTATATTATTTCATCTGCGAAGAGAACAATGCTTTAGGCGCTATGACAACACCAGAACTTAAATATATATGTGAGTGGGGATTTCCAGTCTAATAGGCCTGTCCCGGTTGAGTCAGAGAACTGTGTTTCAGTTTCTCCCAATCCTTAAATATTACCCGGGTGATGGAGTTTGTTCTGGCCTGGATACCAAGTTTGTTAGTCTAAACTTTAGTAATAATATTCATGGTATGACAGTTTATACTAAAACAAACAAACAAAAAAGTCCATCTCTAGATCTCTAGATAGTACTAATCTGTAATCAAGTTTCAAGTGAAATTAGGAGTTTGATGGAAAATAGTCTGACACTTGACTCCTTACTCCTTTTGTCAGTTGGATTTGAATTTTAAATGGTATTGTTAGCTGCATTAAAAGGTATCAAAACATACATTTTTAGGTTTGCTTTAATGTTAATTCTGAAATATGCACACCACCTGCTTGTCACCATGGAGATTGATGCGTTTCTTTCTTCAGAAAAGTTACATAGTGCATCTTTAATTGGATACTCTGATAAAATAACAATGTAAAAGACTAAAAACATTTTACTTTCTATATATTGCTTAAAAAAAAATCTGAATTATGTTGCAAGAGCTGTCTTAAAGGTGCATTGTGTAACACTTGCACTTCCTCTGTGGAAGGCCTGTCAGATGCTTTTCTCCATGGAGATGTTATGGCATTAAACCGTTCTATCTTCATGGAGACCAAACCACACCAAGTTATAAGTCAGATCTGTGGAGAGGCAACCCCACTCACAGTCAGAATGCCTGTTTTTCTAGTTACTTTTTGAGCTATAAAATCACCTGTAATTGAATAAATGTAAGGTAGTGCTGTTTAACGTCATATTGTGGTACATTCCAGGCAGAGCAATGACATAGCCTTAGAAAAAAGCAGGTGACAGACTCCCTAACAAAAAGTTGCATAGTGCACCTTTAGAAGTAGATTTGTCCTCTATGGAATTAATAAAATTTAACCCTTTCTTTTCTCCTTTGTTCCCATAGTTATTTGAGCGAACATGCCGGCAGTACGACAAACTCCGTAAACGTGAAGCCTTCCTGGAGCAGTTTCGTAAAGAGGACATCTTCAAGGATAACTTTGACGAACTGGACAACTCTCGTGAAGTGGTGCAGCAGTTGGTGGATGAATACATAGCAGCCACTCGCCCAGACTACATTTCCTGGGGCACGCAGGAGCAGTGAGACCCAAAAATGTTACAATCCACCCATAACTGTTCAGCTAGTATTTTCCAACTCATTTTACAAGCCCCAGATTGTTCTTCATTTGTCTTAATAGAAACAGGTGCTTGGCAATAATCTCTCTAAAACATGTTAATTTCTTGGCATGTGATAGTGTAGCAAGCAGAAAATGGGAGGGGTTTTAATGGCTAGGAGTTATAACCAAAATAAGATGGAAAAAAGTGTAATTATTTCCTGCTTAGCCATAACCTGTTGTTTTTGAGATTATATAACACAAATAGTCAAAGTTTAATGTTTCTTCCTGGTGTTGGTTGAATTATTTTTCCCCCTTCTTATGAAACTACGCATTGCCTTGTCTGGTCTATTTTTCTACACATTTTTGAATATAATTTGGAGTTATTTGCCTTGAATTTGGGGAGCAGGATTGTGCAGGGTTTGTGGTAAATGCAGGGTCTTGCTTTCCATTTCGTACCTGCATTGCTACCTTGTGCTGCTGCAATACAGCTCTCTTTCAGACCATGAAGAATGTGGTGAAAATATTGTTTGTGGTCAGAAAAATATTCACATACCAGCCATTAAAAGAGCACTTAAGGCAGATATAGTAACACATTAAATTTCACTCTATGGCTGTAAATATACAATGGTTCTCTGGCTTTGTGTGTTATCTTAAATATTCTGCTTAATGTCGCTTTGCCTGTTGGACCTGTTTAAAGTGAATAAACATTTTCTATTAAAAGTTTTTCCATCTGTTTTACATCATACATTAAGGTAAACTAAACCAGCTGTCAAAAGGGCCAAATTATTGCTTTCACCTAACTCTGTGCTGGATGCCAGTCATTGTACTGAGTTAAGGCTCATTACCACTGGGGAACGCGAGAAGCACTTAGCAACGCTTACTCAACCTGCTATTGTTGTCAACCAGAAAAGCTACATGGGAGGTAGCCCTCAGCTGGAGCCAAATGTCAAGTTTCTATGAAATGTGCCTTGGTCATAACAATGGTGAACTCCTGACCAGTCAAAGCAGAAGAAAGCCCAACTTTCAAGATTAAACAAAGGAAATTAAGGGATATTTTTGGGGACAATAACAATAGATGTGTTCAAATGGAGGCTTTTATTAATTTCATACAGTATTTATAGTTTTTATTGCACTTCCAAGTTAGTTAAAAACAAACAAATAGTGCAATGAACTATACACACATTAACGTAAAAGGTACCATGCAGCATACAAACAAGCCTAATACAAAGCTACTTCCGCAGTTTCTTTACAAACACATGGGTTGGAGCTGCCTGCAGCTGCAGTAGAAAAAGCGAGGGCCCTGTGTGTTCACAGGCGTAAGGCCGACCGTGTCAAGGCCTTTTGTGGTGACAGGATCAAGTTTAACATTTGAGGCTAGAAAAGCATGATTTTATGGCTGTATAAATGCTATTAACTTTACAGTACACTTTACTTAACAGTACAATAATAGCAGAGTAATTGTATGGTAACTAAAAGTAATTGGTGTTTACACTGTAATAATTCCTTGGTATCTGTTTTTTTAAATTTTATTTAATGTCTTAAGATTAATCCTAACCCAGTATGAAGACTGTAAATTACCAGGTAACGTGGCTGTATTTTATTTTAATAATATGGAAACAGGACTGCCAATGCATTAATCCCTTGTTATCTCAGTTACCATGCTATTCTTGTGCTGTAAAGTAAAGTGCGACCACATTTACTAGAATTACAACATATTTATGTAACCTGCTGTCATAAAAGCTTATTAAAAATCTTTGGTCCGTTTCAAACCTGGGACTTTGGCTTTAGAAAAGAGGAACAGTGAACACAGAGCTACAAAGGATTTCTACAACTGAAGTGAGCCAATGGCATTTACGGCTCAGATCAGTTCAACAAAACAAGGAAACACAACTGCAATTAAGACGTAGTGACAGTAAAAAACATAAATAAAACAAAAAGGCATGTGTAGGGAAAGCAAAGCAATATGTCGTCATCTTTTAAAAGGCTCATTTTATAATCTACAAATTATATACAGTTTAAAAGTAACAAAATTAAACACGGAAGCACCAGTTAAAGGTGCACTGTGTAACTTTTCTGGTGGAAGGCCCATCAGATGCTTTTCTCTGTGGAGATGTTACTGCTTTGTCTGGATTGTTTCACAGTATGACATTAAAACTTTCTATCCTGATGGAAACCAAACTAAGTTACAGGAGAGGTAACCCCACTCACAGTCAGAATGCATTTTTTCTAGATATTTTTGAGCTATAACGCCACCTGTAATTGAATAAATGTTAGGGAGAGTGTTTAAGGTCATACAGTGGAACATTCCAGGCAGAGCAATGACATATCCACAGAAACAAGCAGATGACTGAACCCCAACCAAAAAGTTACAAAGTGCACTTTTAAATTTAGCATAGCTGTAGCTGACACAAAACAAGTCAAGTGTTAACCATGACAAGCAGCAATGTGACAAAAGGACACAAATCAGAGCATTTTTGGTGCTAAAGACAGCGTATAGAAACTGCTCCACAGTCCTTTGGTTTTCTGGTGAAACGTTTCATCTACTCCATCGTCAAACAGGAAGTAGATCTCGTGATTAAAATTACACACACGCACAGCTGATTTTCCCAAGAGTCTTCAAGGCCCGCCGAAGTGACTTTTTCGCTGCAAAGTTCAACATCTGTTTCCAGTTCTGGGATCACATGGTTGTATGCATCAACAGTTCCAGGTAACGCAAGCCTCTGCCCGGGACCTTGTGAAAACTCTGCTGAACATTAAGGGGGGCGCCCAATGAGAAAGTACTTGAAGTCTCCAGGCCTTCTAGGAAAAAGACTGGAGCAATATGGCACACCTACTTAAAGAGTTAAATAAAATGTAGTGTTACTTTTTCTTCATATAAGGCAGTGGTTCTTACTGTGATATCACTGGTGGTAGGCAAGGGCTGTGGTGGTGGTAAGAACTAGGAATATTACAATTCAAGCACTCATTTAGTTCTTTGATTGAGACTTTGGACCATTCATTTCTGGCAGAGGCACAGTTAAGTCCTGGTTCAGTCCTAGTTCAGTCCTGGTTTAGTTCTGGGTTTGTCCATATTTAGCTCTTTTCTTTGTACTATTCCAGATTTTGAGTCCGTGGTTTCTATTTGAGATTAATCTTGGTTAAAGGTACACTATGTAACTTTTCTGTCATATGCTCGTCTCCATGGAGATGCTGCTTTGCGTAGAATGTTCCACAGTATGTCACTAAGCTTGTCTATCTTGCATTTATTCAGTTACAAGTGTTATAACCACTCAAAAATACCTTGAAAACATCTACATCAACCTTCTCTACAGATTTCACCTGGCTCCATGAAGAGAAGTTTAATGCCATACTGTGGAACATTCTAGGCAAAGAAAAAGACATCTCTATGGAGACAAGCAGGTAGCAGACCCGCCACCAGAAAAACTACATGGTGCACCTTTAAATCCTCATTTACCCCAAATCCGTACTTGTTGAAAGTTTCAGAACCACTCACATAGTCAATACCACAGTTTTTGGTGCCATTATATTTAAATGCTGCTACAGTACATCTCACATTGTCAAAGGGATAAGGTGTGTGCGTGACAGGGTGGAGTGGGGGGGTTTGCTGTGAGTGTGACACCTCATCACCAACCACATTGGTTTCTGCGGCTTTCTGGCCCCTATCCAAAAACAGAACCACTTGCCTCGCCCCTTCCCCCCTTCTTCAAGTCTCTATCGCTCCTTCAGCTGCAATGCTAGGCCCAGGGTTTATTTTCACGGATGGGGAGTGAAAACAGCCCTCTCTTTGTTTTGGCTGCTGTGCTTTTCCCAGCGGAGGAGGACTGGGCGGAGGAGGAGGTGCCTGAGGGGGCCACGTGTGGAGTTAGGATGGGATAAGGTACGTGGGCGGGGGTTTGGAGATGGGGGTCTCAGACTGGATGTGAAGGCAGCTCCAGGAGGGCAGACGCTGGCATTGGGGTCAAGTGATGGTCCCGCGTGATGTCCGCTTCCTCAGCTTTGCCTCGCTGACGACGGGTGGCACTGAAATATGCGTTCATCAGCTGCAGGATCTCCGTCAACTGGAACAGAGAGAAAGACAGAGAGGACAAGGGTCAGATGGGTGGCAGGCTGAGTGTCGAACGAAGGGTGGAGGGGGTGAAGTCATCCAGCTGTGAGAAAACTGGGATCATCCAAGAACTGAGCGCGATGTTCCTTTGGCAGAATCATACACTCTCCATAAACATGCCAAACTTACAAATGAAATGTCATGTGTAAAATGTTCCTAAAATTGCAATTGAAAGCCTGTCTATTCCACTCCTAAACTTTCATCGAGTGAATGAGACATAAATTATCACCATATGTGCATATAAGTATAGCCATGAAATGTAGACGCAGGGATGTCAAGATTATTGCGTTAATCTATAATTGTGGTTATACAGGTCAAAATATAATAGCAAGAACCAAAATAATCAGAATTGTGAGACTTTTAGAATTAAAATAAATGTCAGTTATCCATGTAACTGTAGGTCTATGAGTTGGCTATCATGCAAGTCATCGGCTGAAAGTCATTTCTAATAAATCTACATTCAGAAAAGTGAACCTAAATCTAAAGTGCTCTATATGTAGCAATTTTTGTCACATCAGCTTTACTTCATTCGTTCAGAAGGTTTGATGGTAAAAATGGTGAATGGTCACATTTTTATAAAGCGCCTTCTAGGCTCTCAAAGAACTACTCACTCATTCACACACACATTCATAAGCCAGTGCACACAGACACTATATTACATTTTATATTTATTTTTCTTTCTTTTTTTTCATTTATGTTTATATCGAGAGTGGGATTTGAACTGCCAACCTTCGGCTCAGTGGGCAAACACCTCAACTGAGCTACTGCCGCCCATAGCAAGTCCTAAAGCTGTCACATACTTGAGGAATTGTGATCTATTAAAGAATGAAAGAGAAATAAGACTTTAATTTCTCATTTTTTTGGTCATGATGCTGATAATTGTGAATGATTTAAAAATTTTACAATTATACCATGACATCACTAAACACAAAACAACATAGTGTAATTGTATTTTCTTTTAGGCACCTTATGATTCAAAATGTGTTGCTTAAAATTCCCTTTTCTTAAAAATCACTTTTTGTTATATATTTTGTTGCACTAGTTTCATTGCATATCTGTTTTGTTTACTACTGTTCACCAGGATTATTAGCACATAGCATGTCTTTCCCAATCCACTTAAAACTCTAAATCAGTATCACCAAATGTTTTTCCGCCTGAACATTTTATACAGATAATAAAAACCTTGCTCATTCGTGTCAGAGGAGGATAAGGACTAAAATCTTAAAAGCACTAGACTCTCCCAGCCCTCCTCCAAATCGCCTGAGCTTGCAATAAATAAATAAAAGCCACTTTTGTGCCCCAAGAGAGATCACAGAGGGATTTCTGTTCACTGTGGGAAGATGCAGTCAAATCTAAGCAATGAAAGGCAAGATTTGTTCTGCACAAAAAAAAAAAACAAAAAAAAAACTGTCTTGCAAAGAAGATCCATGCTTCCGAGAAATGTTTGGCCTAATATTTTAATCTAACCAGAGCAATAAAATGCACCCCCAGTAACCATTTAACAACAGGAAGTGAGAGTTTTGGTGGTTAGCGATGGTCAGCGGTCAAGGCCCAGGTTGTGTGTGCTCTCTTTTTAGGCCAAATTAATGAGTGTTTTTAAAGTGGGTCGGAGCTGGAGGGAGGAGGGCATCAGGAGCAAACAGTGTTCCTTTAACTTCCTGTGCACAACACTGCACTGTGATAAGAACTTTTTACATGGGCTAAAGTTTCACTTTAGTGCAGAATATACTCAAGATAAATCACATACAGAGAAGCTTCCTCCTTTAAGCTTTATGTGCTAGTACCTTGGTTGTTTCAAACAGCAGGTCTCGGTCTCCCGCGGTTATCTTGAACGTGTTGCTATCGGATACACCATATGAACAGATCTGGCCATAGGGGAAGGATTCGAGCGCTTCGGCCTCTCCCTGACGGTACAGAGACACTGACGTAGCAGCTACACCCAGCCACAGCTTTTGGGAAAAGTTCCCCGTCGAACTCTGGAGGGAGAAGTAAAAGTTAATTCACCCCAGGTCAACATGTTATTCCTACTATGCAATTACTATTGAGAAAAGGCATGACAGCCAGAGCTAAAAACTTCACATGTTCCCAAATTACTCACAATATAAAAGTCCACTTCATACAGAGTGCATCCAAAGCCTGACCACTGGCGTGCAATAGTGAGGTAAGCGGCCATACTGTCCAAGCGGCTGTAGCCAGACAAACCCTTCCAGCGCTCCAAGATGGATGCCATGACAACAGTGGCCTCCTCTTTGAGGCGACTTCGCAGCCGTAAGTCCTGCTCCACCTTCTGCTTATGCACTGTTGTCCACAGAGTCCCTGAGAGGAGGCCCGAGGGGAAGCCTGTCCCGGGGCAGCCCTGAGCGGGCACTGTGCAGGGGGGCAGTCCTGGGGGGGCAGTGAGGGACATGAGCACCCTGGCCTCCAGCATGGGCCCAGGGAATAGCTCGTCCAGAGGGGGGCAAGGGGCGTGAGTGCTGAAGTCTCCAAACAGCGACTGGAGCCTGAGAGCAGCCAGAGTCTGCAGGTCCTCATCACAGGCGGGCAGCTGGCCCCTCACCACCATCTCATGGCACTGCAGCGGGTCCAACAGCAGGAGAAACATGAGAGACATTTGTAAGTACATGTCCCAACAGTACCATCAATCCACTCTGACCCACCCTGCTTTATTTAGTCCTATTACATTTTATGTAAACCCAGAGGAACAATGTCCTAGTGGTTGGCCTGTTGGCTGCCTTTGGCCTGTGAACACTGCTGCTGCCAGTTCTCTCATACTGTCCCCCCTTTTCCTGTGATAGCAGCCTGTTAATAATTTCTAAGTATAGACACAACCCAATGAAATACTAAACTGCAGAACTATAAATTATACCCCTGCATCAATACTGAGGCGAACTTGATCAAAGAAGAATCTAGCATGGTTGTGCTGGATGCATTACCTGCTCAAACAGAAAGAAATATTCAATGCTGTCCACAGAAATGCTGTCAGCGTCTAGCAGACAGTAGAGCTTGAAACACAGCCTCCACTGGGATTTGGATTCTGCCTCTTTAGCAGAAAAGCTGTTGGAAAGAGAATTACAGATTAACAAACACAACATTCTCCACACCTCACTAATAAGGCCTTGTCTGATACAGCGTGTAATATACTTGGTAACACTTTGTTTCATGTTTACCTTGTCAGTAAACAGTCTAAGGACATGGAGCCTACGCCTTCCAAAAATACAGTGATCTCTTTGATTCCTTTCAGCTCCCTTATCATCTAGATTCTGCCTTGTGCAACCAAATGACATCAGCTTTACCTTGGATATCCTTTTTTCCTGACAGCTTCTGACTGACTACTGTTCCCAGCAAAGTGTGATGTTTAACCACAGGAGTAGACAAGGACACCAGTTATCACGTACACAGAGATTGGCACAGTGGAGTTCAAACTGGGGTGTGGGGCTGTAGCTGGTATATGGCAAGATATTCAAAAATCTTTAGTAGTCTTGTTGAATTTAAAGATGCACTATGTAACTTTTTGGTTGGGGGTCCATTTCTATGGAGATGCCATTGCTCCACAGTATGACATTAAACAGCTCTCCCAGCTCTACAGGCTTCTGACTGTGAGTGGGGTTGCCTCTAAACAGATCTGATCTGTAACTTGGTCTGATTTGGCCTCCATGAAAATAGAAAGTTTTAATGCCGTACTGCAAAACATTCCAGACAAAGAAATAACATCTCTATAGAGAAAAGCATTTGACAGATCCTTCACCAGAAAAGTTACATAATGCACCTCTAAGGAGGTTTTAATCCTTAGTCTTTTTGTAAAAATATGTTATTGTAATTTTGTCCAAGATTCAGTCCCTGGACTCTTCAAGTGAAGACTGAAATATGGGCTTTTAAACTAATACGCAAATCCCCTGTATTTCAGAACATGTTTGGAGAAGTTTTTTTATTTATTTTTTTATTTTTTTATTAACAACATGACCCCATAGAGACCGCAAATTTCAAAGTTCACAGAGGACATTATATTTCTTGAATAATTGCATGCGTTTCATATTTTGCATGCGATTAATCTGCTGTAATAATGTTTGATTTGTTTCATGAAATTTACACCCATTTGCAGTCAGTTCTGATGGTACTTGAAAGCCAAATATTTTAATGAGGTTTTGGTGTGCATTGCATGAATAACTAGTTTAGGACGCAAAGTACACATAATTACATATAATCCATCTTCAGCACATTCTTCAAGCGACAAATAACGAGGATTCCTAACACACTTGAACTCCCTCGATAATGTGTTTGTCCACTGAGTTTTACAGTTCCTGACCTTGTTCATGTAATTTTACAAGTTCAAGGTCAGTATTTCATTTGGTCATACCTGGTCAGGATGTCTGCGATGAGGGTACTACCGGACACTGGCTGCTCCCACAGTGCGTTTTGCTCATATAGTGCAAATGTATTTTTACTGTCCTGAAGATTGAGCTTCTCCTGCATCCGTCGCACCACCTGCATATAAGACAAAAGTATGTGGTAAAAATAAGTAATAATTAAAACATGCCACAAAATCTTTTAGTGTATGTCACCGTCTAAAAATGCATTGCCTTGTTTTAAAGGTCCTATATTACACAAACCTGACTCTTGTGAGCTTTAAGACATGTTATAATGTTGTTTTCTCATCAAAAACATATCTGGAGTTGTGTTTTTGTGTAAATGAAATAAAGCACAACTCCAGCTATGTTTTTGACAAGGAAACAACTTTATAGCAAAGATCAGAAAATAGCATAATATGCCCTTTTATGGTAAACCATCTGCTTGTTTTTATGGAGATGTTTGCACTTTGTCTGGAATGTTCCACAGTATGGCATTTAATCTTAATGAAGACAAGCAGGTGACAACACTAGACCTAGTTACAGATCAGAAATGTGAAGAAGCAGCCTCACATAAAGTAAGAATGTTTTTCAAGGAGATTTTGAGCAATAAAAACACCTGTAATTGAACAAATTATAAGTTTAGATAAGTTTAATGCCATACCGGGGAACATTCCACAAAAAGCATTAACATATTCATGGAGACAGGAAGGTAACAGACTTCCCAGCAGAATAAATGTTACGAAAGTCAGTCTACTCATAGTTACTCACAGTTACATGGCATAATATGGTGAGTAATGCTTTCTTTTACAATGGAGCTATTCTTGCTTCTAATGTCCTTTCCAGACAAACCTGTGCTGTAACTGATGTAAGAGTATAAGCCTAATAGTTCATACAATTTATTACTTTCAATGTCAAAGTCAATGTACGTGTTTAATGTCACGTCTGCTACAGTTTCTGGGTGGGCTTAAATTAAATTAAATGCAAAGGTGTATTATCTGAATCCTCAACAAAATGTAAACACATTGAGTTATGACTTTTAATATTTTTATTTTATTCATACTGTAGTGTCAGTGATTCTCAAACCTTTTCCGCCAACAACCACCTAAGAAAATACTGGTCTCTCCAAGTCCCTTCAGATCTGTACCAGGTCTAAACTGGGTTAAACCAAGTCTAAAATCGGTCCATTGTGTGACTCACATAGTGTTGTGACTAAAGTAGTTTCACACAACTACATTTCAAGACTAAGACCATTCTAAAATTATTCTGGTCAAATTTTGTCTAATATATGTGATTATTTTCATTTCTTTTTCAAATGAGTTAAAATCTAGTTTCAGTGCTAGTTTCAGTATCACTTGGTTTAGTATCTGGGGAATATTTTTTCCACAACCTTAGACTAAAGTATTTCTAAACAAGGAATAACCCAAAAGAAGACCACACAACTTTAGAAGAGCCTTGTGTACTTGTCCCACAGTTTGGTCACAAGCCAACATCAAACTTCCAAATTCATGGGAACTGTCCATAAGAACTCCCCCTCACCTCATTAGCTGTTGTGTGTGAGCTGACGTAGAGCTGGCAGGAGCCTGGGCCTGGGTAATGCACCGTGCAGAGCATCTCCTGTCTGTTCATCAACATGTGGATCTCGTCCCAGGAAGGCACGCATTCACGACACTTGGTCTTCTCCAGGGCCTCACTGATGAACGACGCGTAGTTGTCCATCTCTGACTCCGGACTTTGGCTTTGGACCCTGTGAAAAACAAAACAAGAGAAACAGGTGTGAGTGGGTGGGTAGTCTCTGTTTAAAGCTGCACTATGGAGCTTTTCTGGTGGATGCTCCAGCTTGGGGTTATTGCTTTGCCTAGAATGTTTAACAGCATTGTTTTAAACATGTCTCCCTATTTCATTTCTTCAACAAGTGTTTTTAATAAGTCAAAAATAACTTCAAAATCCTGTATTATTATGAGCGTTATGGTGTTGTAATCTGGCTTGGTGGCATTGCTACGTTTAATGCCATACAGTGTAACATTCCAAGCAAAGCAATAATTCTACCCTCCACCAGAAAAGCTACATACTTTAAGTTTACGTCATTTTTTTCTATCTAGTTGTACAGATCCCCAAAAGAAAAACACATGCTTGTTTAGCTAATTTTCAAATTCTCATGCCACAATTAGGACCTTTACGTCATGTTTGAATTCAGTAGGGTTCTTTATTTTCTTTGGAGCGTAGCTGGAAAGTCAATGAGGCAAAGAATGACTAATGTGTGCACTTTGGCACTTAAAAACCTGAAAGGCCCCTGATCCTTCATCCCTTCAAAGTAAAGGAAAATGCCTTAAAAAACATGTTTGACATTGGGTAGTGCGCTAAACAGGAAAAGTTATTTCCGCTGTCGTGAACCGTAGCGACCTGCTACTTCCTCCCAGCGGAGCATCCAGGGGAGCTAGGTGTGTGCATGTTTGCTAAAAAAAGTCACTTGAAAGACTCACGGACAGCTACATCAACCATACAGCGTCAAAGGTGTGAAATACAACCTCTTGTTTTTGGAGTTAAGTCTTGGGTAAACAAAGAGAAAATAGGAGGAAACAATTATCAAATGGCCATCCTCCCAAAGAACACAAAAGTGGGACAGACGCAGGGGGAGACAGCAAAAAGGTCCCTCTCATTCCCGCCAATGTCTCTCATAAGTACAGAGCCGCAGGGTGGGATTTGTCCTGCTGAAATATAATTAGGAATGTTCCACTGACTTGGACTGATCCGGCCGGTGCCCCCTTCCCTCCTCCTTCTCCACCCCTCTCCTCTCTCTCTCTCTTCTCTGCTTCCTTTCGTCTGGCCTATTCGCTCTGACAGCAGACATTCCCCGGGGGTTTCTCTGGGCATTTTTGGGAGAGACGGAAGGAGAGAGAGAAGGATAGAGAGAGTGCGAAAGAGACAGAGAGTGACACAGAAAAAGAGAGAAGGAGACAGATAGAGAGTGGGGGAGAGAAAAACAAAACAGACAGAGGGAGAAAAGGAGGGATGGGGAGTGAGTGAGAGGTTCTGTGAAGGAGAGAAAGAGAGAGATAAAGACTGAGAGACAGAGATACAGAGACAGAGAGAGAGATGCAGACAGAGAGAGGGTCAGAGAGATAGAGAGAAACACAGAGAGAGAAACAGAGAGTAATAAAGAGAACTGGAAAGAGAGATGAAGAAAGGGAGAGAGAGACACAGAGAGAGAGTCAGAGAGATAGAGAGAAACAGAGAGAGAGAAAAGAGAGAGTAATAAAGAGAACTATAGAAAAAGAGATGAAGAGAGATGGGGAAATGGAGAGAGAGAGAGACAGAGAGAGAGATACACAGACAGAGAGAGAGTCAGAGAGCTAGAGAGAAACAGAGAGAGAGAGAAAAGAGAGATTCATAAAGAGAACTACAGAAAAAGAGATGAAGAGAGAGGGGGGAAAGGGAGAGACAGAGAGACAGACAGAGAGACAGAGAGAGAGAGTTAGAGAGAAACATTCTCTCATGTTTCTCTCTGTTTTTCGATAGAGAAAAACAGAGAGAGTAATAAAGACAACTAGAAAGAGATGAAGAGAGAGAGAGAGAGATAGAGATAAAGAGAGAGATACACAGACAGAGAGAGAGAGAGACAGAGTCAGAGAGATAGAGAGAAACAGAGAGAGAGAGAAGAGAGAAAGAGGGAGAGAGAGAAATCAATACAGAGAGAGAGATATACAGAGAGACAGAGACAAAGAGACAGAAAGAAACAGAGAGAGAGAAAAAAACATAGAGTAATAAAGAAAACTAGAAAGAGAGATGAAGAGAGAGAGAGAGAGAGAGACAGATATACAAAAAGAGAGATACACAGAGAGGGGGGAGAGAGTCAGAGAGAAACAGAGAGAAAGAAAAACAGAAAAAGTAATAAAGCAAACTAGAAAAAGAGACAGAGATACAGAGAGAGGGATTCAGAGAAAAAGAGAGAAACAAAGAGAGACAAAAACAGAAAGAGTAATAAAGAGAACTAGGAAGAGACAAAGAGAGAGAAAAACAGAGAGTAATAAAGAGAGCAAGAAAGGAAGATGAAGAGAGAAAGAGCGGGAGGGAGAGAGAGAGAAAAAGGGGAGCTAAACTTTCTGGGAGCAGTGCCCAGTTCGAGTCTGCCCAGCTGCACTGATCCACAGTTAGGGAGAGTGCGTGAGAGCAGCAGCCACTTGTATCCAAACTCACAAGCGGCAAGTTTCATGGCATTACAGTTTGCGATCGCATGCCACCGCTCTATTAGCTGCTCCGCGCTGATTTCTGGTGCTGACTTATAGATGGCTTGAATCTGGCCTGGTGAAGGACAGAATATCCACAGCCGAGGATCAGTATAGCGCTAACATCTTTAGATTAGCATGCTAGGCGGGAGGCTAATTCAAACTTGCAAATCCAGGCCAGGAATATTTTTTGATGCGTCTGAGGGGAACACGCTAACAATGTGAAGGCATATCACACTGCTATATCTAAACTGGTGGTTAGTAGTGCTGGCGCCTGGGTTCAGTCCGCTGTCTAGACCCAAGATTTTTCTGTAGCTACCTACTATACACTGCAGCGTTCAGTTTCAGTTAGGCTTGCACCACTGCCAGCACCTGGAAAGGCAATTACGAGTTTACACTGTCTGTCTATTATTATTTTAACTGTCAGCTTGTCAGTCCCTTAACAGACAGGCGGTCGGGTCTCTTTCGCACATCAACACGAAGTACCGCCATCAAATTAGCTGTCAATCACTTTTTTTGAAAAGTAACTCATGATAATGATTCTATTAGTCTAGAGCTACATAAAGCAGAATCACTTATTGAAATACAGTTTAGCCAACAACAAGATAAAATAGATACCTAAACAGAAACAATATTCTCACAGATTTACATCTCAGGTACTTGTCTGAGAAGAAATAAACAAATTACTCCCATAATAATACAAGAGTACACTATTCTATTAGTCTAGACCTCTACTAAGCAGAATCCCTTATTGAAATACAGTTCAGCCAACCAATATATAAGACCTGAGACCTAAAAAGAAACAATATTCTGACAGACCTAAAATACTTATATTTTGAGGTGGAATATGAAGCACATGAGCCTAAGTACAATATTTTTTTAAAGAAGAAATTAACAAATAACTCCCATAATGAGTAGGCTATAGGAGAAAACGTAGTTTTTGTTTATATCCGGCTTTTAAGCACATGCACAGTGGCTGGTAAGCAAGAAGTCAATGAGGATGCTTGTTTGTATTAACAGTTGCGTTGCATATGTCTGTCATGAGATAACTCGTCTTATTTTGAAGTAGGTTTTGCATTTAATTGTTTTAACATGACTTCATCATCTTACTTAAGTCACTGAATGTTGAGGATCAAAAATGTTACTTTGAAAAGTTAAAACTCACTGATAACTGTTGACGATGTTGAGGTTGTACTGTTGATGTCGACTTGTTGATATGAATGCTTTTTGCCAACCAAAATGGCTGCCTCCTCAGACGTGACATCATTGTGTTTTCTGGTATTCTATTAGTCTAGATCTATACTAAAGATAATCCCTTATTGAAATACAGTTTATCCAACAATATAAAACACCTAAACAGATATACTTACCTTTTGAGGTGGAATCGGAGGTACTTGAGTATGATGGGCCCAGGCAGAAAGGTGCAGCTCATGCAGGTGAGGAGCTGCCAGTAGCGGAGGTGGGCGGCGGTGTAGGGCTGGGGGGTGTGGCTAGTCTGTTTGACCAGTTGGCAGTAGACCTCATCCCGGAGTGGCCGGAGGTCCAAGCAGGTCTGCAGAACCCCCTGAATAATGGGCACGGGCTCTCGCGCAGACTCCAGCTGCTGCAGACAGTTGAACAGTTTGACTGCCTCCTCTCGCACGGAGCCGTAGCCTTTCCCACTGTGGTCTGTGTACAAAAAGAACAGATGATGTTTAAGCATCACACAAAGACTCCAGGTGCTGGTGTTACAGCTGTGAGACATGGCGATAAAAATGTAATAGTGATCTCACTTCTATGACAGTATGCTCTTTTGATAACATCGCCATTTCATAATTCACAAATCATCTCTTGCTCTGTGCTCAAACAACTTTTTTTCTAGCCTCACCTCCTATTGGTCAGTTTTAGCAATGCTGAGTGAGTGACAGGTGGATTTAACCAACTGAAAAAGTGTAAACTAGGGGGGCACTGATTCAGCTTTTTTAGTTCTGATACTGATTTTGCTATTATAGTTTTAAGAATCTGCCAATACCTGATAACCAATACTAGTGCAGAGACTGAAAATAACATTTCCTTTAAACAAAAATAAGACATAAGACAAAACTTGTCAAAATATTTTGTATGTAGTTGTTATCTCTGAAGTAATCACAGAACAATATTGTGCAAATAAAAATTCAAACATTCTGAGACTTTATGGTCCAACTATGATCAGTAAATAGTTTTATTACATCAAATTATATGTCCCACTGGATATCAACTGAACAGATATTTGGAAGCCTATATCCAAGCCAGCAATTTTTTTCAGATGACTTAATCACATCTTCAAGACAATATAAAGATACTAAGTGTGCATAAATTGTGATGAAATCCAAATTGCAATTTGGCTCCAAGAAAACTGTAATATTAATTTTTTGGCAAATCGCCCACCCCTGATTGGTGTTTTATTTGACACATAAGATCCCTCATCAGATATACTGGTGCATGGCGCGTTACTCACATCTGTGCTCTGGGCTGCCGTAGGGGAAGGGCAACAGAGGAGCGTACAGGGGGCCCTGAGTGTACTTCAGAATGGGGTTGTGCTGGAAAATGTGCTCCACCACCTCAGGGTTGAACTTATTTTCCTAAAACACAAGACAAAGGAAACAAATGACAATGGTGTTACAAATTAGACAAGTCTATACACACTGTAATACCAGCATCAGATTACCACAGAAGACATATTATGCTTTTGTCTGCTATATATAGTTATAATCCATGACACCTGTGGATCATTTTGCTATATTTCAGACAATTTAAATTAAAATTTTACACTTAAAGTAAAAACACATATTTTTCCCCTTGTTTGTGAGAATCCTTCGTGTATCATCGTCCGCGGGAACGATGTATGAGAGTTGTTGGAGCAACGGAGTCTTGAGAAGAAGGTCAAACATGTACATATCACTCTAAATACAACTTGGAGGGATGATATTAGTTTCAGTATCACTGTTTATAGTTTATATTTTCTTCAGCAATATATGGTACTTCAACATTTGCAATCGTGACAGGCCTGTACTGTCCATATGTCTCTCGTACAAGCTGAGGGCAGTTGTGTGAGTGATTTAGAGTGGGTGAAAGTGCGCTGAGGTGATGAGGGTCGATCTGGCCCCAGTAAAGTCTGCGCTCTGGCCCCTTTCAAAGCCACAGAAAGGTCAAATGAAGACCGACCAGACCGCACCGGCACGACTGACACGTTATATTTTATCCACTGGTGTCAAAGAGTTTAGTGTGTGTCTGTGTGTGTCAGGACGTATGTGAAAAGGTGCCTCCAGCCGTACAGATGGTCTCCACACTTCTGCCCCAGCACCTGTTGCTCATTAGTAACATTGCCACTGCTTTGGCTCTGTCCAGCCTCAGCTAACCCCAAAAACCTGCCCCCCCCAGTCTGCTAAAGGACAAACCAAATCCCCCCCTTTAGCTGATGCATTCTGTTTTGTTGCTTGCTGCATAGGCCTGATGATTACTATATTGACTTATCATCCAGTATTGATACTTCGCAGTGACATAATGCTGGGGGGGGGGGTTCTACATGCAGCTTTAAAGGTGGAATGTTTAGGAGTTACCATGGTAACACAATGCACACATTACCAAACACTCCTAAAAAGTGGCTAAAAACTCAAAATGGATTTAAACAACACAGTTTCAGGAGCCTGTGATCAATACAAACACTCAGGTTCTGTTTAGGTTTTGATTTTTAACAAAAAGATAAGAATGACTAACTGTAATTTTTATGTGTGAGAGACTTGTTTAACAGCACAAATAATCTCACCTGTTGTAGTTCCAGCTAAGTCAGTTCTTTATGGTAAGATTGTGTCAAAATAAAACTCAAATGAAAGTTTAAGGAAGCCTCAGACAGAGCAGAGCCTAGATACCCCCAGAGAATTTTGATGACACCAAATGCAAAGTATCAGCATGAATGTTGGAGGTTAAATATATAGATACATTACATTTCCCCCAAATTATCTAAAATATCAGCCCTATATCCATTACATATATCAGGCAATTAACATACTTTACCATCTCAAAGGTTCTAACCTTAACCCCCCCCCCCACTTTACTGGGAAGGACCTGACACATTCTTCTCCTGTGTTGGTGCACTGTTGACGGGCCTGTCTGTTTGAACTATGGGAGTCCTCTGCTGCCCATGTGTCCAGTGGTACGGATGATATTTAAAAGAGCCAGAGCTGAGACTGTGAGCGGTCTCCTGTTTCCTTGCGCCTCCATCTGGTTTTCACAGAGCTGCAGAGTGTGAGCTTCAGATCTTTTTCAACATATGCTGTGTGTAATCGAAGCAGTGGTAACTCTAGAGGCTGTTATTACTCCCTGCCAAATCAGTCGGATTTCTAACGTCAAATGTCTTTTAAAGCTATTGCACAGTGGTTTTCCAAGAACCATTTTAATTGTAATTGTGATTAAATGTATTAGTTTATTTTAAGTAAAGCTCACATGTTCACATCCAAGAGCAATAACATTTGAGAGAAGACCAAACTGAAGTAGACCTTTTATGCAAAGTCATCTTTTCAGAGCTTTTAACCATGTTATAGTTGTTTCCCCTCACCATTTACTCATCTGAAGTTGTATTTGGAGTGATTCATGCATGTTTGAGTAATCTTTAATTGCTTATTTCCAAAACGCCATATTGCCGATCAATCCGTTCTCACTGCCACTGGCATACGCCCAGTCGCCCACTGCTCTGTACTTCATTCTCCAGTTTTATTTTCTTAATTTGTGATACATGAAGGATTCGGCAGCATCATGTAGTCATTTTGGTACGAATTTTTAAAAATCAACTACTTGCTAGCGTGATCTGCAGCAATCTGTCGGAGTTGCTTACACTTTGTTGTGATGACATTCACGGCGATGTCAGCTCCCATTGGGCACCACAGATTTCCAACGCATGAAGTCAGTGAACTTGTTTATTTTATTAAGTCGTTTTAGATGAATATTGCATTTTAAACTGTGCAAATTATAACAGAATGATCCATGTCTTAGATTATAACTATATAGCAGACACGATATGTCTTCTTTAAGCACATCTTAACTAATACAGGAATGATGTGCATTTCCGTTTGTTGAGATCTTGACAAAAGGGGAAGCAGGTTCTATACATTAAACTGGGAATTATTTTGTTCTTGCAGATGATAATATGTTTATGAAAACAATCTACACTCTATTAAATTAGCAATTTAATACAACAATTCAAATTGCAATTTCAATTAGATCAAGGCGAATGTGGCAGCCCTATCTAAAATACACTCATCATAGCTTTTCAACTATTAGAATACTGCTCCAGGTTCAACTGAGACTTCTGACTATGGGACCAAACCTTCCCCTATTCTATGGTTATGTCTTGGATCCATGCCTTTCAGATAAGCAGGCTGTGGTGGTTACACAATGGCCCCACTGTTCTGGTCCCTTTGATTTTGTTGCTGTGGCTGGTCCAATCTCACACTGGAGGGAAAATACTTCACCTATTTGTGAAAGTGTGTCTGAGGCGAGAGGTGAAGGAAGCTGAAGGCAACAAGCTGCAAAGAAGGGCTAAAAATCAACAGAGAATGTACTTCAAGATGAACCTCGAAATTCTAATACTGTTGTCCCATATGGTGCAAGGAACCACTCACCAACAACTGAGACGCCATTTCAATTTCATAAACAAAATGTCAAAATGAACTTGTTTGCCGTCTCAAAATGAAATTAGGTATTATTTTTACTTTACTATTTTTGCTGCTTATTTTTAATTTGTTTTTACCATTTATATTTTTGAACTTTATTATTTTTTATTGTGATGTTTAGCTACTGTATCCAAATAATTTCCTTTGTGGATCAATAAAGTTTGTCTAAGTCTAAGTTAAAGGGCCCATATTACTCGATTTTATGCTATTTAATAATGTTGCATTCACATCACAAACATACCTGGAGTTAACATTACCTTAACATACAAATCCTACATATTGACACTGAGTTCTCCATGGAGATGCTTTTGTTGAGGCTTATCTATCTGCATAGAAACAAGCACATGAAAACTACCAAGTTACAAGTCATATCTGTGAAGCGGTAACCCTACTTGAATTAAAAGTGCATGTTATAAAACACCTTTATATTGAATGCACGAGTATAGATACTAAACATTTAATATCACACTACAGATAATTCCTGCATCATTCCCAGCAAATACAGGAGATAGGCAGAAATGAAAGTTCCTTCTGCACTGTTAAGTTCAGATATTTCCAATATATCTGACATTGTGACATTCAGCTGACAATCTAGCCATTCCTTATTGCTGTGGGCCAGTAAGAAAAAAAAAAAAAAAAAAAAAGTACATATATGAGAACAAACCAGAACATACTAGAAACATCTTTCTGTTACCTAAGACATTGGCCCTGATATGCGAGTAGACTGGGGCAGACAGGGGCAGACACGGGCAGATGAACCACTTTCTTCCAGATTACAGACCTTCATTTGGAGATTACCGGGACAGGAGGCCTTGCAAGGAGCACTTATCTGGCCTTTACTGTTCCATGCCAAGCCCTTCCTAATCTTGACTGCCAAAACTGCCCCCCTCCCCCCTCTTCACCCGCGGGGCAGAGCGATGCTAGCGGGTCATCTGTCTGTCTCAATGAGATTCCTGCATGCTCTGTTCTCCAGTAACTCGCCGTCTAAAAATATGTCCGTCCCCTAAAAACAGACTTCTACACGTGAGCGGTTTCACAACTGTTTCTAAATAGCACTGTGTTTATTATTGTTGTAAAAATATTTAAAACAGGGTTAAAGATCTACTATCTAACTTTTGTGGTGGAGTGACAGCCAGTGTTATTGCTTTGCTAAAAATGTTCCACGGAAAAGCATTAAACTTCATAACCATGTATTTGATTACACGTTTTTATATTGTTAAAAAATGTGACATGTATTTTATCTTTGCCACTCACCACTCCACAGATTTGACCTGTAATTTGACCTGGTAGCGTGACCTCTTGACTACATGGAGATAGATAAGTTTGATGCCATTGATTCTTTGCAGTGACATCACGCTGGGGGGTTTCTACATGAATCCCTATTGGTGTTTACCATAGTGACATAATGCACATGCTGGCAAACAGGCGATAATGTGTAAGATGATCCGAACTGAAGAAAAAATACAAAATGGATTCAATCAATCAATTTTCAGGAGCCTGTGATCAATATGAGCAATCATGGTTCTGTTTAGGTGAGGTTAAAAAACAGGTGAGGTCAAAAAGCTAGCTTGTGTCCATAGTGTTATTTGAGATGGACTTACAGTACAAACCATCTCACCTGTTCCAACTAAGTCAGCTCTTTCTGGTCACATTGTGTTAAAATAAAACTCAGAAGTAGTCTAACTTGAGTAACAGAGCTTCAGACAAAGACAGTTAGCTTCATACCTCCAGGGAATGATATGACATCAGATGCAAAGTATAATTTTTTTCAGCAAACTAATAACATCTCCACTCCACAACCTTTAAATATGAAAATGCATTACTTTCACCGCTTATAATACTTGAATACATGATAGAAAAACAGTTGTTTTACTATTTAATGACAAATAATAACTCATTTTTATTTTAGTGGCAACAAATCAAAGGCCTGTGGATATCATAACTGTGGTCATAAAAATCCTTTGTATTGAATTTATTATCGCATTTCATCATTTATCAGAAGTCCTGCCAGGGCCGTGTGCTGAAGTGACTCATAGGAAAAGCCAGAGGAAACTTTGGACTCCGCTGCCCGGTGGTTTCCATAGTAACAGGGCACCGGGACAGTAATGTGTTTTACAGTGGAGTTTTTAATGTAAGTCTGGATATACGCCTTTTATCAATACCTTTACTAACCATATCCACAATGATTCCACACCCCAGCACACAAAAAACAGGTATTCTGATAAGCCTCTGAAAGAAATTTTAGTCATGAAGGTAACTGTTTTTATATCATCATTTTTGGAGATCCATGCAATTCTCCAGCAGCCAGACTTTCCTTCTAACAATAAAAATCTCATAATTATTTTAAGTAATAATCAGTAGTTAAAGGAATATGTAATAAATATTTCAAAAGATTTTATTTTTAAAAGGTCATGTTTGTAAAAGGTCCTATATTTCGCAAAATTGACTCTGTGTGAGCTTTGTTATAGTGCTTGTTACCCAAAAACACAATTCCATGGGTGAAATTATGTAAATGATTCTAGTGAAGGTGTATGGAGTTTTAAAAAATGGTGGAGCACTTCCTGTATGACATCATTGTTTTCAGTTTGAGCGAAAATATACAGGGTTTGTGTGTTAAACGTGTGTATGACCAAAATAAAACTCCAGGTATATTTGTGGTCAAGAAGCAACATTATGACATAGATCAGAAAACAACGCAATATAGGCCATTTAATTGTTAATTTTTATGACAACAGTGCTTAGTTCACACCATTCACACCCATGTACACTGTAATGAGTAATACCTCGATATCTCGGATGAGGAGCTGTGTGGGCGTTTCCACTGGAGCTTTGGTGTCAATGATTTTCTGAATGGCACAAGCCCAGTGCACGGCCTCATTGAAGTGTTTGGTGTAGAGTCTGTAGCAGTGCTTACGCCCATACACTGTTATGCTCCAATACCCTGAAAGACAACATAGAAAATATTATAATCTTCTTGTATCATTCTTCAGTTGTAATTGAAAGGTGCATTGTGTAACTTTTCTGGTGGAGGGGCCATCACATGCTTTTCTCCATGGAGATGTTATTGCTTTGTCTGGAATGTACTAAACCTTTCTATCTTCATGGACACCAAACTAGACCAAGTTCCAGGTCAGATATGTGGAGAGGCAACCTGTTTAAAGTCATACCCAACCAAAAAGTTACATAGTGCACCATTAAATTAGTGAACAAACAAATAAGAATGACTAAGTTGTTCTCAGATTTTACACAGAGACAGGCAAGAGGAAGTTTATCTATATTAACTATATTACATTAGAGAAGCAATATTCTTTTAGTTTCCATAAAAAATATTAATACTTCTTCTGCTGATACTTTAACACATGTAACTTGATAAAAGAGTGATGTAATTGTTTCTTCTTCTTCTTCAATGTACTGTCAGCATCATAATACGTGTGCTGCTACATTTTTTTCTGAATTTTTTACCTTGACATGTCCAGAATGACTCCACAAATCCTAGGTTCCTTATTTCACTATAGCACAGTCACCACATTGTACTTTTTTCTTCCCCTATCTCAATAAACTTTATAAACCAAGACAATGTTGTGACATCATCTGAAACTAATCTAATTCAAGAGTAAAGGTCAGGGTCAAAGTTCAGAAGCAAAACCAGGGACCACGCCAAAACAAAACAATTTGCTGACCTATGAGACAAGTGCGAATCTCGACATGTGTCTCATTTACAGGAATGCGCAACAATAGTAAAAACGCCACGCTTCCTCTGTGTGTGTGTGCGTGTGTGCATGTGTGTGTGCGTGCGTGTACATGTGTGTGTCAGCCCCTCATCTGTAGCCCCTCTGCTGTTATCGGGGTTTCCTGCTACGTGACTTGGCACAATATGCATATCTGTGTAGGTGATAATTACAACGCTAAATGTCTATTAGTATATTACCAATGGTTACTATAGAAACCAGGGCTGAACATTTGTGGGAAAATATGTATATAGATTTTTTCTGATATGTATGTTCTTTCTTTGTTTATGTGGTTGGTTTATAAATAGTTTTTTTGTTTTCCAGTGTGTTTAAAAGGTCATATATTACGCAAAACTGACTCTTGTGAGCTTTAAGTCATGTAAACACTCTTACCTCCTCAAAAACATACTGAGAGTTGTATTTTTTGTGTTTTGTTTCATTCACACGTTTGAGTAATCCTTCATTATTAGTCAATCTAAATCTCCAAAGCTTAAAATGCTCTCTTCCACCTTGTGATGTCATGCAGTGCGACTTTCCAAGTTAACAGCTACCTTTTACCTTTTGTTCAGTAGAGATTGGGGCTGAAATTATCCAAATGTATGCAGTTTAAAAACACAGTGGTGCACTTGTATAACCACATGACATCACTGGGTGGAACAGAGTGTTTTCAATTGAGAGAAGAATGCAGCCTAAATATTGCAGGGTTTGTGTGTTAAACATATGTGAATGAACAAAGCACAACTTCAGGTCTGTTTTTGATGAGGAAAAAACATTATAACCAAATCAGAAAATAACCTAACCTAAAGTATTGGGATTGTGTTTCGTTTTTCAATTTTTTATTTAAAATAAGACATGGATTATGTTCAGAGAGCACTCTTTCAACCTTTTAAAATATGACTTTGTTTAAGTTATGTAAGAATTACATGTATCTCAGAATGACAGAGCTAGCGGGTTTTAATAAAGACAAGATATTTAGTTTTAGTTGACGATTTGCGACCAATCTTGCTGGATAAAACACTGTGCATTAAGAAGTTATAAGATATTAAAAGATCCCTTATGTGTTCCCATGTTATAGTTCCCTTGTATCTTATAATAAAAAAGAGAAATACGCAGAGGAAGTGATGACTGCATGCTTCTTCTTGTATGTGTCACTTTGTTAGCCGAAACATAAAGCAATTCAGTGGCAAATAAGTTTGGACAAAGCAAGTGTTGAAAATTCAAGGAAAGTCCTGTGGATATTGAGTTAGCAAGAACTATGGTGGTTTTGTACAATGGATTCAACAATTTAAATGGTTTGGTGAAGTTAGCGGGACATAATCCTTCCTATTGATAGACACAGGGACTCCCAGACAGGGCACCACTACCAAGAACAAGTCATGACTGTTTCCAACGACAACATCAAAGAATTTCATCCTTATTCTTCTTTGTTTGACTAATTCCAGAGGAGGGAAGTGAATGCCCCGTCTGATTACTCAAATGTGAGGTTTCTAAACCAACAAGGGCTAAACACAGCTGGACTTTCCCAAACTTACCCAGGTCATTTAGGAGGGAAAACTGACCACAAGCGTGATATTGAGAAAAAAAAAAGTGGATGAGTTTCTGGCAATGACAAAACTGACAGTCATTTACCGCACAAAGGCAGATTATAGACCAGTTAGCATTCAGCAACTGAAACTATGACTAAAGGAGATATTTTATTGCCTGAAAGTATAGATAAAAATGTAAAAATAAATAAATAAAAATAAAGAGATGTCTGTATAATCCCTCTGTCCTACAGTAAATGAAAGAGACACCAAGTTCCACTTCAATCACAGATCTCAAACTAGACCATAAATAAACTCGATATTCAAGGAACACCTTCATGTCCCATGAAGCAATGACATACAACTGATCATAATTCAAAATGAAATATATTGTATTTTCTGGATGACAAAAACTACTCTAAAACTTAAAATAATGATTTGACTACATCTTGACTAGAACTAAACATTAAGATTAAGACTAAGAAACAAACTAAACTTTTTTGTCAAAATTTCCACTGTTACAATATAGAATACATGTTCTTACTCACCAGTCTCTTTAAATGTCTGTTTATCCGGCCAGATGACGGAGCAGAGGTTGGTGAGGACCAGCGTTCCCAGTCTCCGGGCTCCCTTCTCTGGGCCGGTGTAATAGTCCAGAGAGTCCTGGCTCAGCACAAACCAGTAACGCCGCTGTTTGATCCAGTTTCCCCGCACCTCACGAAACAGCCATCCTGGAACACATATGGAAAACTTATGTGAACAAATGAATGTAATAATCTTATGACACACTACTGATTGCAATAATGTATGATATTATTGCATGAATATATGTATGAAACATTTTCACCCCTCTCTCTGCAACTACTGCAGTGGGCCTCATCATTTTGGTCTTAAAATGTTCATATTAACCCGCTCTACATGATCCTGGTGTCTTATTTCATAATTTTATCCGTAAATATGGAACTCGGCTCCAAATTCGCGCTTGTCACTAAGCTTCATTTGACTGGAGGCGACCACTATAGGGGACGTCACACTCCCTTAATCCACTTTTTTATACAATCTATCACGTGAACACAGAAATCAAGAATTAAAATAAGAATTATGGTCTGTGTAGTTCCTTCTGATTAATTTGGCATGTCAAAGGTCCTTGCTATGTGAAGTATCTTGCCCAAGAACACAGCATCAGCATATACTGTGTTACATGCACGAAGCAACCCGTCAGTCTTCTAGTTATAAAGGGCAGCACACTTCGCCTGACCCACTCTCACTCCCACAGCGATAAAGAGATATACTTTTCTTGTATATTTTTGTATATAACTCTTTCATGTGGTAAGAATTCATATACTGATGTAGGCTGATATTAGAGAGTGACCAAACTGCTACATCTGGTCTCCTTATGAACACTGTCTAACTTAAGGCATGTGTAATTGTCCATGAACCCTGATCCAGCTTTTCTTGTTCAAATAAGTACTATGGTATAAAAATACATTGGACCAAAGCATAGGCCTAAACCCTTCATGTAGACAGTATAATTACCACTTAAGAGGCTGACAGAGTGAGAAACCTAACACATAAGTACAAGAGCTGTAGCATGAGAGTGGAAGATTAGAGCTGGTCTCGGGCAGAGCTTTTCCAATCAACAATTTAATGTGCATTTTGGGAGATATTTTGGACAAATCCCTAAACAGAAATGCCCTGCCCTCCTCCGGCTACGCACGCAAATTGTTCCTAATAAATATTTAATCTCACAACTGGATAAATAAATGATGGGAAGAAAGAACTTGCCAGATGTTGTCCCTGGAGAATGGAAAGCTGAGGGTTGGCGAAAAGGCTAAAGTTCATACAGAGGTCTAACGGAGACTACAGGTGGACAATATTGACAAAAACAAAACTTTTTTTTTTAAGGTGCATTGTGTAACTTTTCTAGAGGAGGGTTTGTCAAATGCTTGTCTCCATGGAGATGTTATTGCTTTGTCTGGAATGTTTCACTGTATGGTATTAAATCTTTCTACCTTGATGGAGACCAATCAGGCCAAGTTACAGGTGAGATCTGTGGAGAGGCATGTTTATCTTTGCCTGTATTTTTGCGCTATAAAACCACATCTAATTGAAAATGTAATGTAAACAAAATACAACTCCAAGTATGTTTTGGAGGAGGTAACAACTAACTAACATGGCTTAAAGCTCAGAAGAGTCAATTTTGAGTAATATAGGACCTTTAAAGTTAAAAATGAGAACAGTTTTATTATCTGAATCCCTTCCAAACAGTAATTTCAATATTATCTTGTAAATCATGCATTGCTCAACTCTAATGGACAGCTTACAGCGGGCCACCTGCACACAACTATTCCTGCATACAGCACAGCACAGCCCGGCCACACTTGTAACGTGGCATTGTGTGTGTGTGTGTGTGTGTGTGTGCCCATATGGTTTATAAGTGGTTTAAAAGGAACAATTATGCCTTGTACCTTGGGCTTTCTACCCTGTGAAAAACCGGGAGTGACGCCACGCCAGCATCACGACTTCCCTCTGCGGTTAACAAGCTGCGTGCCACCTGTCACTTCTGCTCAGCTCGCCCGCACGCTTTGCCCTTTCCCCTCACTCTCCTCTCCTCTTTAACTTTCATCTGCCCCAAATGGTTTTCCCAGGCAGCACAAAGCCCCCACTGCCACTCAAGAATAAAAATAAAGCCAGAGAAATAGGGGGGTAGAAGAGGTTTCCTGTTTAAAAGTGCCTCCATAGGGTAAGTACAGCAGCTTTGCACAAAACCAACCAGATATGGCCCATGGCGATAAACTGAAGTCTTAACTGCATCACCACATCATAGAAGCAGAGGGTATTAGGAAACGCCACGTGAAAAGAAAAAAGAAAAACTGAGGTATAGTACTGGGCAGATGTTGTAGAGGTGTGAAAAACACTGTTAACTTTACTACAAATGTTGAATAAATGTTTTAAACTTTTTTTTTTCTTTATTTTCATTAGAAGTTCATGATTTGAGTGTCTTTGATTTGATTTGTGTGATCAAAATAAAGTAACTATAACTAACTAACTACTGTACTTTAAGTTTACAAAGAGTTGATTTGTTGTGATTTTGAATGTTTTAAAATGAGAAAACTTTTATTCGTTACAGAATGGGGAAACTGCATTGTCATCACAGCAAACTGCAGCTGTAGTTGAACAATGAAGTACACAAAAAATATGATTGATAAGTATTCAAGAGAGTATCTTGAATTAATTAAAAAAAAAAAAAAAAAACACACTTAAAGCTGCACTGTGTAACTAGTCTGGTGGAGGCTCCGTCACCTGCTCATCTCCGTTGAGATGTGCCTGGAATGTTCCACAGTATGGCCATAAGCTTATGACTGTAAATAGAGACTTGAAAGCAAAATTACAAGTTAGATTTGTGGAGAGGCGAACCCCCTCACAGTAAGAATGGATGTTTTTCTAAAAGATATTTTTGACCCATAAATAACACCTCTAGTTGAATAAATGCAAGACAGATTAGTTTAACATCAAAGCATTAACATCTCCACGAAGACAAACAGGTTACCTCTCCAGAAAAGTTACACAGTGAACCTTTCAGACAACAACTTTTCAAGCAGCTGAATGGACAGAGCCCCAGAACTAAAAGATTACAAAGTTTACAAGATTAGACCAGTGCCCTAATTGACCTTATTTCTTATCTTAGTTCATAGCTTGTGAAACACATTTTTCTCAGCTCGGTGTAGAAAAGCTGATTTGTGGATGTTTTCAGTAGAAGTACATGTACACAACCCCAACACTTCTGTGGGATGTTCAACACATGTCTTTCTGTTTGTGAACTTTGAGACAGTTTTTCTAAGTCAAACAGAAGAGACAGGAAGAGAGAGAAGAGCGGTTATGGCGTCCTGGGACCCCCTGTGTAACCCCCCCATGGACCCCCATCTGGAACCCATCTCGGACCAAGCTAATGCCTCCCCGGAGGACCACGGCTCAACCTTAATTTGTTTCATTTGTAACCTCTGAACCCCAAAACCCCTCCTCTAAAACTCAAACTAAGCAAACAGTCTTTCTCTGTACAGCTTTTGTCTGCTATACAGGGACAAGAGGACAAAACACAGTGTTATAGGCCCACGCCCAAAATAATCTTATAGAATTACTTGTCCTGTTATGGTGAAGATATATCAGATTTTTATTTAATCTCTTTACAGCAAAACCATGTTGGGTTACTGCATCCTACAGTTGCAAATAAACCTAAAATGACTGATCCAGTACTTAATAGTAACAGAATGAATTGTAATTGTTATCCCATTTATAAACCAGTACGGGCAATGCACTACCTTTATCTTAATGAATTGATTAGCAAATAGATGTCCAGAAACTGCTACTACTGGGATGACATTGAGATCTTAAGAAGTAGACCTGTCATGGTAACAAATTTTGAAGCACGATAATCACATGAAACAAGTTTTTAAATATACAGTAACATTAAAAGGCCTGCACTGCAACAATTAATAGCTGAATGAACCAATAATTAGCCATAGAAATGACTTATTCAACCCTCTAGAGCTCAAATCTCATTGTATTACATAAAAAAGTCTAAAATCTCCCCACTATTACAAATAAAAATAAAAATATATAATTCCAGCTTTCATATATTGAATGGAAAGTTGATATAATAATTATCGTGTCAGGCTTATTAAGAGGAAAAAATGAGAATTCAAATTAGAAAAGTATGGGCACTTGTCTATGGTCACATGACAGAGTAAATATATATTTTAAAGATATGTATCTTTTCACCACAAGGACATGGTGACGTGGACCACTCCTTACTAACCTAACAATAACGTTCCTCACCTTTTCAGTCCAGAATGACATATAGTTCAGTTTACCGGAGCATGAGGAAATCTAAATTATGTCATTGACCGGGAGCAGTTCATTTTAACTTAAAATCAACAAAAGAATGTCAATAAGCCAATGAAAACATCCCTTTTACAATGCACCCCCCCACAGCTATAACAAGCAATGGAGCTGGCCTATTTTAGATACAGGGCCATACATCTAGCCATACTTGCTCCAGGATATCCTGCCTGAATAGAGGTCCTACTGAAAGAATATCCTTGTGAAATGAATAGGCAGAAATGTCATGGTATATTTAAGGTGCCAAGGTTATGCTATTGAAGGCTGGTAATGTGTACAAACTAGCCTAGAGACCCGTGTATCTGATGTTGTCTTATGTTTTGAAGGAGGGGGCAGAGAAAGGCCAGTACCGTGAGACGCGTGTGATCTGAATGTGCTTAGTAACTGCAGTCAAATTTATCTGTCTCCATCCCAAACAGGTAACACAACCACAGCAGTTTATACAAAGTAAATATAAAGTACAAGAATATCTCATGAGATCATAGCAAATGATATTAGGTAACGAACTGAGAGAGAACAGTCATGTGGTGGATCTCATGCACTTATGTAAAATTGTAGTAAAAAGACACTCTTTTATATTTATAACATATGACAAAAAAGGACATTAAGAAAGATCAGTTACCAATAGACCATCATGGAAGTTAAATAATATCAAACAATGTCAGAATACAATAATATTAAATGTTTGCAGGGTGCAAATACAAGGTGTTTTTGGTGTATCAATTATGCACTGAATTAACCTTACCTCTTGTGTGACCAACCAAAATAAATACAGACAAAAGATTATCCCGTACTTCATAATAAACACATCTTTAAGGTCCTATATTATAGAAATTTGACTCTTTAAATATGAGCTTGAAGCCATAATGTTGTTACCTCCTCACAGACATACCTGGAGTTGTGTTTTGTTTCATTCACACATGTTTGAGTAAACCTTCATTATTAGTCTGTGTGTATCTCCAAAGCTCCAAATGCTCTGTTCCACCTTGAGATGGCATGAAGTGGTAGTGTTCAAGGTAACAGCTCAATAAGCTAAGATTTAATAATAAACAAATGGTTAAATATGAATGATTCAGGTTCAGTAACTACTTAAGGGTTTAGAATATTATTTATTATTATTATAAACTGTTCATATTTTTTCTAACCTTTGCTATATAGTCAATGTAATCACATATAGTAAAATTGTCACCACCTAAAAGTTACTGTTAGTCAATACTATGTATATACAGTCAAACTTAAGTGTCATGTGACTGGATATTGACTAACCTTTAACCAGCAGCTCAGGGTCTTCATCTGGACTCATCTTGTTCTTGTCGATGATGAGGCTCTTCATCTCTGCCGACACTTCGGAGATGGCGTGTCTGTGAGCGGCAATAGAAACAGGATGTAAATAACTTTTCTTCCTCTCTCAGATCCTCTCTCTATCTGACAACTCACTCCAATTGGATAGGTCCTTGGCTCAGGGCCCTACAGTTGGCTGTAGACACCCCCCTTCTGACACTGATCCCACTACAAACCATTCAGATACTCCGAGAAGGGGGCTCACTTACAGAGGGGGTGTTGTGAATATATCTGTCCTCCAATCTGTGTTAGAGTGACTAATGCTATATGCACGCTTCTTTTGGTCTTTTGCAGTTACGGTTTTGATTAGTTTAAAGGGTCCATATTACACTATTTCGGATCTATGCTATAATGTTGTTTCCTCATCAAAACACACCTGGAGTTGTGTTTTGTTTCATTCACACATGTTTAACACACAAATCCTGTGTATTTAGAGTTCTTCTCTCAAATGTAAAACACCTTGTGATGTCATGTGGTAAAACAGGAAGTGCTATACTGTGTTTTTAAACTCCATACTTCACTAGAATAATTTGAATAATTTCAGCCCTGGAATTTCCAATCTCTACTAAACAAAAGGTAAAATGTAACTGTTACCTTGAAATCACAAAGTGGAACAGAGCATTTTGGACGTTAGAGGCAGACTAATAATAAAGGGTTTCTAAACATGTGTGAATAAAACTAAACACAATTCCAGGTATGTTTTTGAGGAGGTAACAACATTATAGCACGGACCTGTAATCCAAACTTCTGGATACTTCTGCTTTATAGTTTAGTAGTTTTGTTCTGCAGTTAGTCCTTGAGAAATGTGATCACCTTCTCCACTCTAAGATCCCTCTTTCCTCGCATGCAAACTACACAACATATGTCTCGCACATTATAGTAAGTGGAAACATGGGTATGGTTTCTTCATTGGTTTGGTTATGTAAATAGAGTGAGAGTAGAAAGAGAGAAACTCAAAATAAACGTGACAGGGTGAGTACAGCTCGACTCCAGAGCGGACCCCTCACGCCAATGGGACATGAGGTCAAAAGATCAGTGCATTAAAAAACATTAATTCACCATCTATACTGTATCTTCTCTTTTGTACTCTTTTATCCTCTTTTATACTCGTTTAACTTGCTGCAAAACTCTACTTGGCTAATATCTGTCAAGGGAACTACTACTAAAAACTACTAGAAAGTTCCATTTTAATTGTGTGAAGTGTGATCTCTTCCTATTCATTTTCCACAAAATTCACATGGACCTCATCACATGCTTGTATGTGTAACACTTTCTGATTGGCTGTTTACCGACAGTGGTACAGAGCATGGGTGCCGATACAAAAAATTTGCTGTATTGGGTATTGGTTGCATAATATTGTTTAAGCCGATATCATGATTAGGACTTTAATTGAGTGTATTAAGACTATTTACAGGCTGATTTTAACCTAGAACATGTACAATGTTTGAACTTTTATTCATATAAAGTGATACGAAGGATAAATAACAGTTGCGTAACACAATTGGATCTCTTTTGTAATAGTTTAACTCTGTTTTAACCCTCTCAGGCTCAAATTAATTTTTTGTATCAGGAAAAATATTATATTTGAGGAAAATTATAATATGGGGTAGTAATATACAATTCTGACTTTTTTATTCTTTAAAAAAAAAAAAAGTATTTTGCACTTCTGGCAGGCCGTTTGCGTGTAGCCATTCTTGCACAGTCTGCATCGCCCACGTTTATCAGCATGGATGGGAGAAAAGGCTCCTGAGTTAAAAAAGCTCATATAATATGGATTTGGAGTAAGTAGGTAATTGGAATTTAGCTGTTGCAAATCTGCAACGTCTGCCTGGAGAGGGTTAAGGAAATAAGTGCCATTTTCTGTACATATCAATATTGTTTTGGAACTGAAAGTGCTGGATCGTGTATCTCTCCTTCTAACATTGGATTTCGTGTTGTATGTCCTTATTGTGTGTTCTGCAGATGTCAACACTTTATCCAAGACAAATTCCCCTCTGGGACAATAAAGTATATCTGATTTGATTTTAATTTTCCATTAAAAATAAGGTAGGAATATAGATAGTTGCCGAATATCCGTCTGGCCGGAAAAGTATGACGCAAAAGCACATTTTGGTAACAGTTTTGTTTACTAAATCAATACTCCCAGTTGCATTATTTTTGGTTCATCATTTTCTTTCTGCGTCACTAGTCCTATTTAAAACTCTTTGACTTCTGAGTTCAAATTTTGGCAGTCCTCCTCTTCTCCTCCTACGCATATTATCTACAGTCCAAGGTCCATTTCCACTTTATCAGATATGAGGCTGTATCTCCTTTGGTTTATTTATCTAATTATCAGTTTATTCTCTACTTCCTCTATATACTCCAGACACAAAGTACAAGTGAGAAATATTTTATCTCCTTCCTTCCGGTCTTTCACCTTTGGGATCACCATTCAGGAAATCAACCTCTCCTTTTCCCCAGGGGCTCTGTCCTGTAGTCACCCACTTCTGGTTAATTTATGATGCTATTGATCTGATAAGTCCAGATGGTCTCTCCTCGTGGAAGAAGCCAGAACTAATCAATGCATCCCAATATAGCTTTATCTGTTTGGTCTCATCTTACGAGACTGCATGGCCATTTCCTATATCTTTTCATGAGCACTTCTCTGATCCGATCTATTGTCCTAGTGAGCTATTTCTGACCCTGTAATGCAGACTATGTTTTCAGAGTCTTTGCAAATGTAATTAATGGTGCGGTAAGTGGATTTGAGACATAACAATAGAAACTTCCAACTATGTTTAGCCATATAGATCTTTATATAGGTCTCCAATTGTTTTCTGTTCTGCCTAAGCCAATAGTCGATAATGATAAAATGACAGCATTGTGAGGTGGGGGAGTTAGCAAGTATGTGGGTCTAGGCCTGTCAGGAGAATTACAAAATCGGCTTTTGGGTACTTTCTCTATGCAAAATTGGGATGATTTTTTGTTATTTTTCTTGTAATATGGTAAGATTTGAGCTGTAGAGGCTTGAATAAATGACTTCTAAGGCTAATTATTGCTTCATACAGCTATTTATTTGTAGCTCCTGCTTTTTAAAGGTGCAATGTGTAACTTTTCTGGTGGTCTGTCGAATTATTTCTCGCTGCAGATGTCATTGCTTTGTCTGGAATGTTTCACAGTTTGGTTTTAAACCTTTCAATCTTTATGAAGACCAAACCACACCAAGTTACAGGTCAGATCTGTGGAGAGGCATCCCTACTCACAGTCAGAATACCTGTTTTTATAGGTATTTCCGAGCTATGAAACCACATGTAATTTAATAAATGTGAGGTAGAGCTGTTTAATGTCATACTGTGGAACATACCAAGCAGACCAATGACATATTCATAGAAACAAGCAGTTGTCAGACCCCTAACCAAAAAGTTACATAGCTCATCTTAATAACCTAATATTATTATTTATCACACTATATCTCTATAGCAACATATCATGCTTCAAAGACCTAAGTGGGTCATGTTGAAATATTACACACTGAAGAATTGTAAACTGTAATTTTTATTTTGATTATCAGTAAATAAAAATGCACAACAATCTATTTAGGTCAAATCAATTATAACAATTATATGTCGTTAAGCCTATAAAAGGATTGTGTCACCTAACCTGCTTGCCAACTATCAGTGGAGCCGTGAGTACTTAGTGATCCCAGACACCACTCGAAAGAACCAAAATAAACAAAGATATGCCTACATGTCTCTTAGTGGCTGTTGAAATTCCCACTGCATAACCCAGACAGGTACGTAGACAGTGCATGTTAGTTAATATAGACTGAATGGGCATGGATTAGCCCCGTGAGGAGAATTTAGCCAGCTATGCAATGCAAAGCTGTATATATATATCTAGACTTGATGAAATGCGCCATGATCGTAAACAAAGACAAAGTCAAGTGTTTACATTTTAAAGGTCCTATATTAGGCAACATTGACTCTTGTGAGCTTTAAAACATGTTATAATGTTGTTACCATGTCAAAAAATACACCTTGAGTTGTGTATTGTTACATTGTCAGACATGTTTAAGTAATCCTTTATTATTAGTTTGTCTACATCTCAAGATCACAATGCTCTGTTCCACCTTGTGAGGTCACGAACTAGTAGTTTTCAAGTTAACTGCTACCTTTTACCTTTTTTCCAGTAGAGATTGGCAAATCCAGGGCTGAAATTATACAAATGATTCTACTGAAGATGTATGTGGTTTAAAAACCCAGTGGAGCACTTCCTGTATTACCACATGATAAGGTGGTAATAGAGTGTTTTCAGTTTGAGAGAAGAACTGACTCTAAATGGAAACAACATTATAACATATATTAGAAAGTGGCATAATATAGATCCTTTAAATTGTGTCACATATGTCTATATATAATTTAATATATTATATTTAATTAAATCTTGGTACATTGATAATCTTCACTTTGTTTTTGTCCTTCTTTATCGCCTCAGCACATTTTTTTTGAGTCCCAACATTCCTTTGTAACAACTATATACGGTATAGACTTGTCTTATATGCCCCTTTCACAGCAAAACGTCATGTTTAAAGTCAAACTTCAACAGACAGCCATCATCATTACAGTGACAACATGTGTGGAAATGTCTTGAGTTTCTAGGAAAAACTGGCACAGGGCCATGTGAACTGCAAGAACATGTGTGTGAACGTATATTTGTTATATTTGGGTTTAGGCTTGTCTGAAAGCAATCAGTACTGAGATGTCATTGATGGATTATGATTATGTATTAATTTGATCTTCCTGTCCTCTTAGAATGATAAGATTATTTCAGTCTTTTGGGTAGCTTTGAGAAAATGAGATTTATAGAGGGGGTATTACATGGCTAAGAGGTATTAACTGTTAACACATATTTATAACATTTCACCTTGTTGGTCTAAAAATGCTATACTCACAGAGAACTGTGCATTAAAATGTTGAATTCAATGTTATAAACATGGTTAAAAGCTCAAAGAAATGTATTTAGTATAATGCTCTCTTTAAAGTGTACAACAACAACAAGTATTTGGTAACAAGAAGATAAGAATAACTGAAGTTTAACAAAAACATTAGATAGAACCTTGTAATTCTAATACTATAGGAGATCATTATACATTTAAGCATGAATACAAACAACAATCAATCAATAACAATCAATTTCAGTCAGGTGAGAATGTGCCATGATATTGTTTGATGGTATAAAACATCTTCTGAACTCCCTTTTCAGATATTTCACTGTGTAATAAAGCTGTACTCAGACAAAAAAGAACATCATGATATTTTTGATGTAGGACTGTGCATGTTCAGACCTTCCTAGTAGAAATAAAACATGTTTATGCATCCACCACTGTTTGAAGATTGCTGCTCCACTACTTTGAAGCTCCACAGCTGTCCAGTCCCCCCTAGTCTCTCTCTCCGTATCACTACAGCAGACTCCTGGCTACCTTATGGGCCGCCCCCGCTTTCCCACAATCCCCTGCACACACTGTGATGTTGGGGCCTTCGCTGGGCACTTCCTGTGGAGCGCAGGAAACAATTTGACACGGGGATTAGACAGCACAAAGAAGAACCGAACATCTCCAGACTGCTCTTCTGTCTGCTCCCCCACCCTCACAGAGCACACAGGGGCTACTGCTGTGAACAGGGAGACGGGCTCATGCCACAGTGCACGGGAATTATTAGTATTTAGTATTAGTATCAGCAGAGTGTAGGGTAATTTGGACCACACAAACTTGGGTTGGGCAACTGACAAAAATAATATGTAATAACAACATATAGCATGCCTCTTCTATTTATTTTCATGTAGGATTCTTTCTTTTTTTGAAAACTCAATTTACTCTTTCAATCTGTACAAAAAGATGACACTGGTTTGTAACATATTTACTAAGAAATTTGTTTTGTCATAATACTAAACTTTAAAACCTGATTTCAATAAGGAACATACTATACTGATTTCA